>NC_090380.1:116322607-116634274 GCF_036365525.1 Heterodontus francisci
AAGATTGTCGCTAATAAATCCAATCAGAAATTCTGGAGAAACTTCTTTCCCCAGAGAGTGGTGAGAATGTGGAACTCGCTACCCAAGGGAGTTGTTGCGGTGAATAGTATAGATGTATTTAAGGGAACACATGAGGAGAAAGGAATAGAAGAATATGTTGATAGGGTGAGATGAAGAGAGGTGGGAGGAGGCTCGTGTAACACACAAACACCAGAATAGAGAAGTGCTGAATGGGGCATCTTCTGCTCTGTAGATCCTGTATGATTCTTGAATTTTAATGAATGTTGAAATTTCTGCTTCTTGGCTTGGCGTTGCATGAAGAAACTTCTTGACGTTCCCTATCCTTTTTTACTCTGTTTCTCAACAGTTCTGACAGACAGGCCGCCTCCCATCATCCGCCAGGGACCAGCCAATCAGACCCTGGGTGTGGACAGGACCACTTTGCTGAAATGCCAGGCCACCGGAGACCCCATCCCCACTATCAGCTGGCTGAAGGATGGGGTCAGTCTCCTTGGAAAGGACACTCGAATGTCACTCCAGGAACTGGGAAGTCTGCAAATTAAAAACTTACGGGTAGGTGCTCCCTTAACACTCATCAAACACTCCCAGGACAGGCACAGTACAGGGTTAGATACAAACGAAAGCTCCTGCTATATTGTCCCATCAAACACTCGCAGGGCAGGTACAGCATTGGTTAGATCAGCTTTTTAAAAATTCGTTCAGGGGATGTGGGCGTCGCTGGCTAGGCCAACATTTTTTGCCCATTCCTAATTGCCCTTAAGAAGATGGTGGTGAGCTGCCTTCTTGAACTGCTGCAGTCCATGGGGTGGAGGTACACCCACAGTGCTGTTAGAAAGGGGGTTCAGGATTTTGCCCCAGCGACAGTGAAGGAATGGCGATATAGTTCCATGTCAGGATGGTGTGTGACTTGGAGGGTAACTTGCAGGTGGTTGTGTTCCATTGCACCTGCTGCCCTTGTTCTTCAAGGTGGTAGAGGTCACGGGTTTGGAAGGCACTGCCAAAGGAGACTTAGTGAGTGGCTGCAGTGCATCTTGGAACACACCGCTGCAACTGTGTGTCGGTGGTGGAGGGAGTGAATGTTGAAGGTGGTGAATGGGGTGCCAATCAAGCGGGCTTTTTTGTCCTGGATGGTGTCGAGCTACCTGAGTGTAGTTGGAGCTGCACCCATCCAGGCAAGTGGAGAGCATTCCATCACACTCTTGACTTGTGCCTTGTTGATGGTGGACAGTCACTGGGGAGTCAGGAGGTGAGTTACTTGCCACAGAATTCCTAGCCTTTGACCTGCTCTTGTAGCCACAGCATTTATGTGGCTGGTTCAGTTCAGTTTCTGGTCAATGGTGACCCCTGGGATGTTGATAGAGGGGGATTCAGTGATCGTAATGCCATTGAACGTTAGGGGGAGATGGTTAGATTCTCTCTAGTTTGAGATAGTCATTGTCTGGCACAAATGTTACTTACCGCTTATCAGCCCAAACTTAGACATTGTCCAGGTCTTGCTGCATAGGAACACGGGCTGCTTCAGTATCTGAGGAGTTGCGAATGGTGATGAACATTGTGCAATCATCAGTGAACATCCCCACCTCTGACTTTATGATGGGGGGAAGGTCACTGATGAAACAGCTGAAGGCCGAGCACACTACCCTGGGGAACTCCTGCAGTGATGTCCTGCGACTGCGATGATTGACTTCCAACAACCACAACCACAACGTACTAGGTATGACTCCAACCAGTGGAGAGTTTTCCCCCTGATTCCTATTGACTCCAATTTTGCTCAGGCTCCTTGATGTCACACTCTGTCAAATGCAGCCTTGATGTCAAGGGCAGTCACTCCCACCTCACATGTTGTGTTCAGCTCTTTTGTCCATGTTTGGACCAAGGCTGTAATGAGGTCAGGAGCTGAGTGGCCCTGGCACAACCCAAACTGAGTGTTAGTGAGCAGGTTATTGCTGAACAAGTGCCATTTGATAGCATTGTCGAAAACCCCTTTCATTATTTTGTTGATGATCGGGAGTAGCCTGATGGGGCAGTAATTAACCTGGTTGGATTTGTCCAGGTTTTTGTGCACAGGACATACCTGGGCGATTTTCCACATTGCCAGGTAGATGCCAGTGTTGTAGCTTGGCTCGGGGCGCAGCTAGTTCTCGAGCACAGTGCTATTGCCGGAATGTTGTCAGGGCCCATAACCTTTGCAGTATCCAGTGCCTTCAGCCGTTTCTTGATATCACGTGGAGTCAATCAGATTGGCTGAAGACTGGCATCTGCGACGTTGGGGACCTCAGGAGGAGGCCGAGATAGATCATCCACTTGGTAGTTCTGGCTGAAGATGAATGCAAATGCTTCAGCCTTGTCTTTTGCACTGATGTGCTGGGTTCCCCCATCATTGAGAATGAGCGTGTTTGTGGAGCCTCCTCCTCCTGTTAGTTGTTTAATTGTCCACCAGCATTCATGATTGGATGTGGCAGGACTGCAGAGCTTAGATCTGATCAATTGGTTGTGGGATCGCTTAGCTCTGTCTATTGCATGCTGATTCCACTGTTTAGCATGCAAGTAGTCCTGTGTTGTAGCTTCACCAGGTTCACACCTCATTTTGAGGTACGCCTGGTGCTGCTCCTGGCATGCCCTCTTGCACAATTCATTGAACCAGGGTTGGTCCCCCGACATGATGGTAATGTTAGAGTGGAGGATATGCCGAGCCATGAGGTTACAAGTTGTGGTTGAATACAATTCTGCTGATGGCCTACAGCGCCTCATGGCTGCCCAGTTTTGACTTGCTAGATTTGTTCAGAATTTATCCCATTTGCAATGGTTTTTGTGCCACACAACACGATGGTGGCTATCCTCAATGTAAAGTCAGGACTTTGTCTCCACTTGGACTATACGGTAGTCATTCCTACCAGTACTGTCATGGACAGATGCATCTACGACAGGCTCCTCACCACTTGCCACAGATCCAGCTATGTCCTTCAGGACTCAGCCAGCTCAGTCAGTAGTGGTGTTACCGAGCCACTCTTGCTGATGGACATTGAAGTTCCCACCCAGACTACATTCTGCACCCTTGCCACCCTCAGTGCTTCCTCCAAGTGCTGTTCAACATGGAGGAGTACTGATTCATCAGCTGAGGGGGTGCAGTAGGTGGTGATTAGCAGGAGGTTTCTTTGCCCATGTTTGACCTGATGCCATGAGACTACATGAGGACTCCCAGGGCAACTCCCTCCCGACTGTATACCACTGTGCAGCCACCTCTGCTCGGTCTGTCCTGCTGGTGGGACAGGATACACCCAGTGATGGTGTTATCTGGGACAGTGCATGCAAGGTATGGTTCCGTGAGTATGACTGTGTCAGGCTGTTGCTTGACTAGTCTGTGGGACAGCTCTCCCAACTTTGGCACAAGACCTCCAGCTGTTAGTAAGGAGGACTTTGCAGGGTCGACAGGCCTGGGTTTGCCGTTGTCATTTCCAGTGCCTAGGTTGATGCGGGTGGTCCATCCGGTTTCATTCCTTTTCGTAGGCTTTGTAGCGCTTGATACAACTGAGTGGCTTGCTCGGTCGTTTCAGAGTCAACCACCTTGCTGTTGGCCTGGAGTCACTTGTAGGCCAGTCCAGGTAAGAACAGCAGATTTCCTCTCCTGAAGGACATTAGTGAACCAGATGGGTTTTTACAACCATCAACAATGGTTTATGATCGCCACTAGACTAGCTTTTGAATTCCAGATTTATTAATTGAATTCAAATTCCACCATTTGACGTGCTGGGATTTGAACCCGTGCCACAGATCATTGCGCCTGGGGCTCTGGGTTACCAGACTAGTGACATTACCACTATGCCACCACCTCCCCTTGTTTGTCATCTTTGCGGGGGGCGGGGCCACATTACAATTTTTGTCTTACACAGAGGGCAGGTGAGACAATTTCGGAAAGATAAAGGCATTAAAAATGTATCTTACTATTAATCAAAACAATAACAAATGTGCATTTTTGTGAAGAAGCTTTAAATAAGAAGATTAATTTATTGACTTACTTTCTCATCACTATGTTGGATACTGATTCAGTGAGATCCCTGGCATTTTTTGGCTTGCACAAGTAGTCAATGTTTGCCCGCACACTTCTTGTAGTGATGTGGAGTATTCAGAATAGATGTCCATCTGTCAGCAGTGATCTTGATCACTCTCTGTCCCCCACTCTTTTTCTCTTGGTCCCCCTGTCCTCTCTCTCTCCCCCTGCTCTTTCTTCCCCTATTTTTCTCTCTATGCACTCTCTCTCTGCCCCCTCTGTTTTTCTGTCTCTCTGTCTCCCCCCTGCTCTGTACCCCCCCCTCTCTCTTTATGCCCCCCCTTCTCTCTCTCTCTCTGCGTTTCCCTCTCTCTGTTCCCCCCTCTTTCTCTGTCCTTCTCTCTCTCTGCCCCTGCTCTCTCTTCTGTCCACCCCCCTCTCTGTCCTTCTCTCTCTGTCCTTCTCTCTCTGTCCCTCTCTTTGTATCCCTTTCACTCTCTATGCCTCTCTCTGTAATTTTTCTCTCTCTGTCTTTATCCGCCTCTCTCACTCTCTCCCTGTCCCTATCTCTGTCCCCCCCCCTCTCTCTCCGTCCCTCTCTCTGTGTCCCTTTCGCTCTCAATCCCTCTCTCTCTGTGTAATTTTCTCTATCTCTGACTTTGTCTGCCTCTCTCACTCTCTCCCTGGCCGTATCTCTGGCCCTCTCTCTGTGTAATTCTCTCTCTTTGTCTCTCTCTCTCTGTCCCTCTCTCTCTCTGTGTAATTCTCTCTCTCTCTCTCTCTCTCACTGTCCCTCTCTCTCTCTGTGTAATTCTCTCTCTCTCTCTCTCACTGTCCCTCTCTCTCTCTCTTCCTCTCTGATAATTGCAGGGAGCGGGAGCACTCAGCACAGCAGCTTTGTGGTTGGTCAGTTTTTTAAAAAAGATCATGAGTCAGTTTCACAGCTGAAAAGTGCTGACATCAGGAACAGAGGTTTTCCAACTCGTGACAGATTTGGGGTTTTCCAGCGAGTTCTGAAATTTTTTTGAAAAGCCTGCCGGAAAACCCTGAGTCTGTCTAAAGTTGGGAAACTGCTGTTTCCGATGTCAGCAACTGTCAGCTGTGAAACTGACTTGTGATCTTTTTAAAAAGCCGGTCTGGAAGAAGAAGATAATGGGAAATTTCTCATCTCTGAAATATATCCGCGGGTCAGATAGAAACCTTTGAGGGGCCGGATGCTGACCCGCAGACTGTATGTTGGACAACCCTGGGTTAGATACAGAGGAAAGCTCCCTCTACACTGTACCATCAAACACTCCCAGGGCAGGTACAGTACGGGGTTAGATACAGAGTAAAGCTCCCTCTACACTGTACCATCAAACACTCCCAGGGCAGGTACAGTACGGGGTTAGATACAGAGTAAAGCTCCCTCTACACTGTCCCCATCAAACACTCCCAGGGCAGGTACAGTACGGGGTTAGATACAGAGTAAAGCTCCCTCTACACTGTCCCCATCAAACACTCCCAGGGCAGGTACAGGACAGGTTAGATACAGAGTAAAGCTCCCTCTACACTGTCCCCCATCAAATACTCCCAGGGCAGGTACAGTACGGGGTTAGATACAGAGTAAAGCTCCCTCTACACTGTCCCCATCAAACACTCCCTGAGCAGGTACACTATGGATTAGATACAGAGTAAAACTCTCTCTATACTGTGCCATCAATATACCCCTGTCACAAACATCAAAAAGGAACTCATTGCTGGACATGAGAAAAAAAAGGGGTTAGATACAGAGTAAAGCTCCCTCTACACTGTCCCCATCAAACACTCATAGGTCCCAATCTCTGCAGAGTCCTTAGCTGTACATGTGTGACATTTTAGTTTGTGGTTGATCCTTGAGTCAGTCTCCCAATTTAATATAAAAACAAAATACTGCAGATGCTGGAAATCTGAATGAAGAGCAAGAAATGCTGGAAATACTCAGCAGGTCTGGCAGTGTCTATAGAGAGAGAAGCAGAGTTAACATTTC
The DNA here is from genome assembly GCF_036365525.1 of Heterodontus francisci. NCBI lineage: Eukaryota > Metazoa > Chordata > Chondrichthyes > Heterodontiformes > Heterodontidae > Heterodontus > Heterodontus francisci. Next base: position 116,328,625 of record NC_090380.1, read on the forward strand.
AGATCAGTGACCCTTCATCAGAACTGGCAAACGTTTGAAATGTAATAGGTTTTAAGCAAGTAAAGCGGGGGTGGGGCAAGAGATAACAAAAGAGAAAGTGTTGATAGGACAAGATTGAAGAGACTAACTGACCAGAAGGGCATGGAGCAAAGGCAAACGGTATGTTAATGATGTGGTGAAAGACAAAGCATTAGTGCAGAGAGGGTGTGAATTGACAGAAAAATGAACAGCCCTGGCCCAAAGCAAAAACATGAAAAAAACAGTGGGTAGGCACTGTAGAAACAAACTAAAATAAAATAAACAAAGAAAAAAGAAAAAAATAACTAAAAATAAAAAGGTGGGGGGCCCGTCATGCTCTGAAATTATTGAACTCAATGTTCAGTCCGGCAGGCTGTATTGTGCCGAATGGGTAAATGAGGAGCTGTTCCTTGAGCTTGCGTTGATGTTCACTGGAACACTGCAGCAATCCCAGGACAGAGATGTGAGCATGAGAGCAGTGGGGTGTGTTGAAATGGCCAGCAACCGGAAGCTTGGGGTCATGCTTGCGGACTGAGCAGAGGTGTTCCGCAAAGCGGTCATCCAATCTGCGTTTGGTCTCCCCAATGTTGAGGAGACCACATCATGAGCAACGAATACAGTATACTAAATTGAAACAATTAAATTGTCCCAATTTAATATGTATTAGTGACTATCTCTACTCTATTGGCATCTGTGCTGAGAAGGTTCATTTCCTGGTGGACCATTACAGTCAAAAGTTTGGTGTTGGACCTGGAATATTGTCTGTTCCGACCCAAACTTGGCTTATTGAAAGGATCACATGAGAGGAACTTTGATAGTGTGCTGCTGTTCTAAATGTTTCCATAATTTCATGCACCTCTCTTTCACTAAATCAAAGGCATTTTTCAGGCCTATAGTGAGCCAGTCACGGCAGGATTTAAAAAAGAATCGGATATGGTGGCACTGGAGCAAATGCAAAAAAGATTTGCAAGTATGATACCAGAACTGTGAGCTTATAACTATCAAGAAGAGCTGCACCATCACCTCATAACCTCCCTGCTCTTATATTCTATGCCTCGGCTCATAAAGGCAAGTATCCCATATGCCTGTAAGTATCCTAACCACCTTATCTACCTGTGCTACTGCCTTCAGTGATCTATGGACAAGTACACCAAGGTCCCTCTGACCCTCTGTACTTCCTAGGGTCCTACCATCCATTGTATATTCCCTTGCCTTGTTAGGCCTCCCAAAATGCATTACCTCACACTTCTCAGGATTAAATTCCATTTGCCACTGCTCCACCCATCTTCCCAACCCATCTATATCATCCTGTAATCTGAGGCTTTCCTCCTCACTATTTACAACACCACCAATTTTTGTGTCACCTGCAAACTTACTGTTCATACCTCCTATATTCATGTTTAAATCATTAATGCACACTACAAACAGCAAGGGTCCCAGCACCGATCTCTGCGGTGCACCACTGGTCACAGATTTCCACTCGCAATAACAACCCTCGACCGTCACCCGCTGTTTCCTGCCACTAAGCCAATTTTGGATCCAATTTGCCAAATTGCTCTGGATCCCATGGGCTCTTACCTTCTTAAGCAATCTCCCATGTGGGACGTTAGCAAAAGCCTTACTGAAGTCCATGTTGACTACATCAATTGCTTTACCCTCATCTACACATCTCGTCACTGCCTTGAAAAATTCAATCAAGTTAGTTAGACATGATCTCCCCCTAACAAAGCCATGCTGACTATCTCTGATTAATCCTGCCTCTCGAAGTGGAGATTTATCCTGCCCCTCAGAATTTTTTCCAATAGTTTCCCAACCACTGATGTTAGACTCACGGGCCTATAATTACCTGGTTTATCCCTGCTACCCTTCTTGAATAATGGTACCACATTCGTTGTCCTCCAATCCTCAGGTACCTCTCCTGTGGCCAGAGAGGATGTGAAAATTTGTGTCAGAGCCCCTGCTATCACCTCCCTTGCCTCAGATAACAGCCTGGGATACATCTCATCTGGGCCTGGGGATTTATCCACTTTTAAGCCCACTTAAACAGCTAATACTTCCTCCCTTTCAATGCTAATATGTTCAAGTATATCTCAATCCCCCTCCCTGATCTCTACACCTACATCGTCCTTCTCCATAGTGAACACTTCCCTGGTTATCCTCTTGTCCTTAATATACTTATAAAATGCCTTAGGATTTTCCTTTAACTTGCCAGCCAGTATTTTTTCATGTCCCCTCTTTGTTCTCCTAATTACTTTTCTAAGTACCCACCTACACTTTCTATACTCCTCTAGTGCCTCCGCTGTTTTCAGTGCTCTGAATCTGCCATAAGCCTCCTTTTGTTTCCTGATCCAATCCTCTATAGCCCTTGACATCCAGGGTTCCCTGGACTTGTTGGTCCTACCCTTCACCTTAACGGGTACATGTTGGCTCTGAACTCTCACAATTTCCTCTTTGAATGACTCCCACTGGTCTGATGTAGACTTTCCTACAAGTAGCTGCTCCCAGTCCACTTTGGCCAGATCCTGTTTTATCATATTGAAATCAGCCTTCCCCCAATTCAGTACCTTTATTTCTGGCCCATCGTTGTCCTTTTCTATAACTACCTTAAATATTACATAGTTTTGGTCACTATCCCTGAAATGCTCCCCCACTGACACTTCTACCACTTGTCAGGCTTCATTCCATAGGTTTACGTCCAGTACTGCCCCTTCTCTTGTGGGACTTTCTACATATTGGCTCAAAAAGCTGTCCTGTATGCATTTTAAGAATTCCACCCCCTTTAAGTCTTTTGCACTACTTCTTCTTCTTCTTCGTCTTCGTCTTCTTCTTCGTCTTCTTCCTTGTCTCGAGAGACAATGGGTAAGCACCTAGAGGTGGTCAGTGGTTTGTGGAGCAGCGCCTGGAGTGGCTATAAAGGCTAATTCCAGAGTGACAGACTCTTCCACAGGCACGACAGATAAAATTGGTTGTCGGGGCTGTTACACAGCTGGCTCTCTCCTTGCACATCTGTCTTTTTCCTGCCAACTGCTAAGTCTCTTCGATTTGCCACTCTTTAGCCCCGCCTTTACGGCTGTCCGCCAGCTCTGGCGATCACTGGCAACTGACTCCTACAACTTGTGGTCAATGTCACAGGACTTCATGTCGCGTTTGCAGACGTCTTTAAAGTGGAGACATTGACGGCCGGTGGGCCTGATACCAGTGACGAGCTCACTGTACGATGTGTCCTTGGGGATCCTGCCATCTTCCATGTGGCTCACATGGCCAAGCCATCTCAAGCGCCACTGGCTCAGTAGGGTGCATATGCTGGGGATATTGGCTGCCTCGAGGACTTCTGCATTGGAGATACAGTCCTGCCACCTGATGCCATGGATTCTCTAAAACAGCGAAGATGGAATGAGTTGAGATGTTGCTCTTGGCTGACATATGTTGTCCAGGCCTCGCTGCCGTAGAGCAAGGTACTGAGGACACAGGCTTGAAACACTCGGACTTTTGTGTTCCGTGTCAGTGTGCCATTTACCCACACCCTCTTGGCCAGTCTGGACTTAGCAGCGGACGCCTTTCCCACGCGCTTGTTGATTTCTGCATTGAGAGACAGGTTACTGGTGATAGTTGAGCCTTTTTTTTGTTCATTCATGGGATGTGGGCGTCGCTGGCCAGGCCAGCATTTATTACCCATCCCTAACTGCCCTTGAGAAGGTGGTGGTGAGCTGCCTTCTTGAACCGCTGCAGTCCATGTCGGGCAGGTACACTCACAGTGCTGTTAGGAAGGGAGTTCCAGGATTTTGACCCAGCGACAGTGAAGGAACGGCGATATAGTTCCAAGTCAGGATGGTGTGTGGCTTGGAGGGGAACTTGCAGGTGGTGGTGTTCCCATGCATTTTCTGCCCTTGTCTATTTAGTTGATAGGGGTCGTGGGTTTGGAAGGTGCTGTCAAAGGAGCCTTGGTGCATTCTTTCATTGCATCTTGTAGATGGTACACACTGCTGCCACTGTGCGTCGGTGGTGGAGGGAGTGAATATTTGTGGATGGGGTGCCAATCAAGCGGGCTGCTTTGTCCTGGATGGCGTCGAGCTTCTTGAATGTTGTTGGAGCTGCACCCATCCAGGCAAGTGGAGAGTATTCCATCACACTCCTGACTTGTGCCTTGTAGATGGTGGACAGGCTTTGGGGAGTCAGGAGGTGAGTTACTCACCGTAGGATTCCTAGCCTTTGACCTGCTTTTGTAGCCACGGTATTTATATGGCTACTCCAGTTCAGTTTCTGGTCAATGGTAGCCCCTAGGATGTTGATAGAGTGGGATTCAGCAATGGTAATGCCATTGAATGTCAAGGGGAGATGGTTAGATTCTCTCTTGTTGGAGATGGTCATTGCCTGGCACATGTGTGGTGCCTGGGCAGGTGATCTCTTGAACCACTTCCAGAGCGTGGTCACCGATATTGATGGATGGAGCATTTCTGATGTCCTGTCCCATGATGTTCATTTTCTTGAGGTTGATGGTTAGGTCAAATTCATTGCAGGCAGCCGCAATCCTGTCGATGAGTCTCTACAGATACTCATCTGTGTGGGATGTTAACGCAGCATCGTCCGCAAAGACAAAAACACTAAGACTATCCCAGTTGATATTGGGAAATTGAAATCCCCCACTATTATTACCCTATTATTTTTACACTTCTGAGATTTTCCTACGTATCTGCTCCTCTATCTCTCCCTGACTGTTTGGAGGCCTGTAGTGCACTCCCAGCCAAGTGATTGCCCCCTTTTTGTTTTTAAGTTCTACCCATATGGCCTCATTTGAATAACCTTCCAAGATGTCAGCCCTCCTTACTGCAGTAATTGACTCCTTGATCAACAGTGCAATGCCACCTCCTCTTTTACTCCCTCCCCTGATTCGCCTGTAGATTCTATACCCTGGAATATTGAGCTGCCAATCCTGCCCCTCCCTCAACCATGTCTCTGTGATAGCAATAATATCATAATCCCTTGTGCTAATCATCGCCCTCAATTCATCTGCCTTACTAGTAAGACTCCTTGCATTAAAATAGATGCAATCCAGCCTTGCATTTTTCACTTGTGCCTTAAAAGGTCTATATTTGCTCTGCCTTCCAGACTTACTCAGTTTCTCTTTTATATTTGATTGTGCATCACCCCCTACTGTGACTCCACTCTGTATCCCACCCCCCGTGTCAAATTAGTTTAAACCCCCCCAACAGCACTAGCAAACCTCCCAGCAAGATGTTGGTCCCGTTCCGTTTCAGGTGCAACCCGTCCAACTTGTCCAGGTCCCACCTTTGCCAGAAACAGACCCAATGATCCAGGAAACTAAAGCCCTCCCTCCTGCACCACCTCCTCAGCCACGCATTCATCTGCTCTATCCTCCTATTCCTAAACTCGTGGCACCGGGAGTAATCCAGAGATTACAACCTTTGAGGTCCTGCTTTTCAATCTGCTACCTAGCTCCCTAAATTCTTGTTGCAGGACCTCATCCCTCTTTCTACCTATGTTGTTGGTACCAATGTGTACCACGACCTCTGACTGTTCACCCTCCCCCTTCCGAATATCCTGCAGCCCTTCCGTGACATCCTTGACCCTAGCACCAGGGAGGCAACATACCATCCTGGAGTCACATTTGTGGCCACAGGAATGCCTATCTGTACCCCTTACGATAGAATCCCCTATCACTATAGCTCTTTCACTCCTTTTCCACCCCTCCTGTGCAGCTGAGCCACCCATGGTGACACAGACTTGGCTCTTGCTGCATTCCCCTGAGAAGCTATCTCCTCCAACAGTAGCCAAAGTGGAAAATATGTTAGTTAGGGAGATGGACCCAGGAGACTCTTGCACTACCTGCCTAATTCTTCTACTCTGCCTGGTGGTCACCCATTTCCTTTCTGTCTGAGCAGTCTTTACCTGCGGTGTGACCATGTCCCTGTACGTGCTATCCACGATGATCTCAGTCTAACGGATGCTGCACAGTGTCTCCAGCTGCCGCTTCAGATCCAAAACGTGTATTTCGAATAGCTGCAGCTGGAGACACTTCCTGCACATGTGTTCGCTCTGGACATTGGAAGTGTCCCTAACTTCCCACATTGCACAGGAGGACAACTGAAGACCGTTCCCTTTGCTTTTAGTTACTTACCCAGCTACTTAGAGTTATTCCCCAACAGCAGTTACTCACCAACCAATCACCTTGCAGCTTTCCTCAGACATCATTGCTCACTTTGTTTTCAAACTCTGGCACACCTGGACTCCTGCCCACCCTGCTCCTGGAAGGTAAGTGACTGGACCTCGATCCTCGGGCTCAATTTATCGGCTCCGCTCTTGGCGTTCTCCCCACAGGTCCGCTCCTGGAAGGTAAGTGGACCCCTCATTCCCACTGATGTTCATGGGGTCAAATGGAGGTAGGCTTGCCAACCCTCCAGGATTCCCTTGAGTTTCCAGAGGGTTGCCAACTCTTGGGCATATTCCTGGAAGTTTCACCACATGACCTCCCGCCTTCAATTGTCCCGCCCCTGCACTCCTGCTGTTGACTACCCGACATGTCCATTCTCATGGTGTCCCGCCTTCCCATGGCCAATCAAAAAGCAAACAGACATTTTTTTTACCTGTTTGGGAACTTCTTGTCTGTCAGTCAAACAGGCTTGGTTCCGATCTCCAATATTCTTATACCTAACAGGAATTTCAAAGACAATTAAAAAAACATTTTTTTCATCCCCTGTGAGTTTTGCTTGCAGCCATGTCCTGGAGATTTATCCTCAGTGACTGGAGACTCCTGGGCAATTATGGTGGGTTGGCAACCCTGAGTCTCCAGGAATTGCAGAGTAATCTCCAGGACACAGCAGGGAGAAAATTCCTGGTGAAAAAAAATCATAGCGATATGGAAAAAAAATATTTATTTAATTGTTATGAAAATGCTGCTGATGGAAAAGTAAAGGCTGTTCGCCTGACACTGAAGGATCATCCAATCAGGCAACAAAGAGCCTGTTGGCTTTCCAATTGGCTGTGGGAAGGTGGGACACTGTGAAGATGGACATGTTGGGCAACCAAAGCTGGAGGACTGTGGGAGGGTGGGACAGTCGGAGGCAGAAGGTCATGCCATGAAACCTCCAGGAATGTGTCTGTTATATGTTGGTTTGGTACGCTATCACCTTATTTAATCTAGCCAGAGAGATTCTTAGTCTGTAATAGTTAAACACTAATCTTTATTACATTGTAACTATTTACACTCCACACTGCCCCGTGTAACTCCTGCAAAAGCCATGCTGCATCTGTTTGAGTGTCTCTCACATGTGATCGCTTACATCATCATGGTAGGAGGTATTCTTTACACTCTCTCAAGATTAACCCTTTCAGATCTTCCCCAAGTCTTTATCCAAATATATCTTTACATACATTCACTTTTTAATTTACATACTACCCCATCTCTTCCCAAGTCTGTGACTTCTTAGATTCAATCTGTCAGGAGGGTTCACAACTCTCCTTGATCTTGTTGTCATCAGATATGGAAGATTGATAGTTTTTCTCTGATCTCTTATGTCTTGACGTGGGTGGCCTTCATTAAGCTTTGTAGTATTCGGTGCTTTCTGAATATTCTGGCTCGATGTATGATTCGTCTAAATGTGTGACCGATTGACTTCTTTGCTGTAAAGGAATAAGATTCCTTCTATTTCTTCTTATGGTACCTTCTGAACTTCTTAGTAGATAAGATCGCTGTTGATTCCCCTCTTTCTGGAGATTTGCTCCTTCTCTGTTTTGGTCTCGTACCCATAACTTTTGCCCTGCTGACAACTGCGGTTGGCGTCTGGTATGTTATTTTCTGCTATTATTATGAGCTTGTTTCTTTTGATAAGACTTTTCTTTGTCTTGTACTCTCTGATAATCCTTGCTTTGTAACCCTGGAAGTAATTTCTTGGGTAGAATTGGAAGTTGCATTCGGAATTTTCTCCCCATTCTGTGTTAGGAAGTGTGAATTGGAAATCTTGATTTTTCTTCAACATTGCTTTAATAGTTCTGACTGCTCGTTCAGCTTCTCCATTAGATTGTGGATACCTAGAGGAGCTTGTTTGATGTACAAATCCACATTTTTCAGCAAAGTGTGTGAAGTAATTGTTTGCAAATTGTGGTCCATTATCGGATACTATCTGATCAGGTATACCATGTGCTATGAAAACTTCTTGTAAAACTCTGATGACTGCCTCTGTTATTGTTGTGTACATCCGTTTAACCTCGATCCATCTTGAGACGTAATTGACTATAATTAGATTGGATCTTCCATCAAAGAAGAATAAATTCATCGCTAACTGTTCCCACGGTCTAGTTGGGAATTAGGTCGAAATTAGAGATTCTCTCTGATCCTGTCTGTGAACTACACATATGTTACAATTCAAAATCAGTTCTTTGATATCCTTGGCCACCACACAGACACCTGTGCCCATGCTCTACATTTAGTTATGCCCGTATGACCCTTCTGTATTTTCTTCAAGATATCTACTCTGAGTGACTCTGGAATCATAAGTCTGTCGTGAAACACCAGCAAATCATCCACTATAGTAAAGTGTCTCCTGTATTTGAAGAAGAGTTTCATCCTTTTACCCTTGGGACTCGGTTATGGACAACCTTGCTCACAATATTGGCGGACGAATTTGTTGGACTTGCTTTTTCCCGCGTTCTCTGTCCATGCAGAACTCCTGCAGGAACTTGCTGTATTTCTCTTTCTCGTTCTGGTGGTCTTTGGGTGACAGGCGGGATGTGCTATGTTGTGCGGGTTCTTTCTCCATTGGGCGGGCTCTCTGGCGGAGTCTGGACTCTCCGCAGTGCTCAGTTTGAGGTGGGGGGGGGGGGGCTCTCCCTGTGCCCTGGCTCAATCTCCCTAGACCAGTAAACAATTTCAGGAATTCCTCTTGAAAGTGACTCCTGGATTCTTGTTGTCTAACTTCTTCTACTTTCTCTATAAGTTGAAGGTCAATGCAAGCTCTTCTACTTAAGAGTGAAAACTCCTAATTTCTTAGGACATACAGTGTTTCTAATATTTGTTTTCCCTTGTATTGGAGTGTTGCCCAACTTCCCCTTTACTTCAAGTTCAACCACTCCTGGGCCATGTAATGAGTTTCTGTTGGTTGCAGAAAGTGTGTGGATAACCACGACTCTTTGTCTGATAAGATCATTACACTTGCTCCGGTGTGGAGTTTAAAATTAGTAATATGTCTGTTGACATAAATATCTGCAGACCAAAGTGCCTGGTTCAGATCATTGATCTCGCCAAGAAAATGTTCTGATTGCTTTCCAGCAGGAGGTTGTTTAACTTCATTAACCACTCTATTCTTAAATGCTTTTTGAGGTAGTTGAGATTTTATTTTGGCATATTTTACTGAAATGCCCTATTTTTCTGCCATAAAAGCATTCGGCTGTATTTGCAGGACATTTTTCACGCCTGGGGGTACTTGTGACGCCACATGGCTGGCAGGGTTCAATTGTGTCTTTTGCTCCCCACCACACCCCATCTCACTTCCACCACTACCCCACCACCATATATCTTTTCTCCTGGTGCCTCTTTTCAGCCGTCTGGTAAAGGAACTGAACATGGCAGGAGGTTATCTGAACAAAGGTTTTTCTTCCCCTCACAAGATTGCTCTTTTGTTCTTTCGGACTTCAGCTTGCCTCACTAGCTGAATAGCTTTATCCAGGGTGAGGTCTTCTTTAGATTGTAAAAGATCTGATATGGATTCATCAGCAACACCCAGAACAATATGATCTCTTATCAATTCTTCTTTAAGGTCTCCATACTCACATTCTTCAGCTAGTCTGTAAAGGTCATTGATAAAAGCATCGACTGTTTCGCCCAGTTTATGGACCCTTTTGTTGAATCTTGCTCTTTCTAAAATCTTAGTACTCTGCAAGTTGAAATAAGAATCAAAAGCTTTTAAAACTTCATTGAATTTGGAAGATACCTCATTAAGACCTTGTCTGGCAATAACATCATCTGTTATAGCCCCAATAGAATATAACACTCTATTTGATTGCTCTGCTTCAGACTGGCTGTCTAACGTAGCTGCAATTCTGTATCTGAGAAACCTTTATTTCCACAGTACCCAGTTTTGAACCTGATTGGGTCTCTCTTGACTTTGGCAACTCTCCAGCATTCCCAATGTTTGATCCATATTGCTTTATTTTATAGACTTTTTTTTAAGTGTTTATTCAGAGATACAGCACTGAAACAGGCCCTTCAGCCCACTGAGTCTGTGCTAACCATCAACCACCCATTTATACTAATCCCATATTCCTACCACATCCCCACCTTCCCACAATTCCCTACCACCTACCTATACTAGGGGCAATTTATAATGGCCAATTTACCTATCAATCTACAAGTCTTTGGCTGTGGGAGGAAACCAGAGCACCCGGCGAAAACCCACATGGTCACAGGGAGAACTTGCAAACTCCACACAGGCAGTACCCAGAATTGAATCCGGGTCGCTGGAGCTGTGAGGCTGTGGTGCTCACCACTGTGCCACTGTGCCACCCTTTAAAAAACTTTTTTCCAGTTAGCTTGCTTTAATGGAGTGTTACATAAGAAAATAATAAATAGGAGCAGGAGTAGGCCATTCGGCCCCTCAGCCTGCCCCACCATTCAATAAGATTATGGTTGATCTGCCCCAGACCTCAACTCCTCTTTCATGCCAGCTCCTCATAGCCCTCAACTCCCTGATATTAATGGAGTGTCCCTGCTGTGTTCAGGGGTTTCCCACGTATTTAGCAGTTTGTGCGCTTTTTGGGGGTTTCCTGCTCTTTGCCCTCATATTAAGCACGTGAGAAGGATTGGGCTGTCCCCCTTTTTTTTACTCTCGCATGGTGCCTTCAGAAAATTACTTTTAAGCCCTTCAAAGGCTTTTAACACGATTCCTCGTCAGCGCTGTAACTCATCCGATGGATGGAATTGATTTGCAGGCAAACACGCTTCCCTTCTATGGAGCTTCTCTCAGCCTCTTCTCCAAATCTGCAGTTTCTGGCACTTTTCTCCAGGTCAGGCCTTTTCACCTAGTGGCTTCAAATTTTTCTTCTGGCTGTAGGATGGTAAGAACTTTTGTTGTTTTTGATCCCACTGAAGATCACCATGTTATGTGTTAGTTTGGTACGCTGCCACCTTATTTAATCTAGCCAGAGAGATTCTTAGTCTGTAGTAGTTAAATAGTAACCTTTATTACATTATAACTGTTTACACTCCACACTAGCCCATGTGACTCCTCCAAAAGCCATGCTACATCTGTTCTTGAGTGTCTCTCAAATGTGATCTCTTAAACCATCATAGGAGGAGGTATTCTTTACACTCTCACAAGATTAACTCTTTCAGACCCTTATACTACAGCGACCAGTCAGACTTGGCAACCGCAGGTAGCTGCCTCCAAGAGCAGGCCAAGGGAGGCCACAATCTAGCTCCACTTCAGCCTGGTCGCCCTGAGTTGAGGCCCCACCTGCACTTTTAGGAGGGTTGGTGCCTCACCTGTCTCAACCTACCAGCCTCCAAACGTACACTGGCCCCCTCTAAGTGAAAAACTCCCTTTGCTCTGGCTCATACTTAGACCTAAACAGACACAATTCCAGAAAACCTCTTATTGGTTTCCACCTGAAACTGCTAGAAATCACTAACAGCTAGTTGGCAGGTGCAAGAAATAATATAACAGTTATTATGTCAAAGGAGTGGACGTTATGTTACAATTGTATCACACTCTGGTTAGGCCCTATCTGAAGTATTGCATTCAATTCTGTGCCCCACACCTCAGGAAGGATATATTGGCCTTGGAGGGGGTGCAGTGCAGATTCACTAGAATTATATCAGGGCTTATGAGGACCAGTTGCATAAACTTGCCTTGTATTGCTCAAGTATAGAAGATTAAGGGATGATCTAATTGAGGTGTTCAAGACGATTAGAGGATTGATAGGGTAGAGAGAAACTACTTCTTCTGGTATGGGGAGTCCAGAAAAAGGGGACATTCAGGGGTGATGTCAGGAAACACTTCTTCACACAAAGGGTAGTGGAAATCTGGAACTCTCTCCCCCAAAATGCTGTTGCGTCTGGGGGTACATTGAAGATTTCAAAACTGACATTGATAGATTCTTGTCAGGTGAGGGTATTAAAGGTTATGTAACCAAGCCAGTTAGATGGAATTAAGGTGCAGATCAGCCATGATTTAATTGAATGGCAGGACAGGCTCGAGTGGTTGAATGGCCGACTCCTGTTCTTATCTTGTCTGCATGGCACAGTACCACACCAGACAGTGTGCGAACCCTATAAAGATCCTCCTGAGAGACCTGATTGAGAAGATTTGATGTAGAACAGGTATGCAAGTGGGAAATGCTGTTCAATTGCATTCTTGTTTCACGTACAGCCTTCGCCCAATCTCTTGCCCGTATATCTCTTACTTTTTCTCCAAAGTATACCTTCCTTCCCTTGCAAATCTCAAGACCTTGGACAGGTGCCGTTCTTGGTCAATAGGTTCCACTTGTGCCTCTTCTAAATCACTTTGGTGAACGATTCATTTGTGCATCAAACAATGTCCAAATATACGTGTTTGAAGAAAGAAAAGTAAACTCACCCACTGGTAAATTAGTCATGTGCGAAGGGCTGAATTCCTGCTCCAAAATCTGGTATTTGAGTATTGCTGAAAATAGAGACATGTTGTGGAAGCTTTTCGTCTTGCACTCAAAAGGACAATCCGCAAGAATACCAATGTAGGGGAAAACAACGACTTTATACTGTATGAGAAGAGAGTGCTGATTGGTTGGCAAGTGAACTCTGATTGGTAGAGGCATTGTCATGGAGATGTGCACCAGTTTACGGTGACTGACAGTTAACTGTCAAGCTTTGTTTGAAACTTAAGCCAGGCAGCTTGACTCTGATTGGTCAAGGCATTGCCCTGAGGAATGAACCAGTGAATGGCTGTCACTTATTTTGTTTAGCTGGAACAGGTGCAATGTTTGTACATGTTCTTTCCGTCTGCAAAGACCAGGGCCCTGTGTATTAATATATGTAGCTTCCAGTATGCACAAATATGCCTCACTGCGAGCCCTACTGACAATCTTAAATTGGTTGTCAGCGTAATTCTTAGAACACTGAGGATCATTTAGCAAATGTTGTCCAATTGCAGAATCACATCTAATGTTGGATACTGTGTTTTGAGTTTTGCAAACACGGGATGGTTAGGTATGGCCTGTACCTTGCCCGTTACGAATAGCAGAAGGCAGTTAACTGTCAGCTACCGTAACCGGGTGCATGTCTCCATGGCAACGCCTCTACCAATCAGAGTTCACTTCCTAACTAATCAGCATGCTCTTCTCATACTGTATAAAGTCATTGTTTTCCCTTACATTAGTATTCTTGCGGATTGTCCTGATGAGTGCAAGATGAAAAGCTTCAACATGTCTCTATTTTCAGCAATACTCAAGTTTTTTACTACCAAACGACTAAATCTGGTATTGTTATTTCTGAGAAAATTATGAAGTATTTATCACATTTTATTTTACATGGAAAACAGTCATTGCCTCAATGAGCTCACAGGAGTTGTAGAGTCTTATATGAATGGAAGTAATGACTGGAAAACAGTAACTAGCCCCAAATGACCCACGCCCCTCAGTTTAATATACCCTACACATCTGACTGTAACACTCTCTGAGATACCCCACACCCCTTAATGTAACACTCTGATAAAATCCACACCCCTCACTGTAACCCTTTGATATAACCCACACCCCTCACTGTAACACTTTGATATAACCCACACCCCTCACTGTAACACTTTGATATAACCCACACCCCTCACTGTAACACTTTGATATAACCCACACCCCTCACTGTAACACTCTGATATATCCCACACCCCTCACTGTAACACTTTGATATAACCCACACCCCTCACTGTAACACTCTGATATAACCCACACCCCTCACTGTAACACTTTGATATAACCCACACCCCTCACTGTAACACTCTGATATAACCCACACCCCTCACTGTAACACTTTGATATAACCCACACCCCTCACTGTAACACTCTGATATACCCCACGCCCCTCACTGTAACACTTTGATATAACCCACGCCCCTCACTGTAACACTTTGATATACCCCACACCCCTCACTGTAACACTTGGATATAACCCACACCCCTCACTGTAACACTCTGATATACCCCACACCCCTCACTGTAACACTTTGATATAACCCACACCCCTCACTGTAACACTTTGATATAACCCACACCCCTCACTGTAACACTTGGATATAACCCACACCCCTCACTGTAACACTCTGATATACCCCACACCCCTCACTGTAACACTCTGATATACCCCACACCCCTCACTGTAACACTTTGATATAACCCACGCCCCTCACTGTAAAACTTTGATATAACCCACACCCCTCACTGTAACACTTGGATATAACCCACACCCCTCACTGTAACACTCTGATATAACCCACACCCCTCACTGTAACACTTTGATATAACCCACACCCCTCACTGTAACACTCTGATATAACCCACGTCCCTCACTGTAACACTCTGATATAACCCACACCCCTCACTGTAACACTTGGATATAACCCACACCCCTCACTGTAACACTCTGATATAACCCACACCCCTCACTGTAACACTTGGATATAACCCACACCCCTCATTGTAACACTTGGATATAACCCACACCCCTCACTGTAACACTCTGATATACCCCACACCCCTCACTGTAACACTTTGATATAACCCACGCCCCTCACTGTAAAACTTTGATATAACCCACACCCCTCACTATAACACTTGGATATAACCCACACCCCTCACTGTAACACTCTGATATAACCCACACCCCTCACTGTAACACTTTGATATAACCCACACCCCTCACTGTAACACTCTGATATAACCCACGCCCCTCACTGTAACACTCTGATATAACCCACACCCCTCACTGTAACACTTGGATATAACCCACACCCCTCACTGTAACACTTTGATATAACCCACGCCCCTCACTGTAACACTCTGATATAACCCACACCCCTCACTGTAACACTCTGATATAACCCACACCCCTCACTGTAACACTTTGATATAACCCACGCCCCTCACTGTAACACTCTGATATAACCCACACCCCTCACTGTAATACTTGGATATAACCCACGCCCCTCACTGTAAAACTTTGATATAACCCACACCCCTCACTGTAACACTTGGATATAACCCACACCCCTCACTGTAACACTCTGATATAACCCACACCCCTCACTGTAACACTTGGATATAACCCACACCCCTCACTGTAACACTCTGATATACCCCACACCCCTCACTGTAACACTTTGATATAACCCACGCCCCTCACTGTAAAACTTTGATATAACCCACACCCCTCACTGTAACACTTGGATATAACCCACACCCCTCACTGTAACACTCTGATATAACCCACACCCCTCACTGTAACACTTTGATATAACCCACACCCCTCACTGTAACACTCTGATATAACCCACGCCCCTCACTGTAACACTCTGATATAACCCACACCCCTCACTGTAACACTTGGATATAACCCACACCCCTCACTGTAACACTTTGATATAACCCACACCCCTCACTGTAACACTCTGATATAACCCACGCCCCTCACTGTCACACTCTGATATAACCCACACCCCTCACTGTAACACTTGGATATAACCCACACCCCTCACTGTAACACTCTGATATAACCCACACCCCTCACTGTAACACTTTGATATAACCCACGCCCCTCACTGTAACACTCTGATATAACCCACACCCCTCACTGTAACACTTGGATATAACCCACACCCCTCACTGTAACACTCTGATATAACCCACACCCCTCACTGTAACACTCTGATATAACCCACACCCCTCACTGTAACACTTTGATATAACCCACACCCCTCACTGTAACACTCTGATATACCCCACACCCCTCACTGTAACACTTGGATATAACCCACACCCCTCACTGTAACACTCTGATATAACCCACACCCCTCACTGTAACACTCTGATATACCCCACACTCCTCACTGTAACACTCTGATATAACCCACACCCCTCACTGTAACACTCTGATATAACCCACACCCCTCACTGTAACACTCTGATATAACCCACACCCCTCACTGTAACACTCCAGCATATACCACACACCCCTCAGTGTAGCACTCTGATGTACTCCATACCCTTCACCGTAACATTCCAGTATGTCTCACACGCCTCACTGTAACACTGATATATCCCACGCCCCTCATTGTAACACTGATATACCTCACACCCTTCACTGTAACACTGATATACCTCACACCCCTCACTGTAACACTGATATACCCCACACCCCTCACTGTAACACTGATATACCGCACACCCCTCACTGTAACACTGATATACCGCACACCCCTAACTATAACTGATATACCTCACACCCCTCACTGTAACACTCTAATGTAACAACATTATTTAAAGAGACTGAAGAAGCTGGGGTTGGTCTCTTTACAGTAGAGAAGGGAAAGGGGAGATTAACTGAAGTTCAAGATTATGAGGGGTATTGATAGAGTGAGTAAGGAGAAACTGTTTCCTCTGGTGAATGGGTTGGTAACCAGTGATCATAGATTTAAAATATGTGGCAAAAGAACTAGAGAGGAAATGAGGAGAGGTTTCTTCATGCAGAGGGTTGTTAAGATCTACCCAAAAGGGTGGTGAAAGTTGTTTCCATAGGAACCTTCAAGAGGCAATTGGACATGTACTGGAAGAGGACTAATTCGCAGAGTTATGGGAAAAATGAGGGGTGTGGGACTAAATTGAACAGCCTTTCAAAGAGCTGGCACAAGCATGTGGGGCTGAATGGCCTCCTCTTCTGTATGACTCTATTCTACACCCCTCACTGTATCACTATCTGACGGGTAGATGGGATTGAGAGATATGGGGAGAAGGATTTTTATGTATCTAAAAGGTTGAAGTTGGACCTTTCCTGTGCTTGAGAATTCTCTTCTACAGACCAATGACAGTTCCCTCTATGAGTTTGGTTTTTCAGCCCTGATCAGAATAGCAGACTTTGATCTCTTGTGTTGGAACTCAGTACATCATTGGTTATCAAGACAGGGTGAGATATAAAATGAAGACCTGTCATGCCAACAGCTGATGTAAAAGACTCAGAATAAGTGATTGTGAAAGATGTGGTGAAGACAAATCATGAGAAAGAAAGTCTGTCCTCAGGTCCTGGAATGTTGTCCAACATAAATTAATTATAAATCGCCTTAGGACAAAATAGAATTTATTGAAAAATTAATGTCAGCATTGCTTTAGGTAAACAATTTAGTCTTTCTTGTCATGTTGTAAGGCATGCACAGGTCAGAGGGGTTAATGTGTTTCTGCTGTTGGAGCTGGATTAAACTCATCGCTTGAACGTCCTGCTTTAACCGGGTCAGCCCCTGAGAGCAGCAATTAAAGTCAGCAGCCAGCCAAGCTCAAACAAAACTTTGCCTGGGACAGTGGGCTGCCATCAGAGGCCCCTCGGAGGGGGATGGAGCTACAGCACAGATGCCTGCGCTTTCTACTTAGCAGTGTAGAATGGTACAGCAAAGAATGAAGGCCATTCAGCCCATCATGCTGTGCCAGCTCTTTGAAGGAGGTATCCATTTAACCCCACTCCCCTGCCCTTTCCTTTTCAAGTATTTATCCAGTTCTCTTTTTGAAAGTTACTATTGAATCTGCTTCCACCATCCTTGCAGGCAGCGAGTTCCAGGCAACTCACCATGGAAAATCTCGGACTTAGAGTTCCTGATCCAGCCCCCAGTGGAAAGAATCTCCATTCGTTTTAACAAGAGCTGTCCTGGTCTTAGCCAGGATTTTTATTTATTCATTCACAGAATGTGAGCATCACTGGCCAGGCCGGCATTTATTGCCCATTCCTAATGGCCCTTGAGAAGGTGGTGGTGAGCTGCCTTCTTGAACCGCTGCAGTCCATGTGAGTGAGGGACTAAGTTCCAGCTTTTTGACCCAGGACAGCAAATGATGGGTGATGTAGTTCCAAGTCAGGATGGAGTGTGACTTGGAGGGGAATTTGTAGGTGGTTATCCTTCTAGGCAGTAGAGGTCATGGGTTTGGAAGATGTTATTGAAGAGGTCTTGGCATTGAATGGCATTACCATCATCAACGAGTTGCTGCAGTGCATCTTGTAGATGGTACACACAGCCATCATGTGCATCGGTGGTGGAGGGTGAATGTTGAAGGTGATAGATGGGGTGCCAATCATGCGGGCTGCTTTGTCCTGGATAGTACTGAGCTTCTTGGAGCTGCACCCATGCAGGCAAGTGGAGAGTATTCCATCACACTCCTGACTTGTGCCTTGTAGATGGTGGACAGGCTTTGGGGAGTCAGGACGTGAATTACCTTACCTGCTCTTGTAGCCACAGTATTTATATGGCTACTCCAGTTCGGTTTCTGGTAACCCCCCAGGATGTTGATAGTGGGGGATTCAGCGATGGTAATGCCATTGAATGTCAAGAGGAGATGGTTAGATTCTCTCTTGTTGGAGATGGTCATTGCCTGGCACATGTGTGGCATGAGTATTACTTGCCACTTATCAGCCCAAGCCTGAATGTTGTCCAGGTCGCTGCATGCGGGCATGGACTGCTTCAGTATCTGAGGAGTCTTGAGTAGTACTGAATACTGTGCAATCATCAGCGAACATCCCCACTTTTGACCTTATGATGAAGGGAAGGTCATTTATTAAGCAGCTGTAGATGGTTGGGCCTAGGACACTACCCTCAGGAACTCCTGTAACAGGGGGGTGGGGTGCGCTGGTAATTGGCCGAATTGGATTTGTTCTGCTTTTTGTGGACAGGACATACCTGGGCAGTTTTCCACATTGTTATGTAAATGTCAATGTTGTAACTGCACTGAAACAGCTTGGCTAGGAGCATGGCTAATTCTGGAGCACAGGTCTTCAGTACTATGGCCGGAATGTTGTCAGGACTCATAGCCTTTGCAGTATCCAATGCGTTCAGCCATTTCTTGATATCACATGGAGTGAATCGGATTGGCTGATGACTGGCATCTGTGATGCTGGGGACGTCAGGATGAGGCCAAGATGGATCATCCACTCTGCACTTCTGGCTGAAGATGGTTGCAAATACTTCAGCCTTGACTTTTTCACTCAGGTGCTGGGCTCCCCCATTATTGAGGATGGGTATGCCGTGGAGCTTCCTCTTCCCATTAGATGTTTAATTGATCAGCACCATTCATAACTGGATATGGCAAGACAGCAGAGCTTTTTCCTCTTGTTAGTTCCCTCACCACCTGCCACAGGCTCAGTCTGGCAGGTATGTCCTTCAGGACTCGGCCAGCTCGGTCAGTAGTGGTGCTACCGAGCTACTCTTGGTAATGGACATTGAAGTCCCCCACCCAGAGTACATTCTGTGCCCTTGCTACCCTCAGTGCTTCTTCCAAGTGGTGTTCAACATGGAGGAGTACTGACTCATCAGCTGAGGTGGGGGGGGGTGGTAGATGGTAATCAGCAGGAGGTTTCCTTGCCCATGTTTGACCTGATGCCATGAGACTTCATGGGGTCTGGAATTGATATTGAGGACTCCCAGGACAACTCCCTCCCAACTGTATACCACTGTGCCACCACCTCTGGTGGGTCTGTCCTGCCTCGGACAGGACATATCCAGGAATGATGATGGAGGAGTCTGGGACATGGTCTGTAAAGTACGATTCAGTGAGTATGAATATGTCAGGCTGCTGCTTGACTCGCCTGTGGGACAGCTCTCCCAATTTTGGCCCACGTCTGCAGATGTTAGTGAGGAGGACTCTGCAGGGTCAACTGGACAGAGTGTGCCTTTGTGGTTTCTGGTGCCTAGGTTGATGCCGGGTGGTCAGTGTAGTGTTATTCTTACTCAATGTTTTCGTAGCATTTTGATACAACGGAGTAATTTGGTAGACCGTTACAGGGCAGTTCATATCAGCTCAGCTGGTAACACTTTTGCTTCTGAGTCACAGAGTTTCGGGTTCGTGTCCCACTCTGGGGCCTAAACACAAAAATGAAGGCTGACATTCCAGTGCAGTACAGACGGAGTGCTGCACTGTTGGAGGTGCCATCTCTCTGATAAGGCATTAAACTGAGTGTCCCATCTGCTTGCTCTGGTGGATGTAAATGATCCTATGGCAGTATTTCGAAGGAGAGGAGGGGAGTTTTCCCTGGTGTTCTGGTCAATATTTATCTGTTAATCAACATTACAAAAACAGATTATCTGGCCATTATCACATTGCTGTTTGTGGGAGGTTGCTGTGTACATACTGGCTGCCACATTCCCTGCATTACAACAGTGACTACACTTGAAACAGTCTTTCATTGGCTGTAAAGTGCTTTGAGACATCCGGTAGTTGTGAAAGGTGCTATATAAATACAAGTCATTTATTTCTTTAAGTCAAGAATCAACCACATTGCTGTAGGCCTGAAGTTACATCTAGGCCAGACCAGGCAGATTTCCTTCCCAAAGGACATTAGTGAACCAGATTGGTTTTTGCAACAATCTGGTCACCATTACTGAGAATAGCTTTTTATTTCAGACTTATTAATTATCTGAATTTAAATTCCCCAGGTTCGGTGATGTAATTTGAATGTCATTTTCCAGACAATTAATCTAGGTCTCTAGTCCAGTAACATAACCACTATGTGACCATTCCCCTAGATAGAGAGAAATTATTTGTGCTGGTGGTGGAGTCCAGAAGAAGAGTGGTATAAACTGCTCAGGGGTGATGTCAGGAAGCATGTCTTCGCACAAAGGGTAGTGGAAATCTGGAACTCTCTCCCTCAAAAAGCTGTTAAGACTGGGGGGTGGGGGTCAATTGAAAATTCCAAACAGGGATTGATAGTTTTGTGTAAGGATGTTCAGGAACATAGGAGCAGGAGTAGGCCATTCAGCCCATCAAGCCTGCTCCGCCATTCAATTAGATTATGGCTGATCATCTACCTCAATGCCATTTTCTTGCGCTATCCCCATATTCCTTGATGTCATTAGTATCCAGATATCCATGGATTTCGGTCTTGAACATGCTCAATGATTGAGCTTCCACAGCTGTCTGCGACGGAGAATTTCAAAGATTCACCACCTTCTGAGTGAAGAAATTCCTCCTCATCTCAGTCTTAAATGGCCTACCCCATATTCTGAGATTGTGTCACCTGGTTCTAGACTCACCAGCCAGGGGAAACATCCTGTCTACATCCACCCTGTCACACATTGTAAGAATTTTCTAAGTTTCAATGAGAATATGAAGCCGAAGGAGGTAAATCAGGTTGAGGTATAAATGATCCATGCTCTAACTGAACAGTGGAATAGTCTCAAAGAACTTAATGGCCTACTCCTATTTTCCAATTATCAATTTGTGTCTGTCTGTCCTTGATGGAGTGAGATGGAGGAGTAGATATGGAAGCAGTTCAGTTGATGTGCTGCAGCAACTCACCAAGGTTCCTTCGGCAAAAACCCTCAAACACACGACCTCTACCACCTAGAAGGACAAGAGCAGCAGATGCATGGGAACACCACCACCTGCAAGTTCCCCTTCCAACTACAGACCATCCTGACTCGGAACTATACTGCCGTCTCTTCACTGTCGCTGGGTCAAAATCCTGGAACTTTCTTCCTAACAGCACTGTGGGTGTACCTACCCCACCTGGACTGCAGTGGTTCAAGAAGGCAGCCCACCACCACCTTCTCAAGGGCAATTAGGGATGGGCAATAAATGCTGATCTAGCTAGTGATGCTCACATTCATAGGAATATAGTGAAAGGAGGAGGCTCTTTAGCCTCTTCAGCTCCTTGTACCATTCAATGAGATCAGGGCTGATCTGTGACCTAACTCCATATACACGCCTTTGCCTCATCTAACTTAATACCTTCGGTTAACAAAAATCTATCAATCACAGATTTAAATTTAACAATTGATCCAGCATCAATTGCTGATTGTGGAAGAGAGTTCCAAACTTTGTGTGTAGAAATGTTTCCTCATTTCGCTCCTGAAAATTTTGGTTCTAATTTTTAGACAATGTTGCCTAGACCTAGACTCCCCAACCAATGGAAATAGTTTCTCTCTATCGACCCTATCTGTTCACCTTGTTACAGACAGATGGAAAGTGGTGTGGGTGGCTTCAACTTTTTACCACTCAACAGACCTCAGATAGTTTTAAACAAAAGTATTTAGTTCCTGAGTGTGTGAGGGGTCAAATATCGTGGTGGGCCGAAGGGCCTGTTTCAGTGCTGTATCTCTAAAAAAAAAAGTTTAATTTGCTTCCTTGTCTTAATCCTAGGTCACAGACTCTGGAATCTATACATGTGTTGCCACAAGCTCAAGTGGAGAAACTTCCTGGAGTGCGTTTTTGGAAGTGCGAGGTATTTTTTCAATATTGGCTCTTATTGTTCGACATAGAATTATTCCTCCATACTTTTATTTCCACCCTTTCCTTTTCTGGAGAAGCTGAGGCCTGGAGGGAAGGACATTTATGTTGAAAGGTATAGGAAAGGAGGTGAAGCAAGTCGAGCTAATCTTTGGTTTTGAAAACCTGGAGGTTGTATGTGGCAGGGAAGACTGAAGGAGACAATGGCAGGTAAGAAGGTTTTGGCAGAAAGAGGCAGGGGTTGGGGGAGCAGCTGAAGGATAATGGAGGTTGGAAGATGAACTGTGGTTTGCTGGAGTGTTCGAGTTCTGCGTTAAGCTTTTTGTTAACTGTGGTTCAGTTAGTTGCACAATCACTTCTGACTCAGAAGGTGGTGGGTTCAAATCTCTCTTCAGGACTTCGGCTTAAAAATTAAGGCTCACACTCCAGTACAGGAATGAGTGAGTGCTGCAGTGTTGGAGGTGCTGTCTTTGAAATGAGACATTAAACTGAAAATGTTGAATCTTCCTTCTGAGGTGGATGTTAAAGATCCCATGGCACTATTTCAAAGAAGAGCAGGGGAGTTAACCCTAGTGTCCTGGCCAATATTTATACCTCAATCAACATCACAAAAGCAGATTATCGGGTCATTAACATATTGCTGTTTGTGGGAGCTTGCTGTGCTCAAATTGGCTGCTGTGTTTCCTACATTGCAGCAGTGACTACACTTCAAAAAGTAATTCATTGGCTGTAAAGTGCTTTGAGATGTCCGGCAGTTGTGAAAAACACTGTGGAAATGTAAGTTTTGTTTTGCTGTATGTCAGTGGATTGCCAAAGGGTCAAGCTGAGGGTTCAGGGGATCGGAGGATAAGCTGTGGGTTGTTGGATGGTCAGAAGGTGGGTGATGAGCTCTAGGTGGTTGGAGAATCAGGGGTCAAGCTGCTGGTTGATGGACACTCGCCAGATCAGAATCTGAGCTGTCCCTTAAACAAACTTTTTTTTTGCAGAATCAGGCGCAGCAACTGTCAACGTCAAGTTGGACATGGACGCTCTGCCGGGGCCGCCTTCCAAACCTCAAGTTGCTGATGTCACGAAGAACAGCGTCACCCTCTCCTGGTTGGCGGGAAACCACGTTGGATCTTCACCAGTCACGTCGTATGTCATTGAGGCCTTCAGGTTTGTGAGGGAGAAGAATCAGCATTACTTGTCTCATAGAGTCATTGAGTTATACAGCACAGAAACAGGCCCTTCGGCCCATCGTGTCTGTGCCGGCCAGCCAGCACCCAACTATCCTAGTCCCATTTTCCCGCACTTGGCCCATAGTCTTGTATGCTATGGCATTTCAAGTGCTCATCTAAATACTTTTTAAATGTTGTGAGGGTTCCTGCCTTTACCACCTCTTCAGGCAGTGCGTTCCAGATTCCAACCACCCACTAGGTGAAATAAGTTTTCCTCAAATCCCCCCTAGACTTCCTGCCCCTTACGCTAAATCTATGCTTCCTGGTTCTTGGCCCCTCCACTAAGGGAAAAAGTTTCTTCCTATCTAACCTATCAGTGCCCCTCATAACCTTGTACACCTCAATCATGTCCCCCCTCAGCCTTCTCTGCTCCAAGGAAAACAACCCCAGCCTTTCCAGTCTCTCTTCATAGCTGAAATGCTCCAGCCCAGGCAACATCCTAGTGAATCTCCTCTGCACCCTCTCCAGTGCAATCACATCCTTCCTATAGTGTGGTGCCCAGAACTGCACACAGTACTCCAGCTGTGGCCTAGCTAGCGTTTTATACAGCTCCATGAGGGGTTGGGAGGGAGAAAGCCAAGTCACATACACAATATTTTAGCGGTGGCTCAATGATTAGCACTCTGACCTCTGTGTCAGGAAAGTCATGGGTTCAAGCCTCACTCCAGACACTTCAATGCAATAATCTAAGGCTGACTCTCCCAGTGCCAGTACTGAGGGAGTGCTGCACTGTTGCAGGTGTTGACTTTCATAAGTGGCATTAAACTGAAATCCTGTCTGCTCTCTCCAATGGGTGTGAAAGATAACAATGGTACTGTTTTGCAGAGGACCTTTGCCTAGTGTCCTAGCCAACATTTATCCTTCAACCAACATCACTAAAAACCAGAATATCTGGTCAATATCACATTGCTGTTTGTGGGATCTTGCTGTGCACAAACTGGTTGCTGTGTTTCCTACGTTACAACAGTGATTGCTCTTCACAAAAAGCGCTTCATGAGCTGTAAGGGGCTTTTGGATGTCCTGAGGTTGTGAAGGGGACTATGTAAGGGGCTTTTGGATGTCCTGAGGTTGTGAAGGGGACTATGTAAGTCAAAGATCCTACTTCCATGTCAGGATGAATCAGAGAGTTTTCAGCACAGAAGGAGCCCATTCGGGCCTTCGTGAATGTTCAGACTCATTGCATGGAGCAATTGGTCTTTATCGAGCAGTTAGAGAAAAACTATTCCGTCTGGCGAGTGGGTCAATAACCCGGAGTGGCAGATTTTAAACCGTTGACAGAAGATCTAGAGGGGCGATTAGGAGATTCTTTTTCACTCAGAGAGCTGTCGGGATCTGGAACCCTCAACTTGAAAAGGTGGTAAAAACTGATTCAGTAAATAATCTTAAAAGGGAGATGGACAGGTTCCTGAAGATGAGGAACTTACAGGGTTGCGAACAGAAAGCGGGGGTGTGGGACGAAACACAAATGTTCTTTCAAAGAGCCAGCGCTGGCACGATGGGCCAAATGGCCTCCTGCACCACAGGTTTCTATGACTCCATTAAACCTGTAGCCTATTGCACTACAGTGAAAATAGTCTTCATCAATTCTGTCACTTTCTGGAGCAAATTAACAGTGGCTTTAATTTTGATGAATTTCCTCGAGTTTATTTATTTATTTTCTGCTCAGTTATTCAGAGTTCCGTGGGTTCAAACTGATGGCATAGTAACATTATCAACAGGAGGAGGCCATTCAGCCCCTCAAGCCTGTTCTACAATTGTATTAGATCATAGTTAATCTGTACCTTACCTCTATCTACCCACCTTGGTTCCATAACCCTTGTCATAAAGACCCCCCCCCCTGCCAAGAATGAGGCATATTAATTTCATCATATGAACATTAATTTTAAACTGTTGCTGGAGTGAAGAAATGGCTTGTTTTACAAGAGATCACCAGACACTTGGCTGGATGTTGCATACTAAGAGACAGTGCTTGGAGAGACAAAAGAATTGCTCACTGATTCGATTAACAGAGATTGGGCCAGGGAATGGTGATCCATATCTTGTTGGGACAAGAGACAGCACTACACCCTGTCCCCACCGGGAGCTTTGGAATCCACAAACGCACGAGTGGTTAAGCCAGCGGGTCACATGACTAACCTGCTGGTCCAGGTTTTTTGAACTGGACATGGGACAGTTTGAATTCAGACTGCAGATTGTAACTGAACCTGGAACAAGACAGCCTCTCTCCTGGCTGGCTCTCTCTCTCGCTTTCATACAAGCCTCCAGACCCACTGAAGACACGTAAACCTCGAGAGAAAAGACTCCTACATCAAAACAAGTTAAAGCGTGGACTGGGCCCCAACGAACAGCAAGACCTACCGGCAACCAAAGACTCCATATCAAACTCAAAGGACCGTAAATAATCACCAGATATTGCCTCAAACTTTTCTCCTTTATTCTTTCTACTTTTTCTGTCTCTATCTGCGTGTGTGTTTAACGCAAATGCATGCTAGCGTGGTCATGTCACGTATTCGTAGTCGTTAATTAGATTAGAATTTAAGATTAATAAACTTCCACCTTTCTTGTTTAAATCTCAGAAAACCTGTTTGAGTTGATTTCTTTGCCTTGCAATTGAAAAGCAGTGACCAAGGATTCACTGAGGGGGAGCTGAAAACACGGTGTTATTAAAAATTACGATTAAACCAGGCAAAGGCTGAGAGGGAACCCCTAGACCCCTTCTCACCTGGCCGCAGTCTCAACAGCTTTTTGGGGGAGAGAGTTCAAGATTTCCACGAATCTTTGTGTGAAGAAATGCTTCCTGACATCACCCCGGAACAAAAACAACTTGCCTTGATCTAATAACCTTTATATTCAAGAGGTTGCTGGACCCGGAGCGGCCCAGTATTCAGGCCTCTTGGCATTGCCACTTGGTCACATTCCAGTGAGCTCCAGATATCTGGGTGGACCAGCAGAACATGGACAGGATTGGAGACCAAATGTGAAGTTTAGAAAAGACACAATTGCTGTGGCTCTAGAACAGTATATTTAATGCCTGGGTCAGCTGTGTTCGCACCCCTGTAACATGTCCTCAACGGCAACGGGCTCGGTTGCCAGGCGACCGGGAGACACAGGGTTCTCTGGTAAAATATATTTTGTGTTCAGGAATTATTGTCCCAGAGCTCATTATGCATGAGCTAATTGTATTAACAGATTAAGCGTGAGGTAATTGTATTAACAGATTAAGCCATATGTTTGCTTTTTGTTCCTGGTCTCTGTTTCTAAACTGCTGCAACCAATGAGGGACTCAGTTATATAGAGAGACTGCAGAAGCTGGGATTGTTTTCCTTCGAACAGAGAAGGTTAATAGGAAAATTTAATAGAGATGTTCAAAGCGTTAAGGGAGTGTGATAAAGTAGCATAGCCTTTCTTTGTTTGCTGTGTAACCTAGGCACGGTTTTACTTGCCTAGCATCTGTGACCCTCTCTGGACCTCATGGGCTGGTGTCCAGCGGAAAGACAAAAGCCGATACGTCTGGGGCTTATTCAGTTGCAGGAGTTGCCGGAAGGGAACACCAAATGCCTAATGGGACTCTACTCCATATTTTGTTGGGTTTACTCCCTCAGCCATGAGCTCTTGATGTTGTTGTGAATACTGAAGGCACCAACCGGCAGGGCCCAGATCAGCACAAACGTAGGAGTGATCTTGTCCTCCAGGTGTGCGAAGGGAGCATCTCCAATTTTCCGCTTCCAGTCTCCAGGTTTCCACCTCCGTCCCCAAACCCTCCAGCCACTACGTCCTCAGGTGGTCAATCTGAGATGACTGTTGGTTGCTGCGGTGTGAACTCAGCACAGGCGAGTGAATTTCTGGCCAGCAACAGGTTGAAGCAGAAAAACCAGTATAACCAGTGGCCAGTCACACTCTCAGCAGGAAATTGAGGTCTCTCAATTACAGCAGTGGTGGGGGAAGGGCAGTAAAATGATCAAAGTTACTTTAAATATCAATTAGTTGGTATCCTTCCATCTATGAAAGGTGATGGACACGCTGCAAATAATCCATTTTCTCTTGCTGCACCTTTGTTAATGGCTGTGAAGGCCAATGCTTGAGAGGCTGGTTCTGCCACAAGTGCTGCACGCGAAGCTGCCAAGTGACTCTGTGTGTTGTTGTTTTTGATGTTGGCATCTGTTGCCAAGCTGCTGTAGCAACTGATCATCATGGTAGTGTACACCAGTCCACAGGATGTGTCGCCATTTCCCTCTTTCGCCAGCCCGTGACTCCCAGGTGCGATAGTCAACATTTAGGGCCTTTATGTCACACTTGCAAGCATCCTTGAAGCGGAGCTTTGGGCGCCCCACAAATATCACAAAAGAGCAACAAATCAAAGACAGAAGTTGGGTCTTACGGTATAACTAGTGTAGTCCAGAGCAGAAGTGTCTTCTTGATGTCGAGAGAAGCCCAGGAATTTGAAGTCAAGTTTGAAAGAAGATCTCAATCCACATTTTTCCAGATCTTTTCTACAACTCACAGATCAGAGAAAAAAAGGCAGCACATTAT
Source organism: Heterodontus francisci (assembly GCF_036365525.1). NCBI lineage: Eukaryota > Metazoa > Chordata > Chondrichthyes > Heterodontiformes > Heterodontidae > Heterodontus > Heterodontus francisci. The sequence continues at coordinate 116,356,839 of NC_090380.1, forward strand.
TAGATGGAAGCAGGGTCTTACATTTTTTTCCAGTGTCATCCAGCATAGAAACATGATCCTGATGTCCAGTGAGGCCAGGAATTTGAGAGAAAATCCACATCCAGGTCTTATCAAGATCTTTACCAGAGCTCACAATTTACAGGCAGGGGATGGAGTTTGAACCATCAGACAGAGGCTGTTTAAACTAACACTTAACTTGAAGTTTGGGCTAAAAATGCACCCACTATTAGAATCAGGGGAAGCTAAACATCAGAAGAGAGGATTTCGTGGCACGGAAGGAAAGGATGGCAACATATAGCCACGTATAGAGGTGAACACTGAGAGCTCCAAGGGAGTTAACTGTGAAACTCGTACCACTGATAGGACAGTGGGTAGCTAGAAAAGACAGATTTAATGTTAATTGGCAAAATAACCATTGAAATAGGAACAGAAGGAGGCCAAGTAGTTACTTCATCCTGATTTGATCATGACTGATCTTTATCTTAACTCTAACTACCTGCCTTGGTTCCACCCTGAATACCCTTTTGCCTGACAAAAATCTGTAAATTTCACTTTTGAAGTTTTCAATTGACACCAACCTTCCCCAATCCCAAGCGTCTCAGCCAGTTTTTGGGGCGGAGTTCCAGATTTCCACGACCCTTTGTGTGATGAAATGCATCCTGACATCAGCCCTGAACAGCCTGGCTCTAATATTAAGGTGGTGCCCCCTTGGTCTGGACTCCCCCCATCCCACCAGAGGAAATAGTTTTTCTCTCTCTTGACACCATCATATCCTTCTTAAACATCTCAACTAGATCACCCCTTAATGTTCTAGATTCAAGGGAATACAAACCGGAGTGGAGAGGTGATGAGAATTTGATGATCAGATGATTAGCAGATTCCGTGGTAACTTTCAAAAGGTGGCTGAAGGCAACACGGCCAATGGTGGGAGTGAGGAATTGGGGGAAGGAACTCCAAAACAGCAGTGAAGTAACAATTACTATTTCCATATTTTTCTTCAGCCAATCTGTGAGTAACAGCTGGCAAACAGTGGCCGACCACGTGAAGAACACTTTGTTCACTGTAAGGGGACTGAGGCCTAACACTATCTACCTCTTCATGGTACGTGCTGTCAACGCTCAGGGAGTCAGTGACCCCAGCCAGATGACTGACCCTGTGCGGACTCAAGGTAAGAGCATCGCTATCTTGGAGTTTTGTAAACACACCTTCGTATTCAATGGTACAGATCTCAGAAGGTCCTGTGTGCATTACTAGGCTGTGTTGAATTAGTGCTGACCCCAAGTGTGGCAGTAAATGTTGTGCAAAGATTAGACTCAACGTCCCTGGGTTAGGTAGAAAAAAATCAGGCAAGGTTCCTCTGTTCATCATTATCCATTGCCCCCTTGTTTGAGAGGGAATGTGCAAAGGCTAGGGTTGGAGTAAGATGCAATGCCAACAATTAAAATGAATAATGAAAAATGTTAATGAAATGTGGCCTTTATCTCAGGAGGGCTGGAATACAAAGGTGTGGATGTAACGTTACACCTGGATAGAACTCTGGACAGTCCCCAGCTGGCATAACTGCGTTCAGTTCTGGGCACTGCAGCTCAGGCCTTGAAGGGGCTGCAGTGCAGATTCACCAGAATGATAGTGAGACTAATAGGGTTAAATTATGAGGACAGATCACATAGACTAGCCTTGTATTACCTTGAGTATAGAAGATCGAGGGGTGACATTATTGAGGTGTTTAAGATTGTTAAAGGATTTGATAGACTCAATCAAAATAAACTATTTGCTCTAGCGGGAGGAATCCAGAACAAAGGGGCGTAAATTTAAAATTAGAGCCGGGCTATTCAGGGGTGATGTCAGGAAGCACTTCCTGACACAAAGGGTAGTGGGAATCTGGAACTCTCTCCCCCAAAAAGCTGCTGAGGCTTGGGGGTCAATTGAAAATTTCAACACTGAGATTGATACATTTTTGTTGGGGAAGGGTGTTGGGGGATATGGAACCAAGGCAGGTAGATGGAGTTAAGACACAGATTAGCCATTACCTAAATGAATGGTGGAACAGGCTCGAGGGGCTGAATGGCCTCCTATGATGGACTGCATGGAAAAACTGCCCACTGATGTATGAAGATTGGCTGACTGGGGGTAGTACAGGGGAGCTGGTAATGTTCCTGGGACCTCAGGAGGAGTCAGCACCTTCCAGATTTGAGCAGGGTAAGAAAAAAAAGTAAGTCTGTCATTGTAACATGTCAGTGTGGGAAGAGTTGAAATTAGCAAAAAGACAAACAGAGGGGAAATGGAGTAATTAAGGAGAAACAGTTTCCATTGGCTAGAGAGTCAGTAACCAGAGGACACAGATGTAAGATAATTGGTAAAAGAATCAAGAGGGATGATGAGAAGAATTATTTTACACAGCGCGTTGCTGTGATCTGGAATGCGCTGCCTGAAAGGGCAGTGGAAGTAGATTGAGTAGTCACACTGAAAAGGGAATTGATTAAATACTTGAAATGAAAACAGAATTGCAGGGCTATGGGGAAAGAGCAGAGGGAGAGTGGGACTAATTGGATAGCTCTTTCAAAGAGCCAGCACAGGCAGGTGGGCCGAATGGCCACCTTATGTGCTGTAAGATTCTCTGAAATTCCGAGAGAGAGTGTCTTGGCTCCCATTAGTTTGTCATTAGCACTGTCCCTTCCACACATCAGCCAAGTGCAGATTCACATCCTGACTGTATCCCAAGTGACTGGCCTCCGAGGAGCTACCATTTACACAGCAGCTTAAGAGAGTTGTAGCCAGAATGATAGGCATGCTGCAGAATCAGAGGCAGGCACCTGTGTGTCAATGAAATGTCATGTGGCATGTTTAGAGTGTGGATGTCTGCAAACAGAGAGCTAAGCCCATTCTGAATCGAAATTAAAAGCAAAGCGTGTCTCTTCTAATTACCTGAGTCCAAATTAGGTTGTAACTCCTCTTTAAACAGCTGTGCCTTTGTTCTTACCTCTTTAAGTGTCAGTCTGTTTGTATTGCTTCGCTTGTCCTTCACATTCCAGCTCAGAGAGTGAGTTGTGAACCGGCAGTTCAACTGTTGAGGGCATCGCCCGACCCCATTCTCATATGCAAAACTTTCCAAGGGCGAAGGTGGGGGCAGAGTTCAGTTTTTTTTTTTCTGGTTACTTTTCCCTCAGTATGTCACTGCCCAGGAGCTTCAAAGAAAGAAAGACTTGCATTTATATAGCACCATTCAGGACCTAATGACCTCAGGAAAGAAGAGCAGGTGAGTTGTCCCCAGTGTCCTGGACCAATACTTACCTTCAATCCACATCATTAAACAGGTGATCTGGCCATTTATCACATTGTTGTTTGTGGGAGCTTGCTGTGCGCAAATTGGCTCCTGTGTTTCCTTCACTTCAACAGTGCAATATTTATGTAAAGTGCTTCGGAACACCCTGAGGTTATGAAAGGTGTTATCTAAATGAAAATCGTTTTTTTCTCCAACTAAACTCTTAGCAACTAAAAACTACATTTGTGTAGGGATTAGGGCAGGTCAGTATTAGACTGAGCAGTGATGACTGTTGTGGTCAAACTTACTCAGTCGAGTCTCACTTGGTCACTTAGTGGGGGTATTTAGCACCTGTGGACCTTCAGGGGGCAGGGAGGGGAGGAAAATTATTCTACCACCTGCAAAATTAGATTCAGTGACAGAAAGCAAGAGAAAAATGTGGAGAGAAAGGGAACATTAAAGAAACAAGCAGAGAGAAAGAGTCAGATAAACAGAGAGCATCAGATAGGACCACGAAGAAAAATAAAAGCAACAAAGCAACAGAGATAGACAGACAGAGTGACAAAGATACAGTCAGAAACAAGAAGAGAAAGACGGCAGAGCACCAAAACAACAGAGATGGACGGACAGTGTCAGGGAGACAAAAAGACGTAGGCAGTCAGAATGAACAGAGAGCCAAAGGCAGAGAGTGAGAGACAGAGAAAAAGAGCAAGCGAATGACCATAAGAAACAGTGACAGAGAGAATGAGAGCATCAGAGAAACAATCAGCCAGGCAACGGAATAAAGAGAGACATGGTGAGAGAAAGGGAGCACAGGGTAAAGATGGAGATGGTCAGCGACAGAGGTGGAATGAGACAGAGATCCAGAAAGCAAGACAGAGGGGCAGAGAAATAATGCAAGGCAGAAGCTGTTCATTTATGAGTAATTAATTAAAACACTTGATTCCAATTACATTCATTTGCATAATTAAATGAGGCTTGATCCGAGTCCTAATATCCAGCTCCCTGCAGTTGTCAGAAACATCACGGTCTGCAAATTCATTGATGGTTGCTGTTTTGCCATGAATTATAGCGAAGGAAAAGAGTCATTATTTAATCTGGCAGCAGACCGCTTCCTGCTGCATGCAGAGTAAACTGAAGAAAAACAGCAGCTCCCCAGTGACACGTAATGTGAATTAGTATTTCATGGAATCGTGGAATGGTTACAGCACAGAAGGCCATTCGGCCCATCATGTCTATGCCAGCTCTCTGCAAGAACAACTCCGCTGGTCCAATCCCCCACCTTTTCCCCACCTCCCTGCAATTTTTTCTCTTCAGATAATTATCCAATTCCCTTTTGAAATCCACGCTTGAATCTGCCTCCCCCACACGCTCAGGCAGTGCATTTCCAGATCCTAACCACTCACTGCATAAAAAGGTTTTTCCTCATCTTGCCTTTGGTTCTTCTGCCAATCACCTTAAATTGGTGTCCTCTAATTCTCAACCTTTCTGCCAATGGGAACAGTTTCTCTCTATCTACTCTGTCCAGACCCCTCATAATTTTGAACACCTCCATCAAATCTCTTCTCAACCTTCTCTTCTCTGAGGACAACAGCCCAGCTTCTCCATTCTGTCCACATAACTGAAGTCCCTAATCCCTGGAACTGTTCTTGTGAATCTTTTCTGCACCCTCTCCAACGTCTTCACATCTTTCCTAAAGTGTGGTTCCCAGAATTGGACACAATACTCCAGTTGAGGTTGAACCAGTGTTTTTTTAAGATTCCCTATAACTTCCTTCCTTTTGTGCTCTGTACTTCTGTTTATAAAGCCCAGGATCACGTATGCCTTACTAACCACTGTCTCAACCTGGTCTGCCACCTTCAATGATTTGTGTTCTGAAACCTCCAGCTCGATCTACTGGAGCTAATGATACTTCCTGCGCATGTAGTTGTCCAAGCCAGGTCATGAAAAGTGACCTGGAGTTCCCACATGGAACAAGATGTGCATTCCACAGTACTGGGTTGCCCTGCCATACCTGTATATATTAGAATATAAATTGTGTTCTCGAGTCTCTGCTGTTCCTTTTTTCCTCACTCTGTTCTCTTCTCTGCTTTTCCGTTTATCTTCGCTGCATTCTTGAGTCATTATTGCTCCTTCTATCCTCGTTGTGTTCTCGAATCTCTGCTTATCCTTTTATCCTCACTTTGGTCTCAATTCTCTGCTTTTCCTTTTATCCTCACTGTGTTCTCGAGTCTCTGCTTTTAGTTTTATCCTCACTGTGTTCTCGAGTCTCTGCTTTTCCTTTTATCCTCACTTTGTTCTCAAGTCTCTGCTTTTCCTTTTATCCTCACTGTGTTCTCGAGTCTCTGCTTTTCCTTTTATCCTCACTGTGTTCTGGAGTCTCTGTTTTTCTGTTTAACCTCACTGTGTTGTCGAGTCTCTGATGTTCCTTTTATCCTCACTGTGTTCTCGAGTCTCTGCTTTTCCTTTTATTCTCACTGTGTTCTCGAGTCTCTGCTTTTCCTTTTATCCTCGCTGTGTTCTCGAGTCTCTGCTTTTCCTTTTATCCTCACTGTGTTCTCGAGTCTCTGCTTTTCCTTTTATTCTCACTGTGTTCTCGAGTCTCTGATGTTCCTTTTATCCTCACTGTGTTCTCGAGTCTCTGCTTTTCCTTTTATCCTCACTGTGTTCTCGAGTCTCTGCTTTTCCTTTTATTCTCACTGTGTTCTCGAGTCTCTGCTTTTCCTTTTATCCTCGCTGTGTTCTCGAGTCTCTGCTTTTCCTTTTATCCTCGCTGTGTTCTGGAGTCTCTGTTTTTCTGTTTATCCTCACTGTGTTCTCGAGTCTCTGCTTTTCCTTTTATCCTCACTTTGTTCTCAAGTCTCTGCTTTTCCTTTTATCCTCACTGTTCTCGAGTCTCTGATGTTCCTTTTATCCTCACTGTGTTCTCGAGTCTCTGCTTTTCCTTTTATCCTCGCTGTGTTGTCGAGTCTCTGCTTTTCCTGTTATCCTCACTGTGTTCCCGAATCTCTGCTTTTCCTTTTATTCTCGCTATGTTCTTGAGTCTCTGCTTTTCCTTTTATCCTCACTGTGTTCTCGAGTCTCTGCTTTTCCTTTTATCCTCACAGTGTTCTTGAGTCTCTGCTTTTCCTTTTATTCTCGCTGTGTTCTCGAGTCTCTGCTTTTCCTTTTATTCTCGCTGTGTTCTCGAGTCTCTGCTTTTCCTTTTATTCTCGCTGTGTTCTCGAGTCGCTGCTTTTCCTTTTATCCTCACTGTGTTCTCGAGTCTCTGCTTTTCCTTTTATCCTCACTGTGTTCTCGAGTCTCTGCTTTTCCTTTTATCCTCGCTGTGTTGTCGAGTCTCTGCTTTTCCTGTTATCCTCACTGTGTTCCCGAATCTCTGCTTTTCCTTTTATTCTCGCTATGTTCTTGAGTCTCTGCTTTTCCTTTTATCCTCACTGTGTTCTCGAGTCTCTGCTTTTCCTTTTATCCTCACAGTGTTCTTGAGTCTCTGCTTTTCCTTTTATTCTCGCTGTGTTCTCGAGTCTCTGCTTTTCCTTTTATTCTCGCTGTGTTCTCGAGTCTCTGCTTTTCCATTTATTCTCACTGTGTTCTCGAGTCTCTGCTTTTCCTTTTATCCTCACTGTGTTCTCGAGTCTCTGCTTTTCCTTTTATTCTCACTGTGTTCTCGAGTCTCTGATATTCCTTTTATCCTCATTGTGTTGTCGAGTCTCTGCTTTTCCTTTTATTCTCGCTATGTTCTTGAGTCTCTGCTTTTCCTTTTATCCTCACTGTGTTCTCGAGTCTCTGCTTTTCCTTTTATCCTCACAGTGTTCTTGAGTCTCTGCTTTTCCTTTTATTCTCGCTGTGTTCTCGAGTCTCTGCTTTTCCTTTTATTCTCGCTGTGTTCTCGAGTCTCTGCTTTTCCATTTATTCTCACTGTGTTCTCGAGTCTCTGCTTTTCCTTTTATCCTCACTGTGTTCTCGAGTCTCTGCTTTTCCTTTTATTCTCACTGTGTTCTCGAGTCTCTGCTTTTCCTTTTATTCTCACTGTGTTCTCGGGTCTCTGCTTTTCCTTTTATCCTCACTGTGTTATTGAGTCTCTGCTTTTCCTTTTATTCTCGCTGTGTTCTTGAGTCTCTGCTTTTCCTTTTATCCTCACTGTGTTCTCGAGTCTCTGATGTTCCTTTTATCCTCACAGTGTTCTCGAGTCTCTGCTTTTCCTGTTATCCTCACTGTGTTCTCGAGTCTCTGCTTTTCCTGTTATCCTCACTGTGTTCTCGAGTCTGTGCTTTTCCTTTTATCCTCACTGTGTTCTCGAGTCTCTGATGTTCCTTTTATCCTCGCTGTGTTCTCGAGTCTCTGCTTTTCCTTTTATTCTCACTGTGTTCCCGAGTCTCTGCTTTTCCTTTTATCCTCGCTGTGTTCCCGAGTCTCTAATGTTCCTTTTATCCTCACTGTGTTCTCGACTCTCTGCTTTTCCTTTTATTCTTGCTGTGTTCTCGAGTCTCTGCTTTTCCTTTTATCCTCACTGTGTTCTCAAGTCTCTGATGTTCCTTTTATCCTCACAGCGTTCTTGAGTCTCTGCTTTTCCGTTTATCCTCACTGTGTTCTTGAGTCTCTGCTTTTCCTTTTATCCTCGCTCTGTTGTCAAGTCTCTGCTTTTCCTGTTATCCTCACTGTGTTCGCGAGTCTCTGATGTTCCTTTTGTCCTCACTGTGTTCTCGAGTCTCTACTTTTCCTTTTATTCTCACAGTGTTCTCGAGTCTCTGCTTTTCCTTTTATTCTCGCTGTGTTCTCGAGTCTCTGCTTTTCCTTTTATCCTCACTGTGTTCTCGAGTCTCTGCTTTTCCTTTTATCCTCACTCTGTTCCCGAGTCTCTGATGTTCCTTTTATCCTCACTGTGTTCTCGAGTCTCTGCTTTTCCTTTTATTCTCGCTGTGTTCTCGAGTCTCTGCTTTTCCTTTTATTCTCGCTGTGTTCTCGAGTCTCTGCTTTTCCTTTTATTCTCACTGTGTTCTCGAGTCTCTGCTTTTCCTTTTATCCTCACTGTGTTCTCGAGTCTCTGCTTTTCCTTTTATTCTCACTGTGTTCTCGAGTCTCTGATGTTTCTTTTATCCTCACTGTGTTGTCGAGTCTCTGCTTTTCCTTTTATTCTCACTGTGTTCTCGAGTCTCTGCTTTTCCTTTTATTCTCACTGTGTTCTCGGGTCTCTGCTTTTCCTTTTATCCTCACTGTGTTATTGAGTCTCTGCTTTTCCTTTTATTCTCGCTGTGTTCTTGAGTCTCTGCTTTTCCTTTTATCCTCACTGTGTTCTCGAGTCTCTGATGTTCCTTTTATCCTCACTGTGTTCTTGAGTCTCTGCTTTTCCTGTTATCCTCACTGTGTTCTCGAGTCTCTGCTTTTCCTGTTATCCTCACTGTGTTCTCGAGTCTCTGCTTTTCCTTTTATCCTCACTGTGTTCTCGAGTCTCTGATGTTCCTTTTATCTTCGCTGTGTTCTCGAGTCTCTGCTTTTCCTTTTATTCTCACTGTGTTCTCAAGTCTCTGCTTTTCCTTTTATCCTCGCTGTGTTCCCGAGTCTCTAATGTTCCTTTTATCCTCACTGTGTTCTCGACTCTCTGCTTTTCCTTTTATTCTTGCTGTGTTCTCGAGTCTCTGCTTTTCCTTTTATCCTCATTGTGTTCTCAAGTCTCTGATGTTCCTTTTATCCTCACTGCGTTCTTGAGTCTCTGCTTTTCCGTTTATCCTCACTGTGTTCTTGAGTCTCTGCTTTTCCTTTTATCCTTGCTCTGTTGTCAAGTCTCTGCTATTCCTGTTATCCTCACTGTGTTCCCGAGTCTCTGATGTTCCTTTTATCCTCACTGTGTTCTCGAGTCTCTACTTTTCCTTTTATTCTCACTGTGTTCTCGAGTCTCTGCTTTTCCTTTTATTCTCGCTGTGTTCTCGAGTCTCTGATGTTCCTTTTATCCTCGCTGTGTTCTGGAGTCTCTGTTTTTCTGTTTATCCTCACTGTGTTCTCGAGTCTCTGCTTTTCCTTTTATTCTCGCTGTGTTCTCGAGTCTCTGCTTTTCCTTTTATCCTCACTGTGTTCTCGAGTCTCTGCTTTTCCTTTTATTCTCGCTGTGTTCTCAGGTCTCTGATTTTCCTTTTATCTTCGCTGTGTTTTCTTGGATCAATGCTGCTCCTTTTATTCTCGCTGTTTTCTTGAGTCACTGCTGCTCCTTTTAGCCCCGCTGTTCCATCCTCTATCTCCTCTCTTCCTTCCTAGTACTTGTCTATCTGTTTCTCCAAAAAAAGTAATTGAAAGTCAGGTAGCAAATGAGGAGGTTTAGACCTGCAGCGATACCGGAAAGGCAGCAACTCACCTTTCATATCAGTGTGTTTCCTGTGGCATGCTAGCATGCTATGCTATGGCAATTGTCCTCATTTTATGTCACTCGCCAAATCGGACCATGGGTAATCCCATGGAGACAGTGCACTTCCAAATCCCAGGAGACAGTGGCGCAGTGCTTTTTTGGTTATTTGTTCATGGACTGTGGGTGTTGCTGGCTAGGCATTTATTGCCCATCCCAAATTGCCCTTGAACTGAGTAATGTGCTAGGCCATTTCAGAGGACTTCTAAGAGTCAACCACATTGCTGTGGGTCTGGAGTCATATGTAGGCCAGACCAGGTAAGGACAGTAGATTTCCTTCCTGAAAGGGCATCATTTAAGCAGATGGGTATTTACAACAATCAACAATGCTTTCATGGTCACCATTGGACGAGCTTTTTTTCCATGTAAGAATAGGAAATATTCTTCTGTTGAGAAGCCCAAGTGAAAAGTCCCCAGGCCCATAGGGCAGGACCCTACAAAGCTGTGAAGAGTAGGAGAGCTGATGAACAGGAAGTAGTTAGATGATGCCAAGCTTCGGTGTTAGAAGATTCCAGTCAGGAGAGAAGACTTCGGAGTTCCCCAGTTTTGCGAGAGAATGAGACAGGGGGAGATGATAAATCTTGATTTTAACATAGCAAGGATGCATAGAAATGAAGACTTGCATTTCTATAACACCTTTCATGACCTTAATATATTCCAAAACACTTAACATCCAATGAAGTGCGTTCAAAGTGTAGTCACTGTTTTAATGGAGGGAAATGAGGCAGCCAGTTTGTGCACAGCAAGCTCTCACAAACAGCAGTGTGATATTGATCAAATAATCAATTTTTAATGATGTTGGTTGAGGGAAGAGGGAGAAGGAAGAGTGAGTAGGAGGAGGGATTGGGAGCTTAGCAGGAACAGCAACAGCAACTTAATTTAGGGATTATTTCTAAAGGGATAGAGTTGGAAAGTAGAGAGGTTTTGCTTGACCTGTGTTGAACCTTTGTTGAATCACACTAAGAGTGCAGTATGCAGTTTTCGTCACCATGTTATCGGGAAATGTAGAGGCACTGGAGAGAGTGCAGAAAAGATTCACAAGGATGATGCCAGGACCCATCAGGAAGGGATGAACAGGTTGGGTCTCTTTGTTTCTTGAAAGGAGAGGGCTGAGGGGGTGACCCGATAATGGCCTTTAAAATTATGAAGGGTTTTGATAGAGTAGACACAGATTGGTCCACTTATGGGGAAGAACTAAACTAGAGGCCATCATTATAAAATAGTCACCAATAGATCAAAAAGGGAGTTCAGAAGAAGCTTCTTTTACCCAGAGAGTAGTGAGAATGTGGAAATTGCTACCACAGGAAGTGGTCGAGGCAAATAGTTTAGATGTATTTCAGCGGAAGATTGATAAGCATTATGAGGGAGAAGGAAATAGAGGGTTATACTGATAGAGTTAGATGAGGAAGGATAAGCAGGGACTTATGTGGGGCATCAAAGCTAGCATGGACTGGTTGGCCCAAATGGCCTGTTTCTGTGCTGTACATTCTATGTGGTTCTATGTGATTTTATGCAAAAGCTTGCACGAGAGTGTTGTCATTAACATAAAAGAATGTGCCAAAGTGCTTGACAGATCTGTCATCATAAATATTGACTACAAGCCATACCAAAGATATTAGGACAGGTTAGTCAAGGAAGAATGTCTTAAAAGGAGGAAAGAGAGGTGGAGAAGTTTACGGAGGGAATTCCAGAGCTTAGGGCCCAGGCAGCTACCAATGGTGGAGTGATGAAACTGGGGGAAGATGTTCAGAGGATAAAAGAATGATAAAATTGTGAGAGGGAGGAGAAAGATTGTGATGGAGAGATTGGAGACAAGAGGGTGATCACCAATCAGACAAAGGCCGTTGCTTGTACATTGTTCAGAAGTTGGAAGGAGGGTGTTGCTGGAAGAAGACCGTCATTCCATACAACCCTCCACCCAGTGATCAGGGCCACATTACTGTTGTCTTTGACCACAGGGACTGCAGCAAGTCAAAAAGGCAGCCCAACACCAACTTCCCAAGGGCAGTTAGGAATAAGCAATAAATGTCAGCCTTGCTAGACTGGTGCGATCGATGGGAGAGGGAAGCAGGAGAAATAAGAGAGACCAGAACTGCATTCAGAATAGGCCATTGAGAGTTTACGATTAAGTGACAAAAGTGAGAAGATGTTCACTGGGTAAGATTGCACTGAGAATGAAACTAAACAAAATAAACAAATAATTGGTGCAGATTCACAATACATGTTCACAGACCCGGACAACAATACATTAGCGAAAGCTTTAATGAACACTTAAGGGTTTGTCACGGTTGGACTCTGAGTGTTATTGACAGAAGCTCTGTTTATTATCCTTGGCGCTCCTTCACATGACATACATTGCTTTTACTTTCATTTCCTGAATCTGTTCAACTGCTGAGCTCTGTAAAATATAAGCCATTGAGAAGGGCCAGAGTCTGTCTTTCTGGAATATTTGTTCTGACGAGTTCCGTGTTTCTTTGTTGAGAGAAAAAAATTCAGAAGAAATTTTTTATAAGTTTAAGTTGAGGGATGCTCCATCAAATACTGCCAGGGCAGGCACAGCACATGTTAGATACAGAGTAAAGCTCCCTCACCACTGTCCCATCAAACACTCGCAGGGCAGGTACAGCAAGGGTTAAATACTAAGTAAAGGTCCCAGACATCTGCCCAGATGGTGAAAGGAAATCATGGATGCTGTGGACTCTATAATCTCATCCGGGACTGATTCATGTCTTTAACGACTAGACCCTTGAAAGAAGCTTGTGGAAGGATTCTGTAAAGTATATGAATAACAGTTGAGAGTGAAGGCAGATTGTGTTCCGATTCCTTTGGATGCTGCTGAAGAGGAATGTCATGGAATCCCAGTGAAGTGTCTCAAATCATCAGCTCCGACTAAAGGGCATTGACTCTTTAATCACAGTTGCTGCATTTTCTTTTTTGTCTCAAATCTCAAATTGTCAAATCTTACTTTTTTTTCACAGATATCAGCCCACCAGCACAAGGTGTGGATCACAGGCAAGTACAGCGGGAGCTTGGCGAAGTTATCTTACGTCTACACAACCCGCTTGTCCTCACGCCATCAAGCATACAAGTCACGTGGACGGTAAGCAGCTGATCATTTTACTGATATTGTCCTGTAAGGAAATCTCCCACTCTCACCGAGCGGTATTTACTCATTAGGTGTGAAGCGTGACTCTGTGGGTGGCACACCTGCATCTGAGTCTGAGCGTTTTGGCTGCAAGTCCCACTCCAGAGACTTTGAATACAAAATCCAGGCTGAGACGCCGAGTGCAGAATTAAGCGAGTGCTGCATTGTTGGGAGTGCCATGTTTCGAATGAGACATTACACCAAGACTCTGTCTGCCCTCTCAGGTGGATGTTAGTGGTGCCATAAAGAGCAGGGGAGTTCTCCCTGGTGCCCTGAGCAATATTTATTCCCCCAACCAACATCATAAAATAGATGATCTGGTCACTTTTACATTGCAGTGTGTGGGACCATTCTGTGTGCAAATTGGCCGTTGTGTTTACCTAAATTAGAAAAGTGACTGTGCTATTTTGGTTGTGAAAAGTTCTGGGATGTCTGAAGGATGTGAGTAGCACTATGTGTAATTGGGATGTGGGCATCACTGCCAAGACCAGCATTTATTACTCATCCCTAATTGTCCTTGAGAAGGTGGTGGTGAGCTGCCTTCTTGAACCGCTGCAGTCCTTGGGGTGTAGGTACACCCACAGTGCTGTTAGGAAGGGAGTTCCAGGATTTTGACCCAGCGACTGTGAAGGAACGGCGATATTGTTCCAAGTCAGGATGGTGTGTGGCTTGGAGGGGAACTTGCAGGTACAGGTCGTGGGTTTGGAAGGTGCTGTTGCAGGAGGCTTAGTGAGTTGCTGCAGTGCATCTTGTAGATGGTACACACTGCTGCCACTGTGCGCCAGTGGTGAAGGGAGTGACTGCTTAAGGTTGTGGATGGGGTGCCAATCAAGCGGGCTGCTTTGTCCTGGATGGGGTTGAGCTTCTTGAGTGTAGTTGGAGCTGCACTCATCCAGGCAAGTGGAGAGTATTCCAGCGCACTCCTGACTTGTGCCTTGTTGAAAGTGTACAGCCTTTGGGGAGACAGGAGGTGAGTTACTTGCCACAGAATTCCCAGCCTCTGACCTGTTCTTGCAGCCACAGCATTTATGTGTCTGGTCCAGTTACGTTTCTGGTCAATGGTGACCCACAGGATGTTGATGGTGGGGGATTCAGTGATGGCGATACCATTGAACATGAAGGGGAGATGGTTAGATTCTCTCTTGTTGGAGATGTTCATTGCCTTGCACTTGTATGACACAGATGTTACTTGCCACTTATCAGGCTAAGCCTGAATGTTGTCCAGGTCTTGCTCAATGAGGACATGCTTCTTTCTTTCTCTAGAGTAGGATTGTGAAGATGCATTATCTCAACTCAGTGAGGATCAATATAGGCTGGAAGAGGAAGATGATAGGAAAGTTAAAAGGAGTGCCAGCCATTGTTGTATTAATATAAGGGACAGAGTCTATTCCTGTTTGGGGAGAGCTATCAAGGTAGATCGTCCTAGAGTCTTTTTTTTCAAGAGTCATTTACGATACGGAAGGAGACCATTTGGCCCATCAGGTCCATGCCGGTGTCGTTACCTTCAGATTGATGTGAAGTACAAACATGGAGAGAGGTTGATGGATCTCATTGTGTTAGATGGAACTTGTTGTTCTTAAGATCATGTTCCCGGAGATTCATATTGCAAGGGTGCTTGAAGTGACAACGAAACAGCTTTAATTCAGCTGTATCTGATGTGAGGATCCAATGCAAGCACTAGAGAGTAGATTTTCCAAGCTTCTGTTCCAGGGTTTCACTTGAAAGGATTGTGGATCAGAGTATGAAACACTGAGGTCAGCATGCCAGACTGAAATTGTACCAGGGATAAGGGATTTCTGTCATATGGAGAGAATGGAGAAGCTGGGAATCACCTTAGAGCAGAGAAAGTAAAGGAGAGATTTGATAGAGGTGTTCAGAATCATGTGGGGTTTTGATAGAGTAAATAAGGTGAAACTTTTTCCAGTGGGACGAGGACAGATCATTGGCAAAAGATCCAGAGGGGAGATGGGATTTTTTTTAACACAGCGAGTTGTTGTGATCTAGAATGCACTGCCTGAAAGGGCGGTGGAAGCAGATGTAACTTCCAAAAGGGAATTGGATAACTAGTTGAAGGGAAAGAAATTGCATAGCTATATGGGGAGAGAGCACCGAGAGTGGGGCTAATAGCTCTATCAAAGAGCTGGCAGACACATGTGAGGCCGATTGGCCTCCTGTTGCTGTATCATTCGATAACTTCCGGAACTCCTAATTTCCAGTAATTCAAGTTAAAATGAGGTCACATCTCCTTTGAGAATGATACAGTTTGAGCCCAATCTGCTGTGGTCTGGAATTATAATCATCGAAGCAAAAGAATCTTACAGTACGGAAGGAGGCCATTCGATCCATCTCTGAAAGAGCTATTCAGTTAGCCCCACTCCTCCCTGCTCTTTCTCCCGGCAAATCTTTCCTTTTCCTTTCATAAGTAATGCCCAGTCTTTGCCATCCTTTCTAAAGGCTGGTGCCCAGAATTGGGCACAATGCTCTAGCTGAGGTCTAACCAAGTGTTTTATGACTACCTTGGTTTTGCACTCTGTGCCTCAGTTTATAAAGCCAAGATCCCGTATGCTTTCTTTTTAACAGCCTCAGAAACTTGTCCTGTCACCTGCAGAGTTATGTATTCACATGCCCCCAGGTCTCTCTGTTCCTGTACTGCCTTTAAAGTTTATACTATCTCTCCTGATCGTTCCTTCCGATGTGTATCATTGCATTTGGAGGGGATGGACAAATACTTCCGGGTTTTAGAAACTACCAGCCTTGTCTCTTGGTTCCACACAGGTCGACCGCCAATCACAGTTCATCCAGGGTTACCGAGTGATGTACCGGCAAATCTCCAGTCTCCCGAGCCCTTCGTCCTGGCAAGTAATGGAAGTCAAAGTGCCAACCGAGCGGAGCGCAGTCCTTAATAATCTGAAGAAGGGTGTCACCTACGAGATGAAAGTCCGGCCTTATTTCAATGAGTTTCAGGGGATCGACAGCGAATCAAAAACTGCGCGCACAAATGAGGAAGGTGGGTTGTGAGAAGTGTCGTATTTACCTTTTCAATGTTTTATGGAAACTATATCCGGCTGGATCTTTTTTGGAGTGGGGCATCTTATGCCATGCCCTTTAGTTAAACTCTTTTTATGTTCCCTTCAGCTCTCATTTTTTTTTTTGCTCCGTAACTTGGCGGAAGTGTGAGCTGATGACCGCATGATGAGGGCAACGAGGCATCTGGGACCTCAGTGAATGACAGGACCAACAATTTATCTCCTCAACCAATGAGATTTAAGGATTGAGAAAGAAGCAAAGGAATGACAGGGATGGAAATTGCATGAATTTGAGTCAAATCCGGTACAGAAAGAGAAATAAAGAGAGGAAAAGAAATATTGGATTATGGGAGAGAGAGGAAAAAAGAGACAGAAATTTCAAATGTTAAAATCTCTGACAACAATTGATTATTGTGAAGGAGTGAGACTCCACTGCTTAAGTTAGTTCCTCTCTGGATCTGAGAGGTTAATTGGCATTTCATTAATAGTTACCACATCATTAAAAGGGTACTTACTCTATAAATTACAACCCTATAACTTTCTGAGGTCAGTTTAACAAACAATTATATGCAAATCTAGCAAGTTCTTAAAACTAACGGGGTGACTGAGGGCGCGAAACCGTGTTGTTACGGTCGAGGTGGGAAGAGTGCACTGTCTTTTCTAGTTCCACTTCTCCGCAGGTCACAACATATATTTAAATGTTTACCTGGTTACCGACACAGCCAATCATATACTCTATTTTTCTTATCCCAGAATAAAATACACCAACCAGGTTTCTTCAATACACAACAAAATGATCAGTTTATTATGAAACATGACTTAACCAGTAACAAAGCAAAGCATTAACATACAGATTGAAATTTGAAAGTTCCTTTTTTTTAAATTCCCCAATTACACTCACACAAACACTGGAAAAAACACAGAAGTTCTCTCTGCAGAGATCTGTTACAAAAAAAAGACAAAAAAAAAACCTACTTTGGCCAAATACTTGTGAATTCTTGATGAAAAAAAAGAGAAGATATGGAAGGATGTCTGTTGTCCCTTTTTTGGCCTGGCGTTCAGATTATACGGAGACTGGTCACTGGGATCCTTTCAGAGGCAATCCGTTCTGGAGATGTCGAGAATCATTCTGGTAGGCTTTCTCGGAGAAATGTAGCAACAGGGTTTCCACCAGCACACTCTTGAATTGCAGGATTTTTTTTCAGTTTATCAGGAGCTATGCAGCACCTGGAACTTTAGCTCTCCCACACTGGATCTTTGCAGGATTTCCTCAAAAGAGGTAGAGAAGGAGATGAGCTGGGTGGTTTCTTTATTCCTCGGCAGAAGAACGCCAACTGTCTTGAAACAGTTCACACCCAACTAAACTGAAAACAATGTCCAAACCCCAGACAGAGAGTCGTCCTCCTGACCTCCATAAATCTTGACATGTGGCTTCTCTGTAACCATTTTTCCCCAAGTCACCAAGGGTTCTGTTGTTTACTGAGCCCAAAGCACATGACGTCCAGCACAGGTGGTTTTCAAAAAGCCTCTCAAGTGTCCTTTCGGTGAACTAGGTAAAATAAAACATCCATGGAATCTTTTGAGTTTTAACACAAGTCCTCAAAAAAAAATTTTTTAAATGGAAGCACTTTCGTAACAGTGTAAACAGACCAGAAAGTTCTGAAACAAAAACGGAAAGTGCCATAAATGCTCAGCAGGTCAGGCAGCATCTGTGGAGTGAAAAACAGAGTTTATGATTCAGGTCAATGACCTTTCATCAGAACTGGCATATCTTTTCATCCCCTGAACCTGCTGGATGATTTGTGCATTCATAACAGCGTATGCCATTAACACATGGTTATATTTCCAGCAAGCTCCAACCCACTGTTTTTATTTCCCTCGCCTTTTCTCCTCTTCTCTGTTAGCTGGATGCAGAGCTGATCTGGGCCTCACAGCCGAGCATCCCATCCTGTTGTCCTGATGTCCGCACACATGCATTTTCCACCAGGAGTCAGTGGGAATCCTGTCTGATTTTCCCTCCTCTGCCCAAGTATGTTGAGGCGAAGTCTATCATTCTAAGTTTCACCTCGGTTGAGGTCAGTTAGCTCAGCGACTGCCAGAGCATGAACCCAGAACTCCTCCATCTTAGTTTTTTATTCATTTTCAGGATGTAGGTCGCCGACAAGGCTGGAATTTATTACCCATCCCTGGTTACCCCTTGAGGAGGTGGAGGTGAGCCTTCCTCTTGAAGCTGACTGGCTTGTCAGCCATTTCAGAGAGCGGTTAAATGTCCACCATGTAGGGTGTGGGCCTGGAGTCACATATAGGCCTAGATTGGGTAAGAATGGCAGGTTTCCTTCTCTAAAGGGGTGTTAGTGAACTGGTTGGCTTCATCTGACAATACAACAGCTTGATGGGCACTGTTACTGAGAGCAGCTTTTTTGTTCCAGATCATTTTAAACTGAATTAAAATTCTGAAACTGCCCATGGTGGGATTTGAACTGGATTCAGGCCTTTGGATTACTAGTCTAATAACATAACCACAACCCCACTCTATCCAAAAGGCTCGCGAAGCTCCCATACCTTTATAAGGGTCTCCTTTGACATCCAGCTCCATATTCATTTCCCCGCAAAGCCCATAGAACCATAGAAAAATTACGGCAGAGAAGGAGGCCATTCAGCCCATCGTGTCCATGCTGGCCGAGAAAACTAGTCGTCCAATCTAATCCCACTTTCCAGCACTTGGTCCATAGCCTTGCAGGTTACAGCACTTCAGGTGTATGTCCAGGTACCTTTTAAATGAGTTGAGGGATTCTGCCTCCACCACCGATCCTGGCAGTGAATTCCAGACACCCACCACCCTCTGGGTGAAAAAGTATTTCCTCATGTCCTCTCTAATCCTCTACCAGTCACCTTAAATCTGTGCGCCCTGGTAATTGACCTCTCCGCTAGCGGAAACAGGGTCCTTCCTGTCTATATAGGCCCACTGTTTGAATCCTTTACGATTGCCTTCCACCATCCTGACCAGAGTTATGAATGGGATCTCCATGGCCACAGTATGATGTCCCTTTTTACTCTCTTCGACGTCTCCGAGGGATTTAGTACCATCAATGACCCCATCCTCTTCTGTCACCTCTGCTCCACTGTTCAGTTCTGTGGGGCTGCCTTGCACAGGTCCATTCCCACGTGACCCAAACCAGACTGCAATGTTTTCACTTCCTGCCCCCTCTTTTCACCTCCAGATTCCCCCAAAGATCCTTGGTCCTCTATTCTGCATCTGTGCAACAACATATTGATATATTTCCTTTAACAGATATAGCAAAAAAAAGTTCCTAATTACTTACCAGAAGGAGCCAGGGGAAAAAAATGGACGCTCAGCCAGAACAAAAGAGATTAGGAGGGTCGGCCAAAAGCTTGGTTGGATTGATGGGTTTTGAGGAAGATTCTGAAGGTGGAAAGACAGTAGTCTTAAGGAGAGAGTTTCAGAGAGAAGTGTTAAATTACTTGAAGCTCCAATGTTGAGGATGATGGGGTGGAGAAAAGGCAAGCTGGGGGGATATAGAATGTGAGTTGAGCTGAAGGGAATATGGTAGGGTGGGATGTAGATGAGTACTAGATTTTTAAACTGAAGGTTTTCTGGGGGTGGGGGTGTGTAATGAAGGTTGTTGAAGCCGCAGTATGGGTGAGTGGGACCAAGTGTGCGATAGGCAGATGGGTTTTGTCAGTGGTGTTCATGGAAACTGGAGGATGGGTACCCAGCAAGGACACTATTGGCGTAAAGCCTAGAGATGTCAGCTGCATGAATATGGGTTTCAGCTGCGGAGGCACTGAGGGGAGGGCTGGAGACATGTGATGTTCCAGATGTGGCAATGATCCTTCTTGGTGATTGATAGTATTGTGGGGGAGGTGGGGCTTAGCACTCAGCTCAAGGTTGAATATTACACCAAGGTTATGAATGTTGTGGTTCCGTCTGATAGAGTGTGCTGGGGAAGGGGATAGAGACGGTGCTCAGGGTATAGAGTCAATGCAGAGAGCTGAACACAAGAGCGTTGGGCTCCCTAATGTCAACCCAAATTAAGTCAAGTCAAGTTAGCACTCATCCAAGATGATGTCAGTCTTATAGCACAAGGGCAGTGGAGTGATCAATAGAAATGGTGCAGAGTTCTTGCTGTGTAACCCCACTGCACTGGATGATGTCACACCATAGCTCCTTATTCAGTCCTTTACACCCTTAATCTATTTTTTTTCCCTCTACTCTCTTTGAAGCACCTTGGAATGTTATACTGTATATCTAACGCATGCAGTACCTGCCCTGGGAGTGTTTGGTGGGGACAGTGTAGAGGGAGCTTTACTCTGTATCTAGCCTGTGCTGTATCTGCCCTGGGAGTGTTTAATAGGACAGTGTAGAGGGAGATTTACTCTGTATCTAACCTATGCTTTACCTGCCCTGGGAGTGTTTAATGGGACAGTGTAGATAATGGTTAACTGTGTACCAATCCTGCACTGTTCTTGGCCGAGGACTGTTTGATTCTCCTATTAGTTGGCTAAAATGGAATGGTATTCATTATCCAGCACTAACATTCCTCACCTTGACAAGAACAAGACTGACATTTAAAAAAAAGCATAAACTTTCTGGTGACTGAATATGTAAGAGTGCAGGTCCCACTGTGCAGAAATGCACCATCAATCATTTTGAGGATATATTTATAGAGTCTCTGCATGTCGGAACACACAGAGGCTTTGCAAAAATCCTGCACAGAGCCCAGCAACACTCAGTAGCTAGCAGAATGTCATGTTAAATGCTCGCTAATAGCGAGGGGCTAACTGTACAGCAATGATTGAGCCTCTTCACTCACACCCAGATGAACTCTTTCGATAATCAATAGCCTCAGATTATCTCAAGGAAAACATCACCCAGTGCTGCTGGCACATCTCGCTCTGTGTGCCATGAGTTAGATTTGTTCCTGCACCCTTCATCTTAAAAATTATTTTGTAACTTATTGGAATGGTTCCTGATAACAAATACAGTGAGGGCAATGGGACATCGGGGATCTCTGTGAATGACATGACCAATGGTTTATTTCCTTCACCAATGAGATTGAAGGATTGAGACAGAAACAGAGGGATGATGGAGAAGAAAATGGGGTGAATTAGTTTGATCAGTACCGAAAAAGAGGAAAGGAGCAGGAAAGTTTGGATTAAGAGAGAGAAACACAAGATATCTCTGCCTCACCAGAAGTTGCTGGTGACAGCAAGTGCCTTTTACACACATTTTTTTTACAAAGTTCTGGGCCGTTGTATCCATTATGAATGTGAAAAGTCTTTGGCAGCTTCAAGAGCTGATTGGATCATTTTCTCCAGGGTCTCTCCTTCCTCATCTGAAGGTGCTAACTCTTGCTTGGTTTACAGTTCCACAAATACCACTTGCCTTGCTTGGCCTCACCCCCAGACCTCATTGTGTGAGCCTAGGGAATAAGTGTTAGCAGGATATTTGGCTGCAGAGGAGATATGGAGATTGCTGAAAAAAAGGCATGCTTTCAAAGCTTTTTGTCTTGCACTTATCAGGACAGAAGCAAGAGTGACAAATGTTAAAGGGAGCAACAATTTATACTGCATGAGAAAAGGGTGTGGATTGGTTGGCAAGTGGACTCTGGTCAAGGCGTTCCATGTAGAATGCACTGTCCCCCACGCTTTTGTTTAATTCAAACGAGGCACAAAGCCTGGACGTGTTGCTTTTGCCTGCAGAGGACAGGTCCCTGTGTATGAATATATGTAGCTTCTAGCTTCTTCTCCATGCACCTGACCGTCACCTTCCTGTGGATGTGGAAGGAGTCTACTTGCACACTAGGTCAGATGGCAAGCTCTACAATCTATCAAGGCTGAAATCAAAGACAAAAACACATCACATCCTGATCAGAGAACTCACACAGAAACTCAATTACAAAGACTCATGGACTGTCTCTTCTGTGCCTGTAACTTGTTCTCCTTGACCATAAGTGTCAAGAAAACCGTGGTCATGGGACAAGATGTTGCATCTCTTCCCCGATCACACTAAATAACCCCCACTGGAAGTGGTTAGCAAATTCTGCTACCTTGGGTTCACAGTGACAGACAACCTGTCCCTCGATGCAGACCTTGATACATGCATAGGGAAAGCAACTACCACCTTTGGCTGACTTGCGAAATGAGCATGGGATAATATCAAGCTGACCCTTAGGACCAAGCTGATGGTTTATCAGGCCTGTGTTCTCAGCACCTTGCTGTATGGCTGTGAAACATGAGTGACTTACAGCTACCAGGAAAAGAAGCTCAATAACATCTGTGGCATATTATGGGTATTTCCTGGCAGGACCAAATCACGAATGTGGCAGTCAAAGGCAGAGCTCCCAATCAGAATCCTAATCACACAGAGGCGGCTTCGGCAGATCAGACATGTCCGCAGGATGGAAGATGGTCACATACCCAAGGACCTTCTGTGTGGTGAGGTAGCCGGGGTGAGATGACCAGTGGGGCTTCCAAAGCTTGCAAGTGTGACATGAAGGCCCAAAATGTTGACTATCACACTTGGGAGTCACTGGCTGGCGAAAGAGGGAAATGGTGACACAGCCTGTGGACTGGTGTGCACTACCACGATGACCAGTCACTACAGCAGCTTGGCAACAGGCACCAACATCAAAAACAACAACTCACAGCGTCACTTGGCAGCTTCACATGCAGCACTTGTGGCAGAACCGGCCTCTCAAGGATTAGCCTTCAGAGCCATAAGTGAAGGTGCACCAAGAGACGACACCCCAGTTAATTGGATTGTTTGCTGTATGTCCGTCATCATTCGCTAGATGGAAGGATGCCGACAGCAAGCGTAAGTGAGCCCAACTGATCATCTTAAATTGGTTGTTAGTGTAATTCTTAGTACACTCTGGATTGTTCAGTAAGTGCTGTCCAATTGCGGAATCACATTTAATGTTAGACATTGTGTTCTGAATTTATGAAGTACAAACTGGTTGAGTACAGTCAGTACTCTGCCTATTGTGAACAACCGAAGGGACGTGCTGTTTGATACAATCCGCCAGTCATTAGGACATATGGCCCGCATCGCACCGGCACTGTAATTCATATACCACGTTACTCATTTGTGTGGTAGGCAGAACGATTTTTTGGTTTGATGGCAGCATCCTGTTGGTAGAAAATACCACTTGTGTTGCTGCTGCATAGTAGCAGAGTGAAACAGCTAGCTTCACCTGTTGCTCAAATTTTTGGGATACCTTACACTTCCAGGGTAATTTGAGGTAGATCCACAGGTGCCAACCTTAGGCTCATTCACGAGTATGCGAGATACACAATGGGCAATGATCTGATCAGGGTAACCATTATCCCACAGAATAGCTTTGATGCGCCCTATTTCGGTGTCAAGATTGCATGATGAGCAAATGGCTCGGGCCCTATTTATGAGGTTGCCAATAAGCCCAATCTTTTAGGGTGTGGAGCTGTAGGAATCACAACTCATATATTGATCAGTGAAGGTAGGCTTGCGGTAGACAGCAGAGAAATCCATTAATGGGTTCTCTATTACTGTCGAACAGAGTGTGTTAAGAAATGTGGCATTCTTGCGTCTGTCCTGATGAGTGCAAGATGAAAAGCTTCGACAGCATGTCTCTTTTTCAGCAAGGTTCTGTACTACAAGTGACCATATATGAAGAAACAAAATTGACAGTCAGGAAAACAACAGTTGGTCTTTCATGCCTGCCCCCCCCGCCCCACCAACAACGTAATGGTTAGAGCATCATGACTGGGCACTTCCTACACCCCTGCCCATTCCTTCCTCCTCTCCAATACCCTGCCCACCCCTCCCCTCCCACCACCCTGCTACCCCCCCCCCTCACAGTCATTTGATAAAAGGGTTATGATTGAGAAAGCTAAGGGAAGTTTCGAGACCCAGAGTCAAAGACATGAGCATGATTGAAAAGAGTAGGATAGAAGATGAATTGAATCATGAAGCAATGGTTAGACCATGCAGATCAAGCTGCAGGCAAATGAGGCATGATCCAGATGTTTTACTTCGCGGTTTGGAAATCCAAGGCATGCAACAGCTAGTATACTCTGTACCTATCATCAGTTGGCATACCATATACCTCTCACTAGCCGGTATATTTTATACATGCCAATAGCCTCTTTTTTACACAATGATGTATATTAAGGCTGTTGGCAGATAGAGTGTGTACCTACTGATGGCTGGTATAGGATATATCGAAAGGTGATAGATAACAGGGTATATCCATCGGTGACTGTGTACTATATACCAGCTGGTGAGGGGTATAGTGTGTACCTGCTAATAGCAGGAACACTGTGTACCTACATATAGCATGTATCGTGTATACCCACTGATAGCAGTTATAGTGAGTACCTGCTGATGGCAGGTATAGTGTGTACCAGCTGGTCAGGGGTATAATGTTTGCCAGCTTACACATTCAGTCCTTGGTAACACAGCCGTGTGAGAAATCAGTTGACATAGTGCTGTGAACATTGTTTTCCATCTGAGAGCCCAGAGTCTGCATTGCCATCTTCTGTATTTTGATCTGGATAAAGAGTGTTGCACATTTTTCTACCCTTCCGAGTTCACCTCCATAGCAACTCTATTTATTGCTGAGAGAGTTTAAAAAATGGCTCTGTCAATAATTGACCTCGCCTCAACCCTTTCATAAAAGTGAGTTATGCAGTTTGCACTCAATTATTCTCTCTCTAGTTCTCTTTCTCTATCACCTTCCCCTTCTCATTTCATCTCTCACTCCTTTCAGCTGTTATCCCTCTTCCTCCCACCTCCTTTTCTCTTCCCTTTCATCTCTCTCCTTCCCTCTCTGTCTCTCTCCTTCACTTTCTGACTGTCTGTCTCTCTTCTTCCCTCCCGTTCTCTCTGTCTCTCTCCTTCCCTTTCTGACTGTCTGTGTCTCTCCTTCCCTCTCTGTCTCTCTCCTTCCCTCTGTCTCTCTCCTTCCCTCTCTGTCTCTTTCATTCTCTCAGTCTCTCTGTGTATCTCCTTTCTTCTCTGTCTCTCTCCTTCCCTCTCTCTCTCTGTCTCTCCTTCACTCAGTCTTTCTTTTTCCACATCTCCCCTTTCACTGCCCCTCTCTTATTCCTGTCATTTTTCAGTGTCTCCTTCCCTCTCCATGTCTAGCCTTTATTTTCCTTCCCTCTTTTTTTGTCTCTTTCTCTCCTCTTGCCATTTCTCTCCTTCCCCTACCATCTCTCTACTCTGTGTTGGCCCAGAGCTCTCTATATGAATATATCCGTATTCTCAGTTCCATTACTTTCCTTTATACAGCAAACAATTTATCACATTCCAACAATACGTTTATCTCCAGCCCTTTGGCCTTGCCTGAAAAATAACAAATGGAGTTTCTATGTGGCTGCGCTCCTGAGATCTGCAACAACGTTTGTTTTCACAGCATGTCCCTGGGAAGGAGCTGAGCAGTGGAATAATTGACCTGTCAGGGTTCAGCCGTGACTTTTTCTCTTCACACCAGCAGTGGGGGAAATGAGAAAACAGTTTCACAGCCAAAGCCAAGTTACTTTTTCTCAATGCGTCCCCATTTGAGTGCAGTCACCAATGCTCTTCTGACAGTATTACATATTACATGGATTTTACAGCACAGAAACAGGCCATCCAGCCAAACTGGTCCATGACGGTGTTTCTGCCCCACACAAGCCTCCTCCCACTCTACTTCATCTCATCCCATCAGCATAACCTTCTATTCTTTTTTCCCTCGTGTGTTTATCCAGCTTCCCCTGAAACACATCTATTCTATTCACCTCAACTACTCCTTGTGGTAGCAAGTTCCACATTCTCACCAGTCTCTGGATAAAGAAGTTTCTCCTGAGTTCCCTATTGGATTTATTAGTGATTATCTTATATTTGTGGTCCCTAGTTCTGGGCTTCCCACAAGTGGAACCATTTTCTCTACGTCTACCTTACCGAACCCCTTCAGAATATTGACCCAACCTCTATCTGGTTACCTCTCAGCTGCTTTTCTAGAGAAAAGAGCCTCGGCTTGTTCAATCATTCCTGATAATTATAACCTCTCAGTTCTCGTCCCTGTTATTGTTTTTGCACCTTCTCCAGTATCTCTATATCCTTTCCATTATATTGAGACCAGAACTGCACACAGTACTCCAAGTGTGGTCTTACTAAGATTCTATACGAGTTTATCGTAACAGAGTGTTACAGACTGTGGCGGTCCCAAGTTCAGTCCCTCACCTGTGGTGTACTCATCAAGAGGGAGAATTCAGAGCAATTTTAAAATTAGGTTGTGGCCATATACCCGCAACATCGGGAAGCACTTCTTCACACAAAGACAAGTGGAAATCTAGAACTCTTTTCCCCAGAAAGCTGTGAAGATTGGGAGACAATTGGAGCTTTTAAGGTTGGGATTGTTAGATTTTTGTGAGATGAGGTTATCAAGGGATAGAGAGTAAAAGCAAGTAAATGGAGTGGTGTACAGATCAGTCATAATCTAATAAATTGACAGAATAGGCTTGAGGGGTTCAGTGTCCACCTCCTTTTCCTATATTCCTCTGTCAAGGAGAGGGAGTGCTGTTGGACTTTTTGCTTCCAATCCACAAGGGCCACTGAGAACAACTTTGGTTAGATAAGGATGTCAAGGGTTATGGGTCAACAGTGGCTAAAGGGAGTTGAGGCACAGATCAGCCATGATCTAATAGATTGATGGAACATGCTGAAGAGATGAATGGTCTGCTGCTGTTCCAAAGTTTCCTGTGTACCCCAAACGATGTCAACATTCCTAAGCTAGGGAGATGGGGAAAAGAATCATCTCTGGCGCTCGCTGATCTACATTGGCTCCCGGTCTGGCAATACCTCAATTTTAATATGCGCAGCCTTGTTTTCAATCCCTCCACACCTCACTCCTCCCTATCTCTGTAACCTCCTCCAGCCTGACAAACCACTGTGAAATCCACACTCCTCCACTTCTGGCCATTTGCACATTTTCAAATTTAATCGCTCCACCATTGGCGGCCATGCCTTCAGTTGCCTGGACCCTAAGCTCTGGAATTCCCTTCTTAAACCTCTCTGCCTCTCTACCTCTCTTTCCTCCTTTAAGACGCACCTTAGAACCTACCCCTTTGACTAAGCTTTTGGTCATCTGTCCTAATATCTCCTTTTGTGGCTCAGTCTCAGTTGATTTTGATAATGGTCCTGTGAAGCACCTTGGGATATTTTACTATGTTAAAGGAGTTATATAAATGCAATAATTGTTGTCATTATTATGATTAATTACTGTCCAGTTTTTGGGTGATGGAGGACTAGGATCATCCTCGTATCTCCGTGTGATGTTATGGTAGGTCAATACTCACTGCCTAGCCTCATACATGAGGAACAGCTACTTGGTTGAGGCAGCAGAAGGAACCCAGTGCTTGTGAAATATCCACCCTAAAACTGTTAGATTATGAGGATGTGACCTTGAGTATAGAAGATTAGCGGGTGTGATCTGATTGAGGTGTTTAAGATGAATAAAGAATTTGACAAGGTAGATAGAGAGACTGTCTCCTTCTCGCTCCGTCTCCCGCCTTTCTTTACCTTTCCTCTTTTTTTGTCTCTTTCTCTCCTTTTGCCATTTCTCTCCTCCCCTGCCATCCCCTCACCATCTCTCCTCTCTCTGTTGGAGGGGTGGAGGCTTAACCAGCCATTCAGGGGTGACGTCAGGAAGCACTTCTTCATACAAAGGGTAGTGGAAATCTGGAACTGTCAAAAAGCAGTTGAGGCTGAGGTGTCAATTGAAAATGTCAAAACTGAGATTGATTACATTTTTGTTAGGTAAGGGTATTAAGGGAATTGAAACTAAGTCAGGTGGAAGATGGCAGCATAGTGGTAATGCCACTGAACTAGTAATCCAGAGGCCCAGGCTAATGCTCTGGGGACATGGGTTCAAATCCCACCATGGCAACTGGTGGAATTTAAATACAATTAATTCATGAAAAGTTCAATTAATTAATAATAAAAAATCTGGAATTGAAAGCCAGTCTCAGTAATGGTGCCGTGAAACTATCATCTGGTTCACTAATGTCCTTTCGGGAAGGAAGTCTGCTGTCCTTACCTGGTCTGGTATACATGTGACTCCAGACCCACAGTAATGTGGTTGACTGTGAAATGGTCTCGCAAGCCACTCGGTTCAAGGGCAATTAAAGATGAGCAACAAATGCTGGCCTTTCAGTTTCCCATGAAAGAGTTCAAAAAAAGGTGGTGGTGAGATGACAACTAACTTGGGTTTCCAAAGTCCGTCGCATGGAGGAAAAAATGGAAGGTTGAGGGAGTTGGAGGGGAGAAATGACTTAGAGCAGGAGACAGTTTAACCCAGTGCAGAAGCAGGGAAGTGGAAGAGTGTGTAGAGCAGGCGATTGGGAGGGAATGATGATGCCAGGATTCCGAAGAAGGGTCACTGACCCGAAACGTTAACTCTGCTTCTCTTTCCACAGATGCTGCCAGACCTGCTGAGTGATTCCAGCATTTCTTGTTTTTGTTCCAAATTTTTACCTAGTAACACTAGAGAGACAGCAGTGCTTTAAGTGTTTTCATCACTGTCAACATTAATAGATGAAATATTGAAGTATTATGCCCATTGATTTTCCTTTGTTCAGGGCAGTGAATGCACACCTTGACAACTAATCCAAGTGGCTATTCCTCATGCCCATTGCGATAGGCCTAGTCCATAACATGGTTTGCTACTTTTGTCCCCTACTCTTTCGAAAATGATAAAGGTTGACATCTGTTGTCGGACAAAAGAACAGGAGGAGGCCAGACAGCCCTTTGAGCCTGCTCTGTCATTCAATAAGATCATGGCTGATCTGATTGTAACCTCAACTCCACATTCCTGCCGACCCCCAATAACCTTTCACCCCCTTGCTTATCAAGAATCTATCTACCTCTGCCTTAAAAATATTCAAAGACTCTGCTTCCACCGTCTTTTGAGGAAGAGAGTTCCAAAGACTCACGACCCTCTGAGTGAAAAGATTTCTCCTCATCTCTGTCTTAAAGGGGCGACCCCTTATTTTTAAACTGTGACCCTTAGCTCCATCTACCCAGCTTGGTTTCATTTCTCTTAATATCTTTTGCTTAACAACAATCTATCATTCTCAATTTTGAAATTTTCCATTGACCCCCAGCCTCAACAGCTTTTCGGGGGGGAGAGTTCCAGATTTACACTCCCCTTTTGTGTGAAGAAGTGTTTCCTGACATCACCCCTGAATGGCCTGGCTCTGATTTTAAGGTTACGCCCCCTTGTTCCAGACTCCCCCCACCAATAGTTTCTCTTTATCAACTCTATCAAAGCCATTCATCACCTTAAACTCCTCGATTAGAACACCCCTTAATCTTCAATACTCAAGGGAATACAAGCCTAGTTTGTGCAACCCCTCCTCATAATTTAACCCTTTTGGTCCTGGTATCATTCTGCGAACCTGTGTTGCACTCCTTCCGAGGTCAGAATATCCTTCCTGTGGTGCAGTGCTCAGAACTGAACGCAGTTATTCCAGATGTGATCTACCCAGAGTTTTGGATAACGGAAGCAGAACTAACATTTTTACTCCAGCTCCCTTGCGATAAAGGCAAATATCCCTTTAGCCTTTTAAATTATTTTTCAGACTTGCCCACTAGCTTTTAGTGATTCCTATACTTGGATCCCGAAATCTCTCTGCTCCTCCACAGCAACTAACTGTTGACCATTTAGAGAATATTCTGATCTATTTTCCTTAGGTCCAAAGTGGATGACTTC
Source organism: Heterodontus francisci (assembly GCF_036365525.1). Lineage (NCBI taxonomy): Eukaryota > Metazoa > Chordata > Chondrichthyes > Heterodontiformes > Heterodontidae > Heterodontus > Heterodontus francisci. The sequence goes on from NC_090380.1 coordinate 116,386,423, forward strand.
ACACTTTCCCATGTTGAACTGCACCTGCTATGGTTTCCCCTGCTCACTTAATCTATCGGTGTCCCTTTGCAACGGTCTCTTCCCATCTACAATATATACTGTGCCAACTAACTTGTTGGGTCCACATTTAATTTTAAAACAAAAAAGCGAAAGTATAGTTGTTAATAAGTACAACAAATGGTGCCAAACGCAAAAAGAATGAACACTCAATTACTGCGTAATCAAGTCATTTCAGTTCTCCCCCTCCCCCATCACAAAATACGAATGACCCTGTTTAACACTCTTGAAGTGCGGTCTGCCAGTAATCAATCCAGTCTTTTATTGATGCTCTCTACACAATCCCATTAAGAGTACTTTACAGCTTTCACTTTACAGTGCATGGAATGAAACCTGTACCGAATGTTATTGCTCATTAGGACATTAAGCACTGTTGCTGCAATTTAACCCTCTATCTCCCCCTCCTGCCCCCCAAACCTTCCTCTGCACCTCCCATTAAGACATCCTCATGCCTACTGAATGCACATGGGCAAATTGATCAGCAAACTATCACAGGAACCGAGTGAAGGAACTCAACGTCCTTGCTTTTTCCTAATAAAATCTCGGGATTTACGATTGCTCGTTCTCAGCCAGCGAGGATGTGGAGGTCATGGTGAAGGAGGCTGGACAGCATCAGAAATGGATCCTGCAAAAAAAATGGAGCTAATCATCACTTGGATGAATAATAGAGAATTTTCTATCATGCTGGGAATGAGATGACACTGGCACAGGGCGGGGATCCCGGCTGGGAGCATAAAGTCATCCCTCTGAGCAAAGTGCTTTTTTATTTTACCTCTTCCTCCCTCTCCACCCCTACACATTACCCCACCCCCACCCACAGATTTCTCCGAATTCTCTTACCCCTCCATGCTCTTGAAAGATGTTGCTTCTTCCTGCGTGGTTTCCTAGCCATTGGCTATGTGTCAATACCTCTCCCATTCTTCATCTGCAAGTGGGTGTTAGGGAGACTCTTAGACCACTGGGTGGCTCCTACTTTTAGTCTGTCCTAAGTTCAGCTCACCCTGTGCTGTCCTTACCGACATTGGCACCCAGTCCAGCAATGCCTCAATTTTAAAATTTAGATTTAGATTTAGATTTAGAGATACAGCACTGAAACAGGCCCTTCGGCCCACCGAGTCTGTGCCGACTATTAACCAACCATTTATACTAATCCTACACTAATCCCATATTCCTACCACATCCGTCCCTATATTCCCCTACCACCTACCTATACTAGGGGCAATTTATAATGGCCAATTTACCTACCAACCTGCAAGTCTTTTGGTTGTGGGAGGAAACCGGAGCACCCGGCGGAAACCCACGCAGACACAGGGAGAACTTGCAAACTCCACACAGGCAGTACCCAGAACTGAACCCGGGTCACTGGAGCTGTGAGGCTGCGGTGCTAACCACTGCGCCACTGTGCCGCCTATCGTCCTGTTCAAATCCCTCTATGGCTTCACCCCTCCCTATCTCTGTAACCACCATCAGCCCTACAAACCTCCGAGATCTCTGTGCTCCTCCAATTCTGCTCTCCTTTGCATCTCTGATTTTCATTGCTCGACCACTGAAGAACATGCCTTCAGCTGCCTAGACTTTAAGCTCTGGAATTCCCTCGGTAAACCTCTCTACCCCTCTCTCCTTGTTTAAGATATTCCTTAAAACCTACTTCTTTGACTGAGCTTTTGGTTACCCGACATAATATCTTCTTATGTGAACAGTGTTAAATTCTGTTTGATATCCGCTCCTGGGAAATTTTACTATGTTAAGGATGAGACTTTTAAAATGGAGGCCTTGCCAGACCAGAAGCCAGTGTTGGTCAGTGAGCACAGGCGTGATGGGTTAGCAGGATTTGGTGTGAGTTGGGACATGGGACAGCAGAGTTTTGGATGAGCTGAAGTGTATGAAGGGTCCAGGTTGGAAGGCTGGCCTGGAAAGTATCGGAATAGTTGAGTCTGGAGGTGGTGAAAGCATAGCTTTAGCAGCAGATAAGCTGAGGCAGCCTTCAAAGCATGTAACATGTGAAATGATGTTTAAATACGAGGGAGCTATTTGTGAAATGGCCATTTCTATCAGTTATTTATGAGGAGGTGGTGGGGGGGGGTGGAGGGGTGCAAATCTGGGGTTCGCATATCTCTCTGCTTAAACAGAATGTACGAGCTGCGAGTTGTATTAATGGCTTCCTTCCGCTTGTGCTATCTATTCCCATGCAGCTCCGAGTGCTCCACCACAGTCTGTGACTGTCCTCATGGTTGGGAACCACAACAGCACCAGCATCAGTGTCTCCTGGGACCCTCCACCTGCTGAGCAGCAGAATGGCATCATCCAGGAGTACAAGGTAAGCTACTGTCCTCAGGGAGCGGGCCAGCACTGGGGGAGCAGGGGTGGGAGGGGCAGTGGGCCACAGGTCAGTCTCCGAATGCAACCCAGGGCTCTTGGAGACTCGGTCAGGTGTCTTAGTTCAGGTGGTACATTGAAGATACAATGTTCCTCACACCTTACTACGTTAAGTTTCGCTCTGTAACTCCACTGAAGACTGGAGTGTAAATATCCTCAACTCTCCAACCTTGCCTCCAACACACATTCTTCACATGTGAGATTAGGTGGAGAGTGATGGCAAGGTATCCACCTATGGAGGGCTTCACAGCCAACCCATCTCCACCTCCCAATGTTCAAAGCACAGACACTAGGGAGTAATTAAAGGGGGAACCAGGCTATCCCCTCCAACCCACTTCTTCCCTAATCATGGTGGCATGAAGTGAATGGTCACACCCCAGTGCCTGTTCTAGCTGACACCAACCAAGTGAGCACAGATTGGGGAGTAAACCGGATGTATGTGATTCTTGAAGTGCACCTATCTGCACTGAGGCATGTATAGGTATAGTGTGAAGGTGTGACGTAATATACAGTGGGTAGGTGTGATGTTCAAAGTGGAATCTACCCACCAATGTGGAAAATTGCCCAGTTATGTTCACAAAAAGCAGGATAAATCATATCCGACCAATTACCGCCTTATCAGCCTACTTTGAGTCACCAGCAAAGTGATGGAAGGTGTCGTCGACAATGCTATCAAGTGGCACTTAGTCAGAAATAACCTGCTCATCGACACTCAGTTTGGATTCCGCCAGGGCCTGACCTCATTATAGCCTTGGTCCAAACATGGACAAAGGAGCTGAATTCCAGATATGAGGTGAGAGTGACTGCCCTTGACATCAAGACAGTATTTGACCCGAGTATGGCATCAAGGAGCCCGAGCAAAACTGGAGCCAATGGGAATCGGGGGAACCGCTCTACTGGTTGGAGTCATACCTAGCACAAAGGAAGATAGTTGTGGTTGTTGGAAGTCAATCATCTTAGCTCCAGGACATCAATGCAGGGGTTCCTCAGGGCAGTGTCCTTGGCCCAACCATCTTCAGCTGCTTCATCAATGACCTTCCCTCCATCATAAGGTCAGAAATGGAGATCCTCACTGATGATTGCACTATGTTCACTACCATTCGTGACTCCTCAGATACTGAAGCAGTCCGTGTCCATATGCAGCAAGACCTGGATAACATTAAGGCTTGGGCTGATAAGTGACAAGTAACAGTCACTCCACACAAATGCCAGGCAATGGCCATCTCCAATAAGAGAGAATCTAACCATCTCCACTTGACATGCAATGGTATGACCATCGCTGAATCCCCCACTATCAACATCCTGGGAGTTGCCATTGGCTAGAAACTTAACTGGTCCAGCCACATAAATACAGTGGCTACAAGGGCAGGACAGAGATTGGGAATTCTGACTCTTCAAAGCCTGTCCACTATCCTCAAGACACAAGTCAGGAGTGTGATGGAATACTCTCCACTGCCTGGATGGATGGAGCTCCAACAACACTCAAGAAGCTCGACATCATCCAGGACGAAGCAGCCCGCTTGATTGGCACCCCATCTACAAATATTCACTCCCTCCACCACCGACGCACAGTGTGTACCATCTGCAAGATGCACTGCAGCAACTCACCAAGGCTCCTTAGACAGCACCTTCCAAATCCACAACTTCTACCACCTAGAGGGACAAGAGCAGCAGATGCATGGGAACGCCACCACATGCAAGTTCCCCTCCAAGCCACACACCATCCTGACTTGGAACTATATCGCCGTTCCTTCACTGTTGCTGAGTCAAAATCATAGAACTCCTTCCCTAACAGCACTGAGAGTGTTCAAGAAGGGGGCTCAACACCACCTTCTCAAGAGGAATTAGGGATGGGCAACTAATGCTGGCCTTGCCAGCGACACTCATATCTCATGAATGAATTTAAAATATTGTACAGATTGTGTAGATGTGATGGTTTACAGTGTACTGCATTGTTTCAGCTATCGCACAGTTGTCTATTTCAGTCGCATTTTGTAGGATTCAGACTAATGCACCATATCTCGTTCTCTAAGGGAGCCAGTGTTGATCACTCCATTAATCAGCAGCAGTCTTTGAGATCCATGTAATGGCTAATTAAGCAAAACCTCAGCTTTTCTTGCCCACAAGATGCTGAACAAACTGTTTTTCTTTGAGTTTGTTGTTTGTCACTATTTTATTGTGCTTATCTGAGGAAAGTTAGTGCTGGGGAATGGAGTGCTCTTTTCAAATGACCCGGGGCAGGTGTAGCATGGGTTAGATACAGAGTACAGTTCCCTCTACACTGTCCCATCAACCACTCCCAGGGCGGGTACAGCACGGGGTTAGATACAGAATAAAGCTCTTTCTACACTGTCCCCATCAAACACTCCCAGGACAGGGACAGCACAGGGTTAGATACAGAGTACAGTTCCCTCTACACTGTCCCATCAACCACTCCCAGGGCGGGTACAGCACGGGGTTAGATACAGAATAATGCTCTTTCTACACTGTCCCCATCAAACACTCCCAGGACAGGTACAGCACGGGGTTAGATACAGATTAAAGCTCCCTTTACACTGTCGCATTAATGTGCCTTAATGCAAACTCCACAATGCATGATGAACAGAGTGGCATTTTTTTCCTGTCTCATCCTTTACCTCGTTGAATGAAAATTCAGAGAGCTTTCGGAGTTGTAGAGCAGTTGAACCTGACCCGGTCTGCAATCAAATGGCACACAGATAAGAAACCAGTGTCTAACCCACTGTGCCAATGATTTGTTTTTAATTAAACAACAAATTGGGGATTAATTAGGACTGTCAAAGACCATCAGTGCAACTCCAATGAACACAATGAGGTAGCAATGGGCCTTCATTGTATCCGTTCTCTGGCAGGATACAGGGGCAATAAGGGGCAATTTTGAGTACAAATTCCTGCACTCAAAAATGCATCCTTGTTACAGAAGCCGCCACATGGGCAAAGGTGAATTTTCGGGCATCCCGACTGGTCGACTATAACAGGCATTCGGACTGTTGCATATGCAACTGAGGTGACCCAGTGCCTGCTGTAGGTTCCATTGGCTGGTGATCAGCAGCCCCAGTGAAGTGTATTATCAAAGCAACAACAGTCATTAATCATTGCCCTGGAACCAGGATAAACTGGAGAGCTCGCTCTCATCACCCGCACCCCACTCCATACCCGCCCACTGAGTCAACAGTCACATCAACTTTCCAACCGATCTTTCTACAAGAACAATTACCCATAACAACAGCAAAGCGTGTCTGTGAAGATTGCCTCTTTCGGGTAAACATGTGTTTCAATGTGTGTGTGGATGAGTGGAGCAAATGTTTATTTAAACCCGTCTGATGCTGTATTATGAGTCACCACAATATAATGCACATTGCACGATTGATTTAGGGAGTTGGACTTGACTTCCCAGCATTTGTCACCACTTGTTTTTCCTCTCTGTTTTTTTAACCTCTATGATGGGCAGCCGTTACCAGCTGTTGGGAGGACCGTCTTTTTAAACTGTGTCCTTCTGATGTGGGTGTCACTGGCAGGGCCACTGTTTAATGTCTATCTCTGGTTGCCCAAGGTTTAATTGCTAGGCCCACATTAGAGGGAAGTTAAGAATCAATCATGATGATGTGGGACTGGAGTCACGTGTATGCAAGACTTGGTAAGGACAGCAAGTTTCCTTCTCTAAAGGGAAGTTATGATGTACCTTTATAAAACACAGGTTCAGCCTCAACTGGAGTATTTTGTCCGATTCTGCACCACACTTTAGGAAGGATGTGAAGGCATTAAGAGAGGTTGCAGAAAAGATTTACGTGAATGCTTCCAGGGATGAGGGGTTTCAGTTATGTGGATAGATTGGAGAAGCTGGGGTTATTCTCTGTAGAGAAGTGAAGGTTGAGAGGAGATTTGATAGAGATGTTCAAAATCATGAGGGGTCTGACCAGAGTAGATAGAGAAAAACTGTTCACATTGGTGGAAGGGTCGAGAACCAGAGGACAGTGATTTAAGGTGATTGGCAAAAGAACCAAAGGCGACATGAGGAAAACCCTATAGTGGCATTCAAAAGGGAATTGGATAAGAATGTGAAGTGAAAAGATTTGCAGGGGTATGGGGAAAAGGCCAGGGAGTGAGGTCAGCTTAGTTGCTCTTGCAGAGAGCTGGCATGGACTCGATGGGCCGAACGGCCTCTTTCTGTGCTGTAACATTTCTATGAATGAACCAATTAGGATTTTATGACAATCTGACAGATGCAGGGTCACTTTTACTGATACCAGCTTTTTATTTCCAGATTTTCTTTTTAAAATGAATTCAAATTCTCAAACTGGTCTTGTTCTCTAGACCAAACTGGAACTGAGTTACTAGTCCAAGCCTCTGGATTACCAGTCCAGTAGCATAATCGCTAGTTAAGCAATGGGTTAGTTACGTCCCATTGTCTTATCTCATCCTTGTTTCATACAGTGATGTTGTGACACCTAGCAACCAGAGGAACTCATTGCATTGATTTCTCTTGTGACCTTCCACTCTTTCCTTTCCCTCCTGTGCTTACTGACAGATCTGGTGCCTGGGCAATGCCACCCGGTTTCACATCAACAAAACGGTGGATGCTGCCATTCGATCGGTGGTGATTGGTGGCCTGCTCCCCGGTGTCCAGTACCGAGTGCAGGTGGCTGCGAGCACAGGTGCCGGGGTCGGTGTGAAGAGTGAGCCTCAGCTCATCATCATTGGTAAGTTCCATTCTGACCAGCCATTCCTCCACCTAGGCTACAGTACACATCTTTCGCCTTTCGTTGTGAACTCCATAAACTGGAGCTCATCCAAAACTCTTGCTGCCCGTATCCTAACTCGCACCAAGGCCCGTTCACCCATCATCCTTGCTCACCTACGTTGGCTCCTGCCCCAGCAATGCCTCAATTTTAAAATTCGAACTCTTGTTTTCAAGTTCCTCCATGGTCTCGCTCCTGACTATCACTGTAAAATCCTCCAGCCCTGCAAACCTCCAAGATATCCGTAATCCTCCAGTTACGATCGTAAGACATAGGAGCTGGAGTAGACCATACGGCCCGTCGAGCCTGCTCCGCCTTTCAATATGATCACAGCTGATCTTCTGCCTCAACTCCACATTCCCACCTGCTTCCCATATACCTTGATTCCCTGAGAGACCAAAAATCTGTCTATCAAGTCTCACCTCTTGCGTATTCCAGAATTTAATTGCTGCACGTTTAGCAGCTGCCGGCTGCTGGAATAGTATTTGCAGCCCATGGCTTTGGTGGTTCCCCCCAACCATTATATCATACATATATAATATATTGTATGGATTGTGGAATCCCATAACACCTTTCTACTGCAAAGCCCTGTATATGCTTGTCAGACTCTCAATGAGCCTACGTATTTTTCCACTCCTTCACATCCTTCTCCAAGAGTGTGAAAATAAAAAAACAACAGCAATCCCTTTGGTTTCTTCCCTCCAAATGTTGTTCCCCAGGGTCATGGAGTTAAATGCCACACCAGACTCCTTGTTGTGATAAACAAGATAATATGTTGGCAGACAGACCGTTTTTTCCGTCATACCCGTATGTCACTGAAATGCCCGGGTATAAATGGTTACATTGAAATAGTTGTTTTTTAAATTCCCAACTGAAAATGTTTGTAAAACGAGAGGAGATGTTCTTTCCGCAGGGAGTCGCGGTGACGACATCTTCATGACTGGGCCCAGGAGCAACAACAGCATCACAGAGCAGATTACGGATGTAGTGAAGCAGCCAGCCTTTATCGCAGGGATTGGGGGAGCATGCTGGGTTATTCTGATGGGCTTCAGCATCTGGCTGTACTGGCGGAGGAAGAAGAGGAAGGGGCTCAGCAACTACGCAGGTGAGCGGAGGGGGAGGAGCACAGACACATGGGGAAACGCCAATCTCCGGGGCCTGGGGAAAGCTTGGTCATTTTTATGAGGAACACAATTCAGGAACGCAAACACGGCTGAGAGCGAAAGCAAGCAGCCAGGCTACATACTCTGGCGAGTCTGGGGGGTCATTGCTGCCTTCATTGGCCGCGCGGTTTTTATCACATTGATTTCCACAGGATGAAAATTGCCTGGGTCCTGTAAAGGATGGGTGAACGACAGCATCACGTTACCATGGAGGTGAAAGTGAACACTCCTTCCCTCATTCATGAGTAAGCAAGCCAACCCATCTCGTAACTCTGTGCTTGCACTAACCAGTCAGGTTGCAAATGTGCAAATTTACTGCCTTTTGAAAGCAGGCCTCCAACTCCCATCTGATTTTACACAATACAAGCAGAGTCTTCCTTAATCCTTACAGAGGTGCAGGAATAGGAGAAGACATTGCCAGACTGTGCCAGCAAAAGGAACATCATTCCATATCAGTGGGTGCTATGTTAAACTACCTATATCTCAGGATAGAAGATCATTGAGTTCCTGTTGATGTTGTTGTACAGTTTGATCCCCAACCTGTGTTGAGTTAACAGCTGGGTCATTCTATTGTGGTGCTTCATTTGGTTTGAGGAACCCTAGGCTAGTGAGTCAGTGGGGGAAGGGAAATCAGCCATGGTTGCAGATCTTGATCCCTGTCAGGCTGCAAAGTGCTGAGTATGGTCATCGTTCACGGACAGGATCAGACAGCTAACTGTGGCGGAGAGGCTGCCAAGCTCTTGACTCACACTTGGGGTGGTCCCTGGTGGAGGTTCTGGTGGGTGGGGGAAATGGGTGGTGGGGAGTAGTGGAAGTTTGGGCTGGACAAAGATTTTTCAGGGCGGGTGGAAGTTCTGAGGACTGCTGCCAGATGTTATGGAATTGTGGCCCACCAGAAGTGAGTGTCTTTAGCAGAGAAGGTGCAGAATAAGGAGAGAAAGTTGGCAAAGGAAATTAGGAGAGAATAATTTCACATTGTGCTTCCTGGCGTCTCTGCGTTGTGGTTTTTTTTTGTTCATTCATGTGAGCATCACCGGCACAGCCAGCATTTATTGCCCATCCCTAATTGCCCTTGAGAAGGTGGTGGTGATGCCTTCTTAAACCGCTGCAGTCGATGTGGGGTAGGTACACCCACAGTGTTGTTAGGAAGGGAGTTCCAGGATTTTGACCCAGCGACAGTGAAGTAACGGCGATATAGTTCCAAGTCAGGATGGTGTGTGACTTGGAGGGGAACTTGCAGGTGGTGGTGTTCCCATGCATCTGCTGCCCTTGTTCTTCCAGGTGGAAGAGGTCGCAGGTTTGGAACGTGCTGTCGAAGGAGCCTTGGTGCGTTGCTGCAGTGCGTTTTATAGATGGTACACATCGCTGCCACTGTGCTTCGGTGGTGAAGGGAGTGAATGTTTGTAGATGGGGTGCCAATCAAGCGGGGCTGCTTTGTCCTGGATGATGTTGAACTTCTTGAATGTTGTTGGAGCTGCACCCATCCAGGCAAGTGGCGAGTTTTCCATCACAGACCTGACTTGTGCCTTGTAGATTGTGGACAGGCTTTGAGGCCTGTTGTCTGCATGTTGGGGTGTTTGATGCCTGTTGTTTCTCTGTGTTTGGGTGCTTGATATGCACTGTAGGCTGAGACAGCACTCGGAGTTTCAAGGCGTAGAGTTGTACTTACTTTTGAACGCACGTGCTGTAATTTTTCCTGCTACAGTCAATGTCTATCTTTGTTTGTCCGTCTCTGCTTGTCTGTCTCTTGTCTGTCTCTGTCTATCTGCCTCTGCTGAATTGGAATTTTATGTTGACTTTGGAATTTAAAAAGTGATGATACTGAAAAGGAATCTCTCAGTCACTGCATGTAGTACTCAGTGTGGGATCCATTCATATAGATGTTGAGTCCCTGTTTTGGTCTGTGGCCTGTCTTCTTTGAGGTATTGCCAGAATGGGAGACCCACCAGACTCGTTAGCTGAGTTTATTGTACAGTCCTTATTCCTGCTTTCTCTTTCTCTGAACTAACCCTTCGCTAGCACTTTGTAAACTGCAGACTCCTCACTGGCACCTCTGATTGGTTTGTTTGTTTTCTTTTTTATGTGACTTACTAATGATTGGATAGCTGCTGGAAGCCAGTCACCAATGACGACGTGCCTGCAGAAGATAGTGCCTGGCGATTGGTTGCTTCTTTTCTTTTTGTTTGTGACTCACGATCTTTTTCTGTCTTTTTGTTCTTTATTGCAGTCCAGTCTTTCACCTTCACCCCGGCAGGTACTGTCCGTTTGTCCGTCTCTTGCATGCCGTCGTAATGGAATGAGATAACAAGCGGCTTGTGTTCCCCGCATGCTCCCCGTTACCTTCACCTTCCGCACTCCTCCCCTCACCCTGCGAGGGGAGAGGTGGGGAGGGGCCTCACCAGTCAGGGCAGGATGGGGAGAAGAAGGACCACATTGTTATATCACCCAGCGAGCCTTCTCTCCGTGCACATCAATGTTTCCTTTTGCCCCTGAAGTCTAGCTTTACGTTTGGGAGTCAGTTTTTGAAACGTTGTGCCCCTGCCACACAAAGCGATGGCACCTGCCTTCGTTTGTGGGGGAGAGGTAAGGCAGACCAGAGCCCGCTTTCTAGTGGTGAGATGGGAATGGAAGGGGGTAATGAGTGGCTGGGTGTCTTGTCAATCGAGACCAAAGCAAGAGGACAAATGCATAGCCACAGCAAGGCTGTGGAAAGCAAAACCATTCTGGTCAGCTACTTTGTAAGCACATTATTGATGGGCCCTTGAAGTGTAACTCCCGAAGTATCAGTGACTGACATCATTGGAAGAGCTGGAGGCCATTCAGCCCCTCAAGCCTGTTCTATCTGCCATTCAATCGGATCATTGCTGATCTGCCCCTCAACTCCATTAACTCACTTTTGCTCCATATCTGCTCATGGCCTTTGCCTGACTAGAATCTACCCATCTCAGTCTTGAAAGCTCCAAATGACTCCTGGCACATTTTGGGGGCGAGAGTTCCATATTTTCACTCCACTTTGTTTGAAATAATGCTTCCTGATTTCTATATAGCCTCCTAAACCATCAGGTTTAAAGTACTATAGACTATCTTTGCCCTGGTCTGTTTATTCTATTTACGTTCCTTTGCTCTGTCGCTCTGTTCTCCTGCCTTCTTGCTGGTAGGTTGGGCTGTACAAATCTCATTCGCCTTCCAGTAACTCACCCAAGTTTTAGCTGTGTGATTTTGAACAGCGAGTGGTGACAGTGGAGGACTCAGCACCAACCCCACGCTGCCCGGGCAGGATGTCCCATGCACACATCTCCGCGCTTCCCAGCAAAGGAGGTCAGTGGGCCTGGCCAAATCTTATAGCTTCCTGAGCTTGGCTAACTCAGCAATGACCAGGGTGAAGCCCGTTTCCACCTGACTCAGATGCTGATTCAGCAGCGTCTAAGTCTGTTGTTAAAATAGTTCGATGGCAGCCATCGACATTCCTCCTAATCGGGGGAGTGGAGATCTCTCTCTGCACGGTGTGCAATGTTGGTCAGATTGTGTGTGCAATGTGTCTGCTGCTCTGCAGGGAGGAGTCGGGCTGTGAGACCTGGTTCTCTTACTCAGGTAGGATTGAGGCAGTGCTGCACTGTCAGAGCAGATAAATCCGATGGGAAATTCAGGAGAAACTTCTTTACCCAGAGCATGGTGAGAATGTGGAACTCACTACTGCATGGAGTAGTTGAGGTGAATAGATGTATTTAAGGGGAAGCTGGATAAGCACATGAGGGAGATAGGAATAGAGGCATCTGCTGTTAGGGTGAGATGAAGTAGGGTAGGAGTGTGAAAGATAAACACTGGCATCGACAAGTTGGGACGAATGGCCTGTTGTGTGCTGTAAAATCCATGTAATAGGTGCTGTCTTTCAGGTGAGATGTCAAACCGAGGTCCCGGCTGCATTCTCAGGTGTATCCCAGGGGCAGGAAAATTCTATCATCATTTTGGTCGAATCCAGAACATGGGAGTAAAATTAGAGATAGACCTTTCAGAAGTGAAATTCGCAATCACTTATTTCACACATAGGGTCATAAAAATCTGGAACTCTCTCCTGACTCTGAAAGGCTGTGAATACAGGAGTTCAATCGTAGTTTTGAAAACTAAGCTTGATAGATTTTTTTTGTTGGATAAGAATGTCAAAGGATATCAAGCAGTGGCTCCTAAATGGAGTTAAGGACATGACCATGAATGGCAGAGCAGGCTTGAGGGGCTGAATGGCCTCCTCCTATTCTTATGTTCACAAGGATTAACACAACATAGCTTCAGAAAACTCAGTGAGCCTGTTCAAATGCCAGCACGTGCATGCGAAATCTTTTCCTAAACTAAATGTAAATCATTCACAGGCTCCTGTGAAGATCTGATGTATTTATTTCTGCTACCTCCCTTATCTCTCTGAGGCGAACGCTCAATAAATGAATCCACAGTTCTGATTTATCCGACAGATAATCTGGCCAGGACACGACAATAAGTCCGGGTATTTCTCTAGTTTCTCCGAATGGCGAGAATCAACGTTTATAATAAAAGAAACTTTGCTTTTAAGAGGTAGCTGCATTCTGTACTTTATACCCATCAGCGAATTTTTGCTCCAAGGCAATGAACAGCAGCCACTTAGTAGACGGAACCTTTGGGATATGAATAGGAGTTGGCAGTAGCCTTAATCAGAAGGCGGTGAGACAGCAGCTTGTTTTAAATTATTGTCAGAATGAATTTACGTCCCAGCTAAGGATGAGACAATCACTGCATCCCCTCCTCTATCAAAACAGAATTTAAATCAATGACATCTTCAAACAAGAATCACTTCTTTTCTCAGTGTTTCTGTCCCCTCACAGTCTACTTTCCAATCTAACCTGCACTGTACCTGTCCTGGGAATGTTTGATGGGGACAGTGTAGAGGGAACTTTACTCTGTATCTAACCCCCGTTTTTTTTCATGTCGAGGGGGCCTTTATTTCTCAGGCCCCCTTTATATACTTATTTAAAAAAATAACTTTATTAAAATCAAATAAACAAAAAACTCAAATTAAAATGCCATTCTCAGCGTCGACAATGCACTCCAGTCCCCGGTCGCGGAGGCCTCCAGCGTACCGGCGGACACCGCATGCTCCTTCTCCAGGGACACCCGGGCGCGAACGTAACCGCGGAAGAGGGGCAGGCAGTCGAGGAGGACGGACCCCCCGACGGCCCGCAGCCTGGACCTGTGAATTGCCACCTTGGCCAGGCCCAGGAGCAGACCGACAAGGAGATCCTCCTTCCAGCCCACGCCCCTCCTCAATGGGTGCCCAAAGATCAGGAGCGTGGGACTGAAGTTCAGCCAGAACTTGAGGAGCAGCCCCTTCAAATACTCAAACAGGGGCTGCAACCTCGCACACTCCATATATACAGGGAACACGGACTCGTCCAGGCCGCAGAAAGTACAGGTGGCCTGGGAGTCCGTGAACCTACTTAAAAGTCTATTGCACGGGACTGCCCTGTGCAACACCCTCCATCGGGTCCCCGATGTAAAGGGGAGAACTCCCGCGTAGAGAGACGTCCATCGGGGTTTCCCCTCACCGCCAGATGGAACCATGGACCGCCAGGGCGTGTCCGGCCGGCTGACGAGGGCGAGGAAGTGGAGAGTGTGCAGGAGCAGCCCGTACAGGAAACCGCTCCGCGCCGATTGGAATGGCACGGAGGGCATTTCCTAGAGGCGGCTCGGGTTGTGCGGGACCGGCTCCCGAGGACGGGTTCAGGGCCTGGGTCCGATGAGCAGTTCCAGCTGAGCGGGGGTCAGCTCAGCCGGGAGCGTTCCGCTCTCCCGAGCCCCCTCGCCACCCGCAGTGAGGGGCGTCCCGGGGGCTTCGGCTACTCCTCCGCCCGCCGGTCCGTCCCCGGAGTCGGCCGCCCGGACAGCCGAGGCACTCACCTCCGCTGGCGGGGGAGCGCCCTGACTGGAGGCAACCATGTTCCAGACTTGGAATAGATCCCGGTAAAAGACAGGGAACTCCCTCAGAGAGGCGCGGCTAACGGTCTCCGCCGGGAGCTGAGTGTCATCTTGAAGGCAGTGACACTGGTGGAAAAAATACGTCGCCAGCAGACACCATCTGGGAGGATACTCGACATACAGGTATCTCTGCAGGGTCCGAAGGCGGAGAGTCGCAGCCTCGGTGCGGACACACACCAGCGACTGGCCGCCCTCCTCGATCGGGAGACTCAGGACCGCGGCAGAGACCCAGTGTTTCATCTTGCCCCAGAAGAAATCGACGAGTTTCTTCTGAATCTTGGTGGCAAATGCAGGGGGCGAGGCCAAAGTGACCAACCAGTACCACAGCATCGAGGCCACCAGTTGGTTTATGACCAGCGCTCGGTCCCTGTAGGAAAGCACTCGGAGCAGTCCCGTCCAGCGCCCCAGTCGAGCGGTGACTTTCGCCTCCAACTCCTGCCAGTTTGCCGGACAGGCTTCCTCGGCAGGGCTAAGGTGGACTCCCAGATAGAGGAGGTGCGTGGTGCTCCACGCAAATGGTGTCATCTCTTCCGGCAGGGAGTCCACCTGCCATTGACCCACCAGGAGACCGGAACATTTCTCCCAATTGATCCTCGCGGAGGACGCGGCAGAAAAGGTCTGCTGGCAGTCGCGCATCCTCCGCAAGTCAACGGGATCTGTGACCGCGAGGAGCACGTCGTCGGCGTAAGCCGAGAGGACGACCCGCATGGCCAGCTCACGCAGAGCCAATCCTGTCAACCTCCTGCGAAGCAGGCACATGGCCGGACATGGGGCATCCCTGACGCACTCCTCTCCCAAAGCGAAGGGGCGCCGTCAAGGACACGTTAACTTTGACTAGACACTCTGCGGTGGCATACAAAAGTCGGACCCGGGTCATGAAATACAGCCCGAGTCCGAAAGCACGGCGAGTCCCGAAAAGGTATTCGTGATCCACCCTGTCGAACGCCTTCTCCTGATCGAGGGAGAGAAAGGCGACCGACTGACCAGTCCTCTGGGAAAGATGGATCAGGTCCCGGACCAGGTGGATGTTGTCCTGGATGGACAGGCCCGGGACCATGTAGGATTGGTCGGGGTGGATCATGTGGGCCAGCACGGAGCCCAGGCGGGTAGACATAGCCCGGGCAAAGATCTTATAATCCGTGCTGAGGAGGGAGACCGGTCGCCAGTTTTTAAGCAGGCGGAGATCGCCCCTGTTCGGCAGCAGGACAATGACTGCCCTGCGCCACAAGAGGGGCATCTCCCCGGTCACCAGGCTTTCCCCCAGGAATGCCCTGAGGAACTCCACGGTCAACCCATCCAGCCCTGGGGATTTGCCCCTCGAGAGCTGGTGGAGGGCGCCAGTCAGCTCCGCCAACGGGAGCGGAGCCTCCAATCCTTCGGCGCCCTCCGGGCTGATTTGCGGCAGGTCCTCCCACAAAACTCTGCGCGCGTCCTCATTGGACGGATCTGGAGAGAACAACGCACTGTAATAAGTACGGACCAGGAAGCCCATTCCCTCCGGATCCGTGATGGAGGATCCGTCGTCGGCATGGGGATGAGAGGAGACTCGGTGCTGGTCTTCTTAGTCTTGAAAAAGTGCAACAGTTCCACAGCTGCCTCCACTCTACAGTCACCACTTGCAGTTACTCCACTTAGTTGTCTCCTCTCCAGTTACTCCACTCAGCTGTCTCCTCTCCAGTTGCAGCAACACAGGTGCAGCTGCTCCCCCTGATTGCAGGCAGGAAGTGCTTCCCAAATTGCCCAGCCAATCCCAGTGCTGTACCTGTCCTGGGAGTGTTTCATGGGGACAGTGTAGAGGGAGCTTTATTCTGTATCTAACCTGTTTTTTTTTCTGGGCTTTCATAACAAAACAAGGAAGTCAGTTTGACAGATCAGTCTCTATCTTATCTTATTTTATTGCTTCTGATTTGGGATGAAATTGGAAACTTCATTCAGAGACAGTACAAAAGATACTGGAGTAGGGATTAAGCAAAATTAAAATTGAGGCAGTTTACAAGAAATGTTAATCTGTACCTGTCCTGGGAGTGTTTGATGGGGACAGTGTGGAGGGAGCTTTACTCTGCATCTAACCCATTTTTTTTCTTTTTTTAAAATTATGAGCATAGCTCAGAGTTGTATTCTCTTGAGCACAGAAACTTTACTCCATATGTAACCCGTGCTGTACCTGTCCTGGGAGTGACAATTGTTGAGTCAAATGGAATGTGTTACTTTGCCCACTACAGAAAACCCTCACCTTAATAAGTACAAGATAAACCCAAATAAAAACTCCTTTTTTTTATATTTCTTTTTCTTGGCCTGAAGCATGTTTCTCCAAATAACATCTACCTTTTAAAGAGATTTACAGTGTTGAGAATCTTGAGGTTAGAATAAATGTTTCAAGTAAACAGGCTTGTGCAGTGTTATTAAACACCAACCCAGTTATTATCGCAGTCCCTCTCCTTTGTCAGTTCTTTCTCTTGATATTAGATGTCATATAGGATAATAAATCCAATAGGGAATTCAGGAGAAACTTCTTTATCCAGAGGATGGTGGGAACTTGCTACCAAAGGGAATAGTTGAGGTGAATAGTATAGAATGGCTTTAAGGGGAAATGAGATAAGCACACGAGGGAGAAAGGAATAGAAGGATATATTGATGGAGTGAGATGAAGAGGGGTGGGAGGAGGCTCATGAGGAGCATAAACACCAGCATGGAGCAGTTGGGCCGAATGGCCTGTTTCTGTGCTGCCTGGTCGTAGCCTCAATACTGCCTATTCGTAACAGAAATCTGGGGGAGCCAATTTAGGATCACCCCAGTCCAAATCATCCTCAAAATAACTTTTACTTCAATTATTAAACATTTATTGAGCTTTTTTTTTCTGAAATAAAATGTTGAGAACATTTACAGGGATATAATTTAAAAAGAACTTCAGGCAGTCAAGGGACATAAAATACGAAAATGACCTTTTTATCTCTTGTTAATGTTTTGTATTTGTAAAGCACCAAAGGTCCTAGGCCTAGCTCAGCATTCTAAAGCCTGGGCCTGAATTAGCACTCCAAACCCTAATTTTGCTGTGTCTGCAAAGGCGACGAATAGCTCCCTCTTCTGATATGAGCCTTGTTTTAGTGTTGGCACAGTGACATTACACTGAAGTCACCATTAGACATGCCCATATATTGCACCTTGACAGGCCAGACTGACTCACTAAAATAAAGAAAAAATATGATGGTCTTAAACTAAAAAAAGACTTGCATTTATACAATGCCCTTCAGGACCACAGGACGTCCCAAAGAGCTTCACAGCCAATGAAATAGTTTTGTTGTGTAATCACTGTTGTAATGTCGGAAACCCGGCAGCCAGTTTGAGCACAGCAAGCTCCCACAAACAGCAATGTGATAATGAGCAGATGATTTGTACTTTTGTGATGTTGGTTGAGGGATAAATACTGGCCAGAACACGGCGACGAACCCCCCAACTCTTCTTCCAGTGGCGCCATGGGATCTTTAAAGTTCACCAGAGAGAGCAGATGAGGTTTAACATCTCAAGAAAGCCGGCATCTCTGACAGTGTAGCACTTCCTCAGTAATGCACTGGAGTGTCAACCGGGACTTTGTGCTCAAGTCTCTGGAAGAAGACTCCAGACTTTATGCGTCTGCTTGGCTCAGTTAGTAGCCCTCCTACATCTCGGTCAAAGGAATGTCGATTTGAGTCCCACCCTAGTGAGTTGAGAGCATTCCCAGACTGCCAGTCCACTGCAGCACCGAGGAAGTGCTGCACTATTGGAGGTGCCGTCCTTTCAATGAGCTGAAATTTTGTCTACTTGTTGAGGTGGGTTCTAAAACCCAAGGGCATAATTTTGAAAAAATCCTGGCTAACATTCTAACCAATAGATTAACTGGACGTGAACATCTCCCGCAGCTTTAGTGGGACCTTGGCACAGATAATGAATATTGTGAAGTAAATCCCAACACAGACACGCACACACACTCACACGAAGGAGAGGTCTTATTTTCGAGCTGATGGATGGGGTAAGGGAAAACTGAAGATGCTCGTAATATCCGTCTTCCTCTTTGTGTGAAATGACTTGCTGAAGCATTTTATAACTGAGTGTCAATTTTTTTTCTCTTGTTTCTTTTTCTATCCTGCGGGAAAAATGAAGTAACCTTCCAACGTGTCGATGGAGGAATAATGAGTAATGGAAGGTAGGATAAACTAAAGCACAGATCTTGAGTGTCTCAATATCAGACTATAACTCATTGATATTACACGTTTTGAAACCATATTTCTAATGCTTATGATTTCCTATATATTATACACTGCCTGTATGTTATGCTGAAACTATCGAGGGGTCACACAGTGACAGGGCCGCACTATCGAGGGGTCAGTCACACAGTGACAGGGCCGCACTATCGAGGGGTCGGTCACACAGTGACAGGGCTGCACTATCGAGGGGTCAGTCAGTCACACAGTGACAGGGCTGCACTATCGAGGGGTCAGTCAGTCACACAGTGACAGGGCCGCACTATCGAGGGGTCGATCACACAGTGACAGGGCCGCACTATCGAGGGGTCAGTCAGTCACACAGTGACCGGGCCGCACTATCGAGGGGTCAGTCAGTCACACAGTGACAGGGCCGCACTATCGAGGGGTCGGTCACACAGTGACAGGCCGCACTATCGAGGGGTCAGTCACACAGTGACAGGGCTGCACTATCGAGCGGTCAGTCAGTCACACAGTGACAGGGCTGCACTATCGAGGGGTCGGTCACACAGTGACAGGGCCGCACTATTGAGGGGTCAGTCAGTCACACAGTGACAGGGCTGCACTATCGAGGGGTCGGGCACACAGTGACAGGGCCGCACTATCGAGGGGTCGGGCACACAGTGACAGGGCCGCACTATCGAGGGGTCGGTCACACAGTGACAGGGCCGCACTATCGAGGGGTCAGTCAGTCACACAGTGACAGGGCCGCACTATCGAGGGGTCAGTCAGTCACACAGTGACAGGGCTGCACTATCGAGGGGTCAGTCACACAGTGACAGGGCCGCACTATCGAGGGGTCAGTCACACAGTGACAGGGCCGCACTATCGAGGGGTCAGTCACACAGTGACAGGGCCGCACTATCGAGGGGTCAGTCAGTCACACAGTGACAGGGCTGCACTATCGAGGGGTCAGTCACACAGTGACAGGGCCGCACTATCGAGGGGTCAGTCACACAGTGACAGGGCCGCACTATCGAGGGGTCAGTCACACAGTGACAGGGCCGCACTATCGAGGGGTCAGTCAGTCACACAGTGATAGGGCTGCACTATCGAGGGGTCGGTCACACAGTGACAGGGCTGCACTATCGACGGGTCAGTCAGTCACACAGTGACAGGGCTGCACTCTGGAGGGGTCGGTCACACAGTGACAGGGCCGCACTATCGAGGGGTCGGTCACACAGTGACAGGGCCGCACTATCGAGGGGTCAGTCAGTCACACAGTGACAGGGCTGCACTATCGAGGGGTCGGTCACACAGTGACAGGGCCGCACTATCGAGGGGTCAGTCAGTCACACAGTGACAGGTCTGCACTATCGAGGGGTCGGTCACACAGTGACAAGGCCGCACTATCGAGGGGTCAGTCACACAGTGACAGGGCCGCACTATCGAGGGGTCAGTCAGTCACACAGTGACAGGGCCGCACTATCGAGGGGTCAGTCAGTCACACAGTGACAGGGCCGCACTATCGAGGGGTCAGTCAGTCACACAGTGACAGGGCTGCACTATCGAGGGGTCGGTCACACAGTGACAGGGCCGCACTATCGAGGGGTCGGTCAGTCACACAGTGACAGGGCTGCACTATCGAGGGGTCAGTCACACAGTGACAGGGCCGCACTATCGAGGGGTCGGTCAGTCACACAGTGACAGGGCCGCACTATCGAGGGGTCGGTCACACAGTGACAGGGCCGCACTATCGAGGGGTCAGTCAGTCACACAGTGACAGGGCTGCACTATCGAGGGGTCAGTCAGTCACACAGTGACAGGGCCGCACTATCGAGGGGTCAGTCAGTGACACAGTGACAGGGCCGCACTATCGAGGTGTCAGTCAGTCACACAGTGACAGGG
Organism: Heterodontus francisci; assembly: GCF_036365525.1. Classification (NCBI taxonomy): domain Eukaryota; kingdom Metazoa; phylum Chordata; class Chondrichthyes; order Heterodontiformes; family Heterodontidae; genus Heterodontus; species Heterodontus francisci. The sequence goes on from NC_090380.1 coordinate 116,406,862, forward strand.
CCGCACTATCGAGGGGTCAGTCAGTCACACAGTGACAGGGCCGCACTATCGAGGGGTCGGTCAGTCACACAGTGACAGGGCCGCACTATCGAGGGGTCAGTCAGTCACACAGTGACAGGGCCGCACTATCGAGGGGTCGGTCAGTCACACAGTGACAGGGCCGCACTATCGAGGGGTCGGTCACACAGTGACAGGGCCGCACTATCGAGGGGTCGGTCAGTCACACAGTGACAGGGCCGCACTATCGAGGGGTGAAACCTGGCTGCAGTGCCGCAGCTCATAGTGGAATAGCCCTGGCTCAGTCTGCCCACGCACATGGAGAGAGCACCTGTATTATTCTGTTCCGTTAGTAATAGTCAGGAGCAAAATGGAGAGAATTTTGAAAAGGATCTTGTTTCCATTGCAGTGTGGAAACCATTTAATGATTGAGGAAGATGGGTCTAGTCGGGTCTGAGCCAAACCTGTCGAGATGTTTAATACTTTCCATATGTCAGGGGGAAAAAAATTAGTGACAAAGACAAAATGGCTCGTGTTCATTTGTTGGATAGATATTGGCTGCATTAATTAGACATTAGTAAACAAAGATGCTTGAGATTGCCACTTCTCATTGGCTGCCTCCAAATTGCCTTGACTCCCCAATTACACTTAATCGATCACAGAGTAAATGACTCATAGATGATGGATTGGTTGCAAATTAGTCGTGTGCAGTTGCTATAGTGCGGAGACAGTCGATTCAGATTGATGAAGTGATTCCCAGGAACTGCCTTAAAGATCTCAAGGGGAGCTGGCTGACTGCCACTCGGCATAGTGCAATGGAACACTGCAGTCCGAATGCCCATTGTTAATGTCTTCCCATTACATATCATTCCCAATTTCCATTGCTCCATCATTGGCGGCCGTGCCTTCACCAGCCTGGGCCCTAAATTATGCAATTCCTTCCCTAAACCTCTCTCTTTTTCCACCTTTAAGACGTTTCTTAAAATCTACCTCTTTGACCAAGCGTTTGGTCACCTGTCCGAATATCTCCACATGTGGTTCAATGTACAGTTTTTGTCTGATAATGCTCCTGTGAAGCACTTTTGCAGCATTTTACTACATTAAAGGCGCTATATAAATGCAAGCTCTTGTTGAGATAGCACAGATAAATTGGGAGTTTTTGGAAAGGTTGTGAACTGGGAGGAATCCTGGGCTGCTCTTTTCACAGAGTTGCCATTTGCTCTGGCGTGCTTTTGCGCTGGTTGGGGGGGGCAGTTGGGTGCAAGTTGATAGGTAATATTGCGACAAAGGAAAGTCACTTAGCTCATCCGCCTGTGACTGGAAGGTGCGGATCATCGTCAACAGAATCAATGCTTGAAGTGCACAGGAGGATCCCGGGTTCGATCCCTGACCCGTGCTGAGTTAGTAGCGTTGGTGTTGCAATTGGCCTCAGCACAAAAAGGACGGCATTGTTTGTAGAGCACTTTGGGATGTCCTGAGGTGGGGAAAGTCGTTATATAAATGCAAGTGATTCCTTTTCACGTTGCCAGTTTTTCTGGCCTCCACTCCTGAAAGCACCAACCTTCACTGTAGTACAATTCAATTGGACTGCATCTAAGTGGCCATTTCTTCACATTTAAGTGTCATCACGATATTTGAGGCTTGTGGAGTATAAAGCAGTAAGGAAGAATTTGCATTTCTTAGCACCTTTTATGACCTCAGGATGTTCCAAAGTGCCTTACAGCCAATAATGTACTTTGTGATGTGTAGTCACTGTTGTAATGTAGGGAAAATGTCAGCTCCCATAAACAGCGTTGAAATAAATGATCAGAAAACTTGTTTTTAGTGGCATTGGGATAAATATTGGCCGGGACATCGCACCTCCATGTGTCCCATCTGAAAGAGAGCACCTCTAACAGGGCAGCACTCCCTCAGTACTAACATTGTCAGCCTGGATTTTGTGCTCAAGTGTCTGGAGTGAGATTTGAACCTATAATGAACTGACTTAGAGATGAGAGTGTTACCCACTTAGTCACACCTAGCTCGGTAATGCCACTGAGCCTCCTCCTGCCCTGACTTCACGCCAATGTGTGCACACCCTTTCCAACAGGAGTCACTGGAGCATTTGGGGGAGCAGTAACCCTGATGGTTGCTCACTGCTCTAACGCAGGACACTAAGGACAACAATAACATCCAAAACTGAGATCAGCTAATTGAGCACCGAATGTGACACAGATGGAGCCTGGGTCATTTCTGGTCTGTATTGGGCCATTCCATACCAGATGCTTAAATCATCCACTGAGCCTGGCCGGGGGCGGGGGTGGTGGGGTGGGTGGGATGGTGGTGTGGAGGGGGGAGTGTGGAAGATGGTGGAGTAACACAAGGATTTGTACACCTAATGAAACTGTATAGCAGCTCTCCCCGTTCAACCTGCTCTACCTCCAAGATAAAACAATTCGATACAGCCTGGACCATTTTCTGAGCAGTGCCCAGCAGTACCTTTAAGAACAGTTTGGTCCTCAAAATTCGCTGCATGCAGGACAACAACAACTTCTCTTAATACAGTGCCTTTAATGTGATAAAAACATCCCAAGATGCTTCATAGGAGCAATTAACAAGCAAAGTTTGATGCTGAGCCATATAAGGAGATATTAGGATCGGTGACCAAAAGCTTGGTCAAAGACCTAAGTTTTAAGGAGTGTCTTAAATGAGGAGAGAGAGGTGGAAATGTTTAGGGAAGGAATTCCAGAACTTAGGGCCAAGGCAACTGAAGGCAGGGCTGCCAATGGTGGGGTGATGAAAATGGGGGAGCCCAGTTTGCTCAGTTTATTGAATCTCCAGCCTGAATCACTCTTGTCGCTGAGGTATCCAACTGAAAGGACCTATGGGAAATGGGGGTGTGAATGGGCCATTAAGGTGCCGCACTCCCAAGATTAAGGCTCGCTGGTGGAATCTGGCAAGAGGCAGAAGCTCTCATTGAGAATTGTAGACCTTCTTTGAATTGCAGCCCTGTTAAACTGACCGAACGACCTCTCAGCAGGCCGAGAGGTTGGAAATGTTAAATCTGTGGAGTTTCTTTTTCTTTCAATTTGCCACTTTCTCAAATCGCAGCAGACCGGGCCTGTTAAATCCGGGTGACTCGAGTTATCCCTGGCTGGCAGACTCCTGGCCTACCACCAGCCTGCCTGTTAATGGGAGCAGCAATGGGCCCACTGACCTTGGAGACCTTGGAGGAATGGGAAACTTCAATCGAGCAGGTGAGTCACTTTGCTAAGGATCTGTGTTGCTTCTTAGTGCCTCCAGTGTTATTGGCAAATTCCAAACGGGTGGAGAACCGGTTTCCATTTGGATAAGCAAAGAGAATTGAAAATGCAAAATTTCTGATTGCAAGGGCTCATAGTCTCGGGATAAGGGGTCGGCCATTTAGGACTGAGATACAGAGAAATGTTTCAACTCAGAGGGTTGTGAGTCTTTGGAATTCTCTACTCCAGTGGACTGGATGCTCAGTTGATGAATATATTCAAGACTGAGAGTGATAGGACACTAAGGGAATCAAGGAATATGGGGATTACAGATAATGACAAAGTGAAGATATTTGATTCTTGTGCGTAGTTACGACAGCAACAGTTACAGAAATTGAACTCTGCATCTTAGTTATTGAGATAGGCTTAAAAAGCTGGGACTCCACACTTGAGAGAAGTGTAGTCTTGATCTGATTGAGGTATATTAGATGATGAAGGGAACAGATTGTGTTCAAGTTGACAATTTGTTCCAATTAAATAGGTTAAGGAGGACCAGGGGTCACAATTTTAAGTCGTGTAAGACCAGGCCTAGGTTAGGTGTCAGTAGGTGTTTTTTTATCCAGAGAATAATGACTCTCTGGAGCAGCTTGCTGGCTCATGCAATGGATGCTCATTTGTTAAATTCCTTAAAACGAGAGCAAGACCTGTTTCTGCTTGAGGTGGATATCGCTAAGAGATAGTTCAGGACCAGAGTGATCTCCGCGACTATTTCCAATCGCCAGGATGGGTCGGAGAGGAATTTCCCCAGATTTCTTTTGCCCAAAAGTTGGAGAGTCTAGAACCAAGGGTCACAGGCTCAGAATAAGGGTTCGGCCATTTTGGACTGAGATGAGGAGAAATTTCTTCGCTCAGAGGGTTGTGAATCTTTGGAATTCTCTACCCCAGAGAGCTGTGGATGCTCGGTTATTGAGTATATTCAAGACTGAGAGCGACAGGGCAGTAAGGGTATTGGGAAGGGAAGTGGATTGATGTGGAAGTTCAGCCATGATCTTATTGAAGGGCAGGAGTGGGTGGGGGAGGTGCTTTTTTAGCGTGTTCCTGCTCCTATTCCTTATGTTCCTAAGTTGATTTTATTTGTTTTTTCACCTCTCTGGAGGTCACATAGTTTTGGTGGGGTGGAGAGTGGATATATTGTGATACACAAGGTATCGCCATTGGTATGGGACAAGCTGGATAGGGGAGCAGGACTTCATCCTGTCATTGTTCACATTTTTGAAACTGGCTGAAATGGAAAAGAAAAATCAAAGAAACGATAGATCAAATCCTGAAACATGAGAGGAATTGTTTTATTAATTCTCCCTCCCTTCTCACCACCACCGTGACCTTAGTCAGGGATTTAGTCACATTGCTGTTTTAATTTATGCAGGTGAAGGACCTTGGTACAGGATAGCACCCAGGGTGAAAAATGTAGGAGAAAACAGGAGACGAATTGACACCTGACGGATAGGCGATGAGAAGTTTGGGTTTTAAGGATCTGTCGATTGTCGGAGGAAAGGGGAAAGACTGAGGGAGAGGGGAGGTGTTCCATGGTTCAGAGGTCCTGGGGGATTCAGTTAGAGGAGCAGGTGGTGCAATGAATTGAGGTTGAAAGGAGGAAAATGCAGGACAGGGGACTGGCAGCTTAAGAGGAACAAGGGAGGAATATTTAGTGGAGAGCTGCATGGAGGAATATCAATAAATGGGAGATATAGGGACAATGAAGAAATCACAAAATAGATGGTAGCTGATTGGCAGCCTGGTTATACTCCTCTCCTTGGGATGTTTTGCTACATTCAAAGTGTTTCTTCCGTGTTTCATTTATCTAGTGTCTTTAAAGTAATAAAACGTCCCAAGGTACTTCACAGCTGAGCTTTGGACAGAAAGGAGACACCGAGCCATGTAGGGAGACACTGGGACAGGTGATCTAAAGCTTAGACAGAGTGGTAGGTTTCAAGGAATGTCTTAAAGGAGGAAAGTGAGGTAGAGAAGTGGAGAGCTTTAGGAAAGGAATTCTAGAGCTTCGGGCCCAGGCAGCTGAAGGCACGGGCATCAATCAGGACTGTTCAAGAGGCCAGAATTGGAGGAATGCAGAGGTCTCAGAGGGTTGTAGAGTTGGAAGAGTTTTTTTTGTGGGGGGTGGGGAGGGGGGGGGGGGGGGGAGGGGGCGGTATTTGTGGGATAGTGAGGCCATGGAGGGTGATTTGAACAGGAGGATGACAATTTTAAACTGAGGCCAGCTACTGAACATCCTGTTATGCCATTGCAGCATTTTCTGTGTTGTTTTTATACATAAAGAATGGATTTACTCAGTAGATTGTGAAGGGCATTCAGCATATCACAGATGGAGACCACACGGCGTTGGCTGTATATCATCTTCCCTCTGTTAGTTCGTGGATTACATCTGTCCCAAAATACTTACATTCAGGATGACACATTTATTTTTCATGTTGGATGTGTGGTTGTTTATAGACTTTCCTACAGGTTACTGACTAGTTTTTCATTTCTCTCACGCTCTTTCTCTCTCTGTGTTCTCTGTCTTGTTCTCATCCCCGCCCATGTGCCACAGTAGGTCAGGGTGAGAAGTCGGGCACTATGCTGTCCGACAGCGCCATTTACAGCAGCATCGACGTCACCACAAAGACCAGCTTTAACAGCCCAGGACAGATGACGCAAACCACCCCTTATGCCACCACACAGCTCCTGCATTCCAGCAGTATCCAAGAGCTGGCCGTTGACCTCCCTGACCCTCAGTGGAAGACCTCCATCCAACCGAAGCCAGACTTGACCGGATGTGGCTATTCACTGCCAGACCAGAACAAGTTTAATAACGGTGAGTGAGAGGATGGTACTGCCTGGGGTAAGTTCACACTGGCTGTGCACGCTGGTTTGTTTAACAGAAGAACAAAAAGCCTGTAACTGTACATAAGAGGGAGTGTCACCATCGGGGCCTTGGTATTACCTGTTTGAAAATAAAACAATATATTCAAAAGATTTCTAATTGGACTTTAGCATCCTTTCGCTTTATGTTTGAATCTTGAGAGTTGGAAAATATTTTGAGAATTCAATGGAATATGTGAACTTGAGACTGCATTTAGATGAATCGCCCACCTTCTCCCCATATCCCTCAAACCCATCTACCGACCTTCTCCCCATATCCCTCAACCCCGTCTAACCATCTTCTCCCCATATCCCTCAAACCCATCTACCGACCTTCTCCCCATATCCCTCAAACCCATCTACCGACCTTCTCCCCATATCCCTCAACCCCGTCTAACCACCTTCTCCCCATATCCCTCAAACCCATCTACCGACCTTCTCCCCATATCCATCAATCCCGCCTACCCACCTTCTCCCCATATCCATCAATCCCGCCTACCCACCTTCTCCCCATATCCCTCAATCCCACCTACCCACCTTCTCCTCATATCCCTCAATCCCACCTACCCACCTTCTCCCCATATCCCTCAATTCCACCTACCCACCTTCTCCCCATATCCCTCAATCCCACCTACCCACCTTCTTCCCATATCCCTCAATTCCACCTATCCACCTTCTCCCCATATCCCTCAATCCCACCTACCCACCTTCTCCCCATATCCCTCAATCCCACCTACCCACCTTCTCCCCATATTCCTCAACCTCACCTACCCACCTTCTCCCCATTCTATGTAATGCAACTCATTTTAACATTAATAGGGATTGTCCTGCACCTGAGATTTATTTCCTACTGTAATTCAGTAAGAAATTCAGCCTCCTCACACGGTTTGATTCAGCAACTTCTTCAAGCCAGATGACCTTGACATAAAATAATAATTAAGGGAGGAAAGACGGTAGAGCGGTGTAGGGAGGGAATTCCAGAGCTTAGGGCCCGGGTAGCTGGAGGCACGGCCGCCAGTTGGTGAAGTGATTACAGTTGTGGAAGTGCAAGAGACCAGAATTGTAGGGACACAGATCTCGGAGGGTTGTGGGGCTGGAGGAGATCACAGAGATAGGGAGGGGCAAGGCCACGGAAGGATTTGAAAACAAGGATGAGAATTTTTTAAAAGAGGCATTGCCAATGCAGGTCAGCTAGCACATGGAGGTGATGGGCGATCAGGACTTGGTGCAAGTAAGGACACGGGCAGCAGAGTTTTACGTGAGCTCAGATATATGGAGGGTGGAATATTAAAGACTTCAGCCCGGAAACACTTCTGGTGCCAAGACTGTAATGATCAAAGCGGAATATTCCCCCAGTGAAAATAGACTTACAGGGTGGCTTGTTGCGTTGCTGAATGCCTTCAAATAACCTTAAAATGTAACTGAATGCAGAAACAATGGCCATCAATGGTGACATTCACTTTTCAACCTTGTGAGCACTTGATATTTTTTCCCTCGAAACCTTCGCAGCATCTGCATTAACTGCATGTCCTTGCATGTGCTTGTGCCGTGAGCTAAAACACCTGATGCCACTGTGACTTTTACCCTTTGACCTTTAGCCCTGCTTTTCATCCCTGACTACCGATTGGCTGAGGGATTGTCTAACAGAATGCCTCACAACCATTCTGAGGACTTCAGCACCTCAAGCTCCCACAACAGCTCTGAAAGAAGTCTCTCAGGTTTGTCCTCAAAACTAACACCACCCTCTGCCCCATCGTAAGCAGGTCTGTCATTGAGTTATTGAGCATGTTTCAAGGTATGACAAACTATTCCTTGTGCACTTTCCTTGCTGTTGTCCAAGAAGTGGGACTTCCAAGTAGATATTATGCTGGAAAGATTGATGTATTTTACATTGAGAAAACTTGGTGAAAGCCTAAGATTCAGGACACTCCCTTGCTTGAAGGCCACCTCAGAACAGCCCAAGCCACTTTGTCGCCAAAAAAGAACTTTTTGGAATAGCCCATCCCTAAAATGTGGTGATCTCATTTAAACCTATAAAATGCTTAGAGGGTTTGACAGGGTAGACACTGAGAGGCTGTTTCCCCTGGCTGGAGAATCTAGAATGCAGGGACAGTCTCAGGATAAGATGTTAGCCATTTCGGACTGAGATGAGGTGAAATTTCTTCACCCAGAGGGTTGTGAATCTTTGGAATTCTCAGCCCCAGAGAGCTGTGGATGCTCAGTCATTGGGTATATTCAAGACGGAGATTGGTAGATTTTGAGACACTAAGAGAATCAAAGAGCTAAGGGGATTGGGCAGATCAGAGGAGTTGAGGTAGAGGTTTAGCCATGATCTTATTGAGTGGCGGAGCAGGATCGAGTGGCTGTCTGGCCTACTCCAGCTGCTATTTCTCATGTTCTTATGGTCCATTAATATCCTTCAGGGAAGGGAACCTGCTGTCCTTATCCGGACTGGTCCTCCATGTGGCTTCAGTGCCACACCATGTTGTTGACTATAAGCTGCCTCTGTGAAGTGATGAAGCAAGCGTTTCAATTGTAAAGTAAGTGCCACAAAGCAAAAAAGCCCAGGGATGGGCAATAAAGGCAGCCCTGTTGGTATCATCTACCATCACCTCCACCTAACTTCCCCTATCCAAAGAGCATGATAAGAATGAGAGATGGTTTGGAAGCATCTAGTATTTAAGTGACAGCAAGCTTTAGTTCTGAAAGCCTATAGAGTGTAGGGGAAACGGAAGTTTGGGGAAGTAAGGCATTCCAAAGTTTTTACAAATTCATATGTCCACTGCTTAAACAATGTTGTTACCTCAGAATTTTTTTGAACAAATTTATAAAATGTAATAAAAATAAAATCAAATTTTATAATAATAATGAGTTTTATCCCCAACTCCTAAACCCGCAGAGAATTTGCAGCTTAGAGTTTGGAAACATGTCACGCTGAAACAGTAGGGAGCATGCTTCTGAGATTGGGTGAACAGCACATAGTAGGAACAGTGTAGAGGGATCTTTACTCTGTATCTAACCCGTGCGGTACCTGTCCTGGGAGTGTTTGATGGGGACAGTGTAGAGGGATCTTTACTCTGTATCTAACCCGTGCGGTACCTGCCCTGGGAGTATTTGATGGGACAGTGTAGAAGGAGCTTGACTCTGTATTTAACCCTATGCTGTAACTGTCCTGGGAGTTTGATTACGCAATGTAGAGGGAGCTTTAGTCTGCATGCAATGCGTGTTTTACCTAACCTGGGTGTGCTTGTTGGAATAGCATAGATGCAGCTTTATTCCGCATGCAATCCATATTGTAGCTGCAATGGGATTATTTGAAGTGAATTCTGGGTGTCTGAAGCAGCAAAGTTTTGTAACATGTAACATTTTCACACCTAGCGACAGTTCCCTGGAAGAGGAAGGGTTAGCGTGCAACATTTTGTGAAGCGTGCCACCATTTGTCATATAAATTACTTGCTGTGTGCAACGAGCAAATTGTTCCCAATTCCTGGCACTGACATAGACATCATTCCCTCACGGTGATTCCTTCTCTCATCAGTATCCCCAACATATCCCACCACCCCAAACACACATTGCTTTCTATCACTTATTCTGTGCAAGTCACACATCACAGGTATGTGTTTCTCTGATTGACAAGTCACACCTGGACCATTCCCCATTCCCCTGTTGGCGTCTCCTTCTCTTCCGACCATCTCAACCTGTTTCACGAAATGGAAAAAAAAAACCCAGAGAATACTGGAAACACTCAGGCAGCATCTGCGCAGAGAGAGAGAGAGAGAGAGAAAACAGACAAGTTAATGTTTCGGGTGGGTCACTTTGTCAAAACTCGTTTCGCCTGAAACGTCAACCTATCTGTTCCTCTACAGATGCTTCCTGACTGGCTGAGTGCTTCTGCCATTTTCTGTTTATTGATTCAGATTTCCAGAGTTTGTGGTGTTTTTGATATCCCCTGTTTCCTTCCTCCCCTTTCTCTCATTCTAACTCTTCAGTGGTAGCACCATACAGTCCATAGCAAATCCACAGCTATTTCAGATCCCGCTCAGCTTTGTTTACGTAGGAACAGGAGGAGGCCATTCAGCCCCTCGAGCTTGATTCAGTTTGATCATGTCTGATCTGTATCATAACTCCATCTATCCACCTTGGTTCCTTAACCCTTGAATACCCTTTGCCAAACAAAAATCTGTCCATCTTAGTTTTGAAATTTTCACTTGACCCCCAGCCTCAACAGCCTTTCGGAGGAGAGAGTTCCAGATTTCCACTACCCTTTGTGTGAAGAGGTGCTTCCCGACATCACCCCTGGCTCTAATTCTAAGACTATGCCCCTGTTGTCCTGGACTCCCCTCACCAGAGGAAATAATTTCTAACTCTCCTGTGGAATCTTTCAATCATCTTAAGCACCCCAATTAGGTCACCCCTTAATCGTCTACACTCAAGCAAATGCCAGCCTACATTAATAGTTTCCATTTGTTAATCATGCTGCCAGTTTTCTCTTGTAGACTGTTTTGATTCTCTCCTGACTGGCTTCCTATATTGCGTAATCTGTAAACTCAGGCTCATCCAAAACTCAGCTGCCTGTATCTTAACTTGCACCAAGTCTGTTTCACCGATCACCCCTGTGCTCATTGACCCATGTTGGCTCCCGGTCCAGCAATATAATGTTAATAAAATTCTCATCCTTATTTTCAAATCCCTCCTCCCTAACTCTTTAATCTCCTCCAACCCCACAATCCTCTGAGATACCTGCGCACCTCTAATTCTGGCCTATTTCCATCATTGGCGGTTACGCCTTCAGCTGCCTGGGCTCTTAGCTCTGGAATTCCCTCCTTAAACCTCCCTGTCTCTCTACCTCTCCCCCCACCTTTCAGACTCTCCTTAAAACCCACCTCTTTGACCAAACTTTTGGTCACTTCCCAAATATCTCCTAATGTGACTTAGTGTCAAAGTTTGGCTGATAACGCTCCTGCCAGGCACCTTGTGATGTTTCAGCACATTAAAGCTGCTATATAAATGCAAGCTGTTGTTGTGGCTACTTCTCTCCTGACATCTTGATTAATAAGGCTATCTCTTACCACTTATTCCTCTCCCTCACAGTGCACATCCCCAGCATTGCTCCTACCCCGTCCTTGCTACCCAGCCCAGGTAAGAAACTCCTTTCTTAATTTCCTCACTCTCAAACTCTCAACTTCTTTGTTCCTAGCCTTCTGCCTGTCACAACACCTGAGCTGCAGTGGGTCTGATTAACAGTGGTCTCATCTCTTCCCTCAGCAACCTTGCCATGAATCCTTCACTGTCTCCCACCCCACCTGTTCCTTTGGTGCAGTCCTTACCTTCACAATCTCAAATCAGAGGGCCGTCAATCTGGGGTTGCCTGTAGCAAGTCCAGCCTTGACATTACATCGGCAAAATTGGCTTGAGCATGTTTAGTGTTACTGTGCATGACAGTCTTCAGCACAGTCTGCTGCTTCAGGTTTATTCGAGGAGTGGGGGAAAGGACAAATCTTTCCTCTACAGCTTTGGTGCAAACATGGACAAAAAGAGCAGGTGAGAGTGACTGCCCTTGACATCAAGGCAGCATTTGACCAAGTATGGCATCAAGGTGCCCTAGCAAAACTGGAGTCAATGGGAATCAGGGGGAAAACTCTCCGCTGGTTGGAGTCGTAACTAGCGCAAAGGAAGATGTTTGCGGTTGCTGGAGGTCAATCATCTCAGTTCCAGGACATCACTGCAGGGGTTCCTCAGGGTAGTGTCCAACCATCTTCAGCTGCTTCAACTTCAGCTTCAGCTGAGGTGTACAAAATCATGAGAGGTATAGACAGGTTGGATAGCAAGAAGCTTTTTCCCAGAGTGGGGGATTCAATTACAAGGGGACACGAGTTCAAAGTGAAAGGGGAAAAGTTTAGGGGGGATATGCGTGGAAAGTTCTTTACGCAGAGGGTGGTGGGTGCCTGGAACGCATTGCCAGCGGAGGTGGTAGACGCGGGCACGATAGCGTCTTTTAAGATGTATCTAGACAGATACATGAATGGGCAGGAAGTAAAGAGATACAGACCCTTAGAAAATAGGCGACAGGTTTAGATAGAGGATTTGGATCGGCGCAGGCTTGGAGGGCCGAAGGGCCTGTTCCTGTGCAGTGATTTTCTTTGTTCTTTGTTCTTTGCTTCATCAATGACCTTCTTTCAATCATAAGGTAAGAAGTGGGGATGTTTGCCTCATTTTACACAATGTTCAGCACCATTCGCGACTCCTCAGATACTGAAGCAGTCCGTGTAGAAATGCAGCAAGACCTGGACAATATCTAGGCTTGGGCTGATAAGTGGCAAGTAACATTCACGCCACACAAATGCCAGGCAATGACCATCTCCAATAAGAGAGAATCAAATCATCTCCCCTTGACATTCAATGGCAATATGATCACTGAATTCCCCACTATCAACATTCTGCGGGTTACTGGAGTAGCCATATAAATACTGTGGCTACAAGAGCAGGTCAGAGGCTGAGGCCGGAATTTTACGTTAGGCGGAGAGGAGCTGGACTCCGACGTAAATGTCGGTGCCGATCCCACTCCCGCCCAGCCTGGGGATCTTTCCCGTGTTTTACGAATCCCCAGGCTTTAATTGGCCCGAGGCGGGACTTCCACCCGCTTGAGGGAGGAGGTCCTGCCTCAGTGAGCTGCCAGTCAATCAGCGGCCCTCAATTGGGCACCCTGTGCCCGATTACCAGGCCCCCCCCCCGGGGTGCGAACGGCTGGCAGCTATTGCTGGGCGGCCTTTCACGTCCCCAGCACACCCGCTTGCCAAAGGTAAAATACATGTGGAGGCAGGCAAGGGCCGTTAAGTGGCCACTTAAAGGTCTTGATTGGCCTCGGGCGGGCGGGCCGCTTCTCACCCCCCCCCCCCCCCCCCCCGCCGGACCTCCATAAACTTGGTCAGAGGTGGAACCGGGGCGGTTAGGCCTCCTGGAGCCTGCCACTCAATTTTACGCCGCCCCCATGCCACCATCCGACCCGCTGGGGTGGCGTAAAATTCCTGCCTTGGAATCCTGAGGCGGGTAACTCACCTCCTGACTCCCCAAAGCCTGTCCACCAAGACACAAGTCGGGAGTGTGATGGAATACTCTCCACTTGCCTGGGTGGGTGCAGCTCCAACAGCACTCAAGAAGCTCGACACCATCCAGGACAAAGCAGCCCTCTTGGTTACACCCCATCTACAAACATTCACTCCCTCCACCGCCAACGCACAGTGGCAGCAGTATGTACCATCCGCAAGATGCACTGCAGCAATGCACCAAGACTCCTTAGACAGAACCTTCCCAACCCGCAACTTCCACCATCTAAAAGGACAAGGGCAGCAGTCGCATGGGAACATCACCACCTGCAAGTTCCCCTCCAAGCCACACAACATCCTGACTTGGAACTATATTGCTGTTCCTTCATTGTCGCTGGGTCAAAATCCTGGAACTTTCTTCCTAACAGCACTGTAGGTGTACCTACCCCACATGGACTGCAGCGGTTCAAGTAGGCAGCTCACCACCACCTTCTCAAGGGCAATTAGGGATGGGTAATAAATGCTGGCCCAGCCAGTGATGCCCACATCCCTGGAATGAATAAAAATAAAGCTAACCACCACCCCTTTCCTCTGTCCTCTCTACCCTCACCTTCAACATCCAGAGCTCATGATTATCTTTGTGTCTCCTTGGCCATGATTAACAATGTCGCTACCTCGCCTTCCTTCCAGCCAAATCCTTTCGTCACATACAGACCCTCCCTCATTACACCTCTGCCACTTCCTGACTCATCTCTGTAATGTTCTTGGGACTGGAGTGAGGTTTAGCTGAGTTTAGTAAGAGATATGACAGAGACAGCTTGCTGTTGAAACAATGGATTCTTCTTTATTCTCTTTTTACTTTCACTTTCCCTTTGCTAGCTCATGTGTGTGTACAGCGGCCTCAAGTGAACAAAATGCACAATCCAATTTTCAAAACACCACAATCTCCTCAACAAAACTCACCTCTAGATGCCTTGATGGGCTGTTCACTCCACTCAGAACCAATCATTTACCCTCCCTCCGACAGGCTGCAGATTCACTCTCACCCATTTTACGCAATTGCTCATAGCATGGTACTTGGCATAAGACTGGGCTCCAAAAACTCACTTACCTACAAGATAGCCTTTCTTCTTTTATTTGAACTCTGATTTAAATAGAAAGGAATTTGTGGCAGCTTATATTAAAAGTTAAACTGTACAGGGTATGATGACAATGCTGAAGAAGGCAGTCACCACTGGATAAAACAGGGACCGTTCAGAGAAGATCAGCCTCTTTTCCCTGCAGAGTGATTCATTCATTCTGATTTGACAGAGTGCAAGTTCATGTTCTTTACTCCCTCCTCTTCTGATGGTGTCGACTCTCACTGGGGTATTGCTTCATGGCCACCATGCACCACCACCCCCTGCCCCCCACCTCCCCCACCCCAAGATTCAGGAGTGAGTCAAGTAGGCAATTAGCAAGATCGGAGCTTGGCGTGATCTCCTCCTGCTGTTGCTTAGCTCACCAACGCTGACCAGTCTCCTGCTTGGATGAGGTAAGGAACCGATGGAACTGTAGCCCAGTCTGATCCAGGACCTTGAGGAGTAGGGCAGCCAGGAAGAGAAACCCACAAAAAGTAACAGGCTAATGGAAAGAAAACCATGTAGTGATAAAAACAAAAGAATGAACAGGCTGGAGCAAGGAAAAGCGAAGACTAAGGATGACCTTCAACTTTATGAAAGGGTAGACGTAGAGAAAATGCTTCCACTTGTGAGACAAGTGGGCCATTAATATAAGATAGTCACTAATACATCCAATAGAGAATTAAGGAGAAACTTCTTTACCCAAAGAGTGGGAAAAATGTGGAATTTACTACCACAGGGAGTGGTTGAGGTGAATAGTATAGATGCATTTAAGGGGTAGCTGGATAAGTACATTAGGGTGAAAGGAATAGAAGGATCTGCTGATTGGTTTAGATGAAGCGGGGTGGAAGGAGGCTCGTGTAGAGCATCAACACTGGCATTGGCCAAGTGGCCTGTTACTGTGCTGTAAATACTTTGTGAAAAGATTATTCAGCCCACCTGGAGTGTAGCCTCTCTCCTTGTTTTATCTCTGAACAAATTTCCTCACTGTATCACTTCACTGGAGAGTGACGTAACGTCTCCTGACGCTTGCAGGTGGCAAAGGTGGGAAGAAAAAGAAAAATAAAAGCAGCATTAAGCCTCATAAGAACACGGGCTCCAACTGGTCCAATGTGCCGCTGCCACCTCCGCCAGTGCAGCCGCTGCCCGGCACAGAGCTAGACCACTACATCATGGACCACCATGAGAATGGGTAAGATTATTTTTTAACATTTCTCCCCTCAAGCTGCTTTGAATTTCACTCCACACTGGGTGAAGATCAGTTGACTCTTATCGAGAATTAGGCCTTGTGTCATCGAGGCACTTGCCAGGTCCAACGCAGTCAGCAGTGCATGACGACTCCTTTTGCTAGTCGGTTGGGAGTGTTAAAAAAAGCAAAAACTTGCATTTTACATGGCACCTATCACAACCCCAGGATGTCCCCAAAGTTCTTTACAGCCAATGGAGTACTTTTTGAAGTACCATCGCTGTTGTAATGTAGAAAAAATGGCAACCAAATTGCACACAGCAAGATCCCACAGACAGCAATGTGATAATGACCAGATAATTTTGTTAGTGTTGATTGAGGGATAAATATTGGCCAGGTCACAAGGTTGGAGAGTGCCATTCAAGGCCTCGTTTGTGTTCAGTCAATGATGTCTCCCAGCTGCTATTGATACAGAAAGTGAATTTGCTGGTTGGATTAAAAGCCCGGTGCTGTGTGAGCTGTGGCCTCTCTCCCTTTATAAATAAACATCTTCTTTGCCTCTCCTGAATGCAATGAAGATTCTCCAACTTAACTATCTACAAGCCTTGACTTCCAGGGACATTAGTGTAGCAGCTGCTGCTTTCGTCCAATCTCATTTCTTCTGCCACACCAATAAAAAAGCCTTGCAGCAGCAGCAGCAGTCAGTGTTACAGTAAGTGACAGTGCTGCTCAGTTGGCAACAGAATGGTTGTGGACTGAAGCCGAACTCAAAGGGTTGACTGCATCATCCAGGCTGACACTCCCAATGCATTACTGAGGGAGTGCCACGCTGCCAGAGGTGCTGTCTTTTGGGTGGGACATTAAACCAAGACCCTGGCTGCCATGTAAGTTGGGCAGACTGAGTCTACTGGAGGGCACAGAGCGAAAAGAAAGGAGTTTGGTAAGGAGGGGAACTATAAATTAATTAAGAAAAAATAAATGTAATTAAATTAACATGATAAAGATGGCAGAACAGGTGATGTGTTGCGCGGCAGTATGTGGGAGCTCCTGAATGGCAATTCATGGTAACCACGTCTGTTCTAAGTGTCTGCGGCTTGAGGAGCTTCAGCTCAGAGTTATTGAGCTGGAGGCCGAGCTGCAGACACTGTGATGCATCAGGGAGGGGGAAAGTTACCTGGAGACTTTGTCCCAGAAGGTAGTCATGTCCCTTAGGATCAGGTCATCTGTTTTGGTCAGTGGTTAGGAACAGGAGGGTGTGACTGCGAGTCAGGCAGGTAAGGGGATCGAGAAGGTGCAAGTGGAGGAGCCTCAGCCCTTGCAATTGAGGAACAAGTTTGAGGTGCTTGCAGCTTGTATGGACAAGAGTGAGTGTGGATGAGCAGACAGACCAATGCACCATGGTACAGGAAGCCATTCAAGTGGGGCCAGCAAAAAGGAACGTAGTGGTTGTAGGGGACAGAATAGTGAGGGGCATTGACACTGTTCTCTACAGCAGGGAGCGAGAGTCCAGAAGGCTGTGTTGCCTGCTGGTGCCAGGGTTCGGGACATCTGCTCAGGGCTGGAGAGAAACTTACAGTGGGAGGGGAGGAGCCAGTCATCGTGGTCCATGTAGGTACCAACGACATAGGCCGGACAAGGAAAGAGGTTCTACATAGTCAGTATCAGGAGCTAGGCACCAAATTAAGAAGCAGAGCCTCAAAGTAATAATCTCTGGATTGTTACCTGAGCCATGTACAAATTGGAGTAGGGCAAATAATATTAAAGAAATGAAAGCGTGGCTCAAAGACTGGTGTGGTAGAAATGGGTTCCGGTTCGTGGGGCACTGGCACCAGTACTGGGGAAAGTGTGGTCTGTACCATTGGGACGGTCTACACCTGAACTGTGCTGGGACCAGTGTTCTAGTGAGTCACATAACTAGGGAAGTAGTGAGGGTTTTAAACTAAATAGTGGGGGCATGGGATCAAATTTAGGAAGATGTGATAAATCAAAGAATAGAAACAAGGCAAGAGAGAAAGGTATTAATATGGGAAATGATAAACAGACCATAACAGGAAAGGACAGTGAGTATAAATCTAAGAGTAAATCAGCAGACAAGGCTAGAGGTTACAAAAATAACAAAAGGACCAAACTAAAGGCTCTGTATCTGAACGCACGCAACATGTAATACAAAACAGATGAACTGATAGAATAAATAGAAATAAATAAATATGATCTGATGGCCATTACGGAGACATGGCTGCAGGATGACATAGATTGAGACCTGAATATTGAAGGGTACATGACATTTAGGAAGGACAGGAATCTAGGACAAGGTGAAGGGGGAGCTCTCATAATTTATGATTGTATTAGCATAATAGAGAGGGATGACATAAGTTCAGGAAACCAGGATGTTGAAGCGGTTTGGGTTGAGAAGAGAATTGTGGGAGTGGTGTACAGGCCCCCTAATAATGACCACATGGTAGGATGGGGTATAAAGGAAGAAATAATGGGTGCTTGTCAGAAAGGTACAGCGATAATCATGGGGGAATTTTAATCTGCTTATAGACTGGAAAAATCAGATGGGCAAAGGTAGTCTAGATGAGTTCATAGAATGTTTTTGGGATAGTTTCTTAGAACGGCAAGTTCTGAAGCCAACCAGAGAGCAGGCTATACTAGACCTGGTATTGTGCAACGAGATCAATGAGATAGGAGTAATTAATGACCTCATAGTGAAGGCGCCCCCAGGGAGCACCGATTATAATATGATTGAATTTTACATTCAGTTTGAGGGACAGAAGAGTGGGTCCAAGACTAGTATTTTAAACTTAAAGAGGGCAATTATAAAGGCATGAAAGCAGAGCTAGCAGAAGTGAACTAGCAAATCAGGTTAAGGGATAGGTCAATAGAGATGCAGTGGCAGACATTTAAAGGGATATTTCAGAATACACAGAACAGATACATTCCAATGAGAATGAAAAATTTCAAGGGGAGGACCCACCATCCGTGGTTAACTAAAAACGTTAAAGATAGTATCAAACTTATAGAAAAAGCATATGTGTGCAAAGATGGGTGGAAAGTCAGAAGATTGGACAGAATATAAAAAACAGCAAAGAATGACAAAGATTAATAAGGACAGAAAAATTAGAGTATGAGAGAAAGCTGGTGAGAAATATAAAGACAGATAATAAGAGTTTCTATAGATATTTTAAAAAGGAAAGAGTTAACAAAGTGAGCGTTGGTCTTATAGAAAGTGAGTCCAGAGAATTAATAAGGAAAAATAAGGAGATGGCAGATGAATTGAACAGGTATTTTGCATCGGTCTTCATCATTGAGGATACAAATAACATCCCAGAAATAGCTGTAAATAAGGAAATGGAAGGGAGGGAGGAACTCCAGGAAATTACTATCACCAGGGAAGTGGTTATGAGCAAATTGTTGGAGCTGTGGGCTGACAGGTCCCTGGGTCCAGATAGACTTCATCCTAGGCTAGTGAGATAGTTGATGGACTGGTTTTAATTTTCCAAAATTCCCCAGATTCTTGGAAGGTTCCATTGGATTGGAAAATAGTGAATATAATGCCTTTATTCAAAAAGGAAGTGAGACAGAAAGCAGGAAACTACAGGCCAGTTATCCTAACATCTGTCATTGGGAAAATGTTAGAAGCTATTATTAAAGGCGTTATAGCAGGGCAGTTGGAAAAATTCAAGGTAATCAGGCAGAGTCAACATGGTTTTGTGAAAGGGAAATAATTTATTGGAGTTCTTTGAAGAAGTAACATGTGCTGTGGATAAAGGGGAACCGTAGATGTACTGTACTTAGATTTCAAGAGGCATTTAATAAGGTGCCACATCAAAGGTTATTGCGGAAAATAAAAGCTCATGGTGTAGGGGGTAACATGTTGGCATGGATAGAAGATTGGCTATCTAACCAGAAACAGAGAGTAGGCATAAATGGGGCATTTTCTGGTTGGCAAGATGTAATGAGTGGTGTGCCACAGGGATCAGTGTTGGGGCCTCAACTTTTTACAATTTATATAAATGACTTAGATGAAGGGACCGAAGGTATGGTTGCTAAATTTGCTGATGACACAAAGATATGTGGGAAAGTAAGTTGTGAAGAGGACATAAGGAGGCTACAAAGGGATTATAGATGGGTTAAGTGAGTGGGCAAAGATCTGGGAAATGGAGTATAATGTGGGAAAATGTGAAATTTTGACAGGAAGAATAAAAAATTATCTAAATTATATAATTTATCTAAATGGTGAGAGATTGCATAGCTCTGAGATGCAGAGGGATCTGGGCGTCCTAGTGCATGAATCGCAAAAGGTTAGTATGCAGGTACAGCAAGTAATTAGGAAAGCTTATAGAATATTATCATTTATTGCGAGGGGAATTGAATACAAAAGTAGGGAGGTTATACTTCAGTTAACAGGGTATTGGTGAGACCACATCTGGAGTACTGTGTACAGTATTGGTCTCCTTATTTAAGGAAATAGGTAAATGCGTTGGAAGCAGTTCAGAGAAGGTTTACTAGACTAATACCTAGAATGGGTGTGAAGTCTTATGAGGAAAGGTTGGACAGGCTAGGCTTGTATCCCCTGGAATTTAGAAGA
The DNA here is from genome assembly GCF_036365525.1 of Heterodontus francisci. NCBI lineage: Eukaryota > Metazoa > Chordata > Chondrichthyes > Heterodontiformes > Heterodontidae > Heterodontus > Heterodontus francisci. The sequence goes on from NC_090380.1 coordinate 116,426,937, forward strand.
GTAAGAGGCAACTTGATTGAAACATATCGGATGCTGAGGGACCTTGACAGGGGGTGTGTGGGAAGGATGTTTCCTCTTGTGGGAGAATCTAGAACTATGGGGTCATTGTTTAAAATAAGGGGTCGCACATTTAAGACAAAGATGAGGAGAATTTCTTTCTCTCAGAGGGTCGTGGTTCTTTGGAATTCTCTTCCTCAAAAGGTGGTGGAAGCAGAGTTTGTATCTTACCTCATGCTGTACCTGTCCTGGGAGTGTTTGATGGGACAGTGTAGAGGGAGCTTTACTCTATATCTAACCCGTGCTGTCCCTGCCCTGGGAGTGTTTGATGGGACAGTGTAGAGGGAGCTTTACTCTATATCTAACCCGTGCTGTCCCTGCCCTGGGAGTGTTTGATGGGACAGTGTAGAGGGAGCTTTACTCTGTAGCCAATCCGTGCTGTACCTGCCCTAGGAATGGATCAGGTTAACTTCATAAATTGTCACCACTGTTAACAGGGCATAACAATGCTCATGCTTTATTACCGGGTTAGCAGAACACCAGTGACTGATTTGGCCCAGTCTGATCCAGTATGCTCCTGGGCAAAAAGGACGATATTGTGCTGGAGCTATTAAAGTTTAAGCAAGTTTGTGGGCCAAATTTATATGCAATTCAGTGTAATCTGCCCTACCAGCAGTTTTGTGTGTTGCTTCAAGTCCCTACACTGTAATGTGTTCTTTATATAACTGTGCAACATTATATTAGTTGCCCTGGCAACTCCAGTTATTAAGGGGCTAATGCAATCAGAGCTATTGGCAAAGAGTGCCTGCCAGACTGGGCACACCTCCCACCTCAAATCTTTATCCTGTTTATTCTTTCAAATATCCACATCTTCGCCTTCTCCAAAGGCTGACCACGCTGTGACTTGTATGGCTAAGGTTAATTAATTAGTTGTCCCACCTCTTCTTCTCCAAAAAAAAGGCAAACAAAGGACTGCAAATTCTTCCTTTTTGTAATTAAGTAAATTAGGGACCTTTTGATTTCCCACTAATGTGAAATCCTTTGTTGGATCACACAGGGGTTCCAAACACACAAAAATAAAGATACGTTTCTCAACCTGAGGGCAGGAGCCAAGGATAAATGATTACCATGTGTGTCTTCTCTCTTTCCTCCTTGTTTTTACACTCAACGAGGTGAAGACTATTAATATAGTAGGGATGGAACAGACAGGCCCAGAATTTGCTGGGAAAATAGCAGCAATTTTAACGGCACATGGCGTTATAAGTGTGTAAAGTAGCCCAGCCATTTCTGTTCAGAGAGAGGTATGGCATGAGTTGTGAATCACCACAAGTTGCAAAATAATTTGCTCTACTTCACCGTTACCCTCACAAAAACAGCAGCTCACCCTTGACCTCCCCATCAGTGTCAAGAAATTGCTGCTTTTGATTTTTGATTTTGATTTAGAGATACAGCACTGAAACAGGCCCTTCGGCCCACCGAGTCTGTGTCGACCATTAACCACCCATTTATACTAATCCTACACTAATCCCATATTCCTACCACATCCTCACCTGTCCCTATATTCCCCTATCACCTACCTATACTAGGGGCAATTTATAATGGCCAATTTACCTATCAACCTGCAAGTCTTTTGGCTGTGGGAGGAAACCGGAGCACCCGGAGGAAACCCATGCAGACACAGGGAGAACTTGCAAACTCCACACAGGCAGTACCCAGAATTGAACCCGGGTCGCTGGAGCTGTGAGGCTGCGGTGCTAACCACTGCGTCACTGTGCCGCCCATTAGCTTTTGCGCTGTTAAAATGAATGCAACTCCTTGCAGAAGGTTAGGGCTGGTACTTAACAGGCGAAGGACACTTTTAATGAGGTGCTTTGTGTTCTTGCAATGCCAGTCAACCTCTCCAGCCCAGAAAGGGAGCAATCGACTCTGTGGAGTGTCATTCCTACAGGTAGTAAATTGTTGCTAAATATTTGTAAAATTTTAAATTCTAAGTATTTAAATTTTTTTTAAACTTTCCTTTCTGCTCTTTCTGTCTCTTCCTTATTCCAATCTTTCTGTCTCTTTCTCTCTTTGTCCCTGATTTGACTCTCATTCACCCAATTTCCTTCTCTGTCATTCCTCTGTTTCTTTCTCAAACCTTAAATCTTATTGGATAAGGAGATAAATTGTTGGTTCCGTTGTCCACCAATAAATAGATGGAGTTATGAAGAGTTTACGGAACAGAAACAGGCCATTCAGTTCAAATGGTCCATGCCAGTGTTTATGTTCCACATGAGCCTCCAGCCATCCGACTTCATCACAGCCGACAAACCTATCCTAATTCTTTATCAGATGCCCTATTGCCCTCATCACATGGTTATCAGCTTGCACTTCCAGCACGATAGAACACTTAACTTTTTTTAAGCTGAAGGGTGATGGAAAAGGTCGAATTGACGTGGCACACTGCAAGATGTCCCACTCCAGCCAAGCTTCCAGTGAGGGAGATGTATGGTCTGCACAGAAATGTGTGAAGGGGTTAGAGATGGAAGAGTTGGTTTTCTGCTGGAAGCTCAGCACATGAGCCAGGATCATATCTGGGCCACTTCACCACCATTATTAACCGAGGCATAGGATATAAAAGCAGGGAGGTTGTGCTAGAACTGAATAAAGCACTAACTAGATCACAGCTAGAGTACTGCGTACAGTTCTAGTCACTGCATTACAGGAAGGATGTGATCTCACTCGAAAGGGTACAGAGGAGATTCACAAGGGTGTTACCAGGAAATGAGAATTTTAGCTGTGAGGGAAGATGCGATAGGCTAGAGTTGTTTTCTTTTTGAACGCAGGAGGCTGAGGGGACTAATGATCTTTAGGGAAGGAAATCTGCCAGCCTCACCCAGTCTGGCCTCCATGTAGCTCTAGACCCACATAAATATGGTTGATTTGTAACTGCCCTCTGAAATGGCTCAGCAAGCCACTCAGTTGTACCAAACTGCGACAGAAAAGCCTAATAAGAATAAAATTGGAATGACCACCCGGCGTCGACATAGGCACTGGAAATGGCAACGGCAAACCCAGCCCTGTCGACTCTGCAAAGTCCTCCTTACTAACATCTGGGGGCTTGTGCCAAAGTCAGGAGAGCTGTCCCACAGACTAGTCAAACTGCAGCCTGACGTAGTCATACTCACAGCCAACGTCCCAGATTCCTCCATCACCATCCTGTCCCATCGGCAGAGGTGGCGGCACAGTGGTATACAGTCGGCAGGGAGTGGCTCCGGGAGTCCTCAATATTGACTCCAGACCTTTGAAGTCTCATGGCATCAGGTCAAACGCAGGCAAGGAAACCTCCTGCTGATTAACACCTATTGCCGCCCCTTGGCTAACAGATCAGTGCTTCTCCATGTTGAACACCAACTGGAAGAAACAGTGAGTCTAGCAAGGGCACAGAATCTACTCCGGGTGGGGAACTTCAATGTCCATCACCAAGAGTGGCTCAGTAGCACCACTACTGACTGAGCTGGCCGAGTCTTAAAGGACTTAGCTGCCAGATTGGATCTGCGGCAGGTGGTGAGAGAACCAACAAGAGGGAAATACCTACTTGACCTTGTCAAACAAGCATACGAACATACAGGTTAGGAGTAGGAGTAGGCCACTCGGCCTCTCAAGCCTGTTCCGCCATTCAATAAGATGATCAGATTGTAACCTCAACTCCACATTCCCACCTACCCCCATGAACCGTTCACCCCCTTGCTTATCAAGAATCTATCTACCTCTGCCTTAAAAATATTCAAAGATGCTGCTTCTACCACCTTTTTAGGAATAGAATTCCAAAGACTCTCAATCCTCTGAGAGGAAATAATACTTGTTCCTGTCTTAAATGGGCGACCCCTTATTTTTAAACAGTGACCCCTAGTTCTAGATTCTCCCTCAAGAGGAAACATCCTTTCCACATCCACCCTGTCAATACCCCTCAGGATCTTATCTGTTTTAATCAAGTCGCCTCTTACTCTTCTAAACTCCAGCGGATACAAGCCGAGCCTGTCCAATCTTTCCTCGTAAGATAACCTGCCCATTCCAGGTATTAGTCTAGTAAACCTTCTCTGAATTGCTTTCAATGCATTTACATCCTTCCTTAAATAAGGAGCCCAATACTAGACACAGTACTCCAGATGTGGGGTTGCACTTTAAGAATCCGCCACCAAAGTAGGCGGTGGATGTAAAAAAATACGCCCTGCTCACACGGAAACCGCATCTCAGAGCCGCCGTGATTTCAACCGTGGCGGCTCACTTGCATGGCCGCGGCACCTGCAATAATGTGGAGAGGGCGGGCGAGCCGCTACAGACAACAGCGTCCAGTGCCAATGCGCAGGTGCCGGAGCCATTTTTAAAGGGCTTACAGCCTTTAATGGACATTTAAAAATTAAAGGGCTGGGTCAGTTGAATTACCAAAAAGCAGAAATAAATTACCTTTAAATTAATTTCCCAAACCCCCCTACCACCCACCCATTGGCATCTCAAAACATTCCTGCCCTTTTTCTCCCCCGAGAGTTTGTTTATTAAGAATTTGACCTTTCCCCCCTCCAAGGTTCGGCACCTTTGCCCTTCACCCCTTCCCATCACCTCCCCAACCAATCCGCAACAATGTTACCCCACTCACCCCGCCCCCGCACAGAGAAAAAACTCCTCCTCCCCCCACACCCCACCAGTATCGCGCCACGTTTCCCCGAATGGGGATTCGAAGGTATGGCATTATCAGCCCTCCAAATGAAGAGCGGTGTGGTGACTAAGGAAGTGACAGGACCCTCATTAAACCAGGTGTGTAAATTAGTTTACATATTGAAATGGGGGTCTCATCGCCGAGTGGCGGGGCAGCCGCCACGAGGCTTCGCCACCGCCATTGGGAACGGCATGGGGCCTGGCACCATTGGAACCAGTGGCGGGCCTCCGCCGCACTGATCTTCATTGTCCCCCTGTCAACGCTCCCAACAGAGGAGGGGCTTTAAAATCCAGCCTGTGGTCTCACCAATGCCCTGTATAACTGAAGCATAACCTCCCTACTTTTGTACTCAAGTCCCCTCGTGATAAACGATAAAATTCTGTTAACTTTCCTAATTACTTGCTGTACCTGCATACTATCCTTTTGGATTCATGCACTAGCACACCCAGATCCCTCTGCATCTCAGAGCTCTGCAATCTATCACCATTTAGATAATATGCTTCTTTTTTATTCTTCCTGTCAAAATGGACACTTTCACATTTTCCCACATTACACTCCATTTCCCAGGTCTTTGCCCACTGACTTAACCTATTTATAATCCCTTTGTAGCCTCCTTATGTCCTCATCACAAGTTACTTTCTTGCCTATCTTTGTGTCATCAGCAAATTTAGCAACCATACCTTCGGTCCCTTCATCCAAGTGATTTATATAAATTGTAAAAAGTTGAGGCTCCAGCACAGATCCCTGTGGCACACCACTCGTTACATCTTGCCAACCAGAAAATGACCCATTTATACCTACTCTCTGTCTCCTGTTAGATAATCAATCTTCTATCAATGTTACCCCCTACACCATGAACTTTCATTTTCTGCAATAATGTTTGATGTGGCACCTTATCAAATGCCTTCTGGAAATCTAAGTACAATACATCCACCCCTTCCCCTTTATCCGCAGCACATGTAACTCCCTCAAAGAACTCCAATAAATTGATTAAATATGATTTCCCTTTCACAAAACCATGTTGACTCTGCCTGATTATCTTGAATGTTTCCAAGTGCCCTGCTATAACGTCTTTAATAATAGCTTCTAACATTTTCCTGATGACAGATGTTAAGCTAACTAGCCTGTAGTTTCTGGCTTTCTGTCTCCCTTTTTGAATAAAGGAGTTACATTCGCTTTTTTCCAATCTAATAGAACCTTCCCCGAATCTAAGGAATTTTGTAAACTCAAAACCAACGCATCAACTATCTCACTCGCCACTTCTTTTAACACCTAGGATGAAATCCATCGGGACCCGGGGACCTGTCAGCACGCAGCTCCAACAATTTGTTCGGTACCACTTCCCTGGTGATTGTAATTTCCTGGAGTTCCTCCCTCCCTTCCATTTCCTGATTTACAGCTATTTATGGGATCTGACTCGTACCTTCTATGGTGAAGATCGATGCAAAAAAATCTGTTCAATTCGTCTGCCATCTCCTTATTTTCCATTATAAATTCCTCAGACTCACTTTCTATAGGACCAGTGCTCACTTTGTTAACTCTTCTTTTTTAAATATCTATAGAAATTCTTACTATCTGTCTTTATATTTCTCGCCAATTTTCTCTCGTACTCTAACTTTCCGCTCCTTTTAATCTTATAATTGTTCTTTGCTGCTTTTTATATTCTGTCCAATCTTCTGACCTGCCACCCACCTTTGTGCAATTTTATGCTTTTTCTTTAAATTTGATACTTTCTTTAACTTTTTTAGTTCACCACGGATGGTGGGTTCTCCCCTTGGAATTTTTCATTTTCGTTGGAATGTATTTATTCTGTGTATTCTGAAATATCCCCTTATCCTCACCAATCTACCTGTCACAGATGCTTCTGTCCATGACAGTATTGATAAGTGTAAACGCTGTACAGTCCTTGTGGAAATGAAGTCCCGTCTTCACTCTGACAATACGTCCATCGTGTTGCAAGACAGCATCACCATGCTAAATGGGATAGATTCAGAACAGATCTCTCAGCTCAAAACTGGGCATCCATGAGGCGCTGTAGGCCGGCAGCAGCAGAATTGTATTCAACCACAATCTGTAACCTCATGGCCCAGCATATCCCTCACTCTACCATTAACATCAAGCCGGGGGTTGTGGGGGCAGCCCTGGTTCAATGCAGAGTGCAGGAGGGCATGCCAGGAGCAGCACCAGGCATAGCTCAAAATGAGGTGCCAACCTGGTGAAACTACAACCCAGGTCTGCATGCATGCTAAACAGTGATAGACAGAGCAAAGCAATCCCACAACCATTGGATCTGCTCAAAGCTCGGCAGTCCTGTCACATCCAGTCACGAATGGTGGTGGACAATTAAACAATTAACCGGAAGTGCAGACTCCACAAACATCCCCATCCTCAATGATGGGGGAGCCCAGCACATCAGTGCAAAAGACAAGGCTGAAGCATTTACAACCATTTTCAGCCAGAAGTGCCAAGTGCTCTCCTTCTGAGGTCCCCCGTGTCACAGATACTAGTCTTCAGTCAATTCGATTCACTCCGTGTGATATCAAGAAATGGCTGAAGGCACTGGATACAGCAAAGCCTATGGATCCTGACAACATCCTGTCTGTAGTCCTGAAGACTTTTGCTCCAGAACTATCTGCACCCCTAGCCCAGCTTTTTCAGTACAGCTACAACACTGGCATCTGCTTGACAATGTGGAAAATTGCCCAGTTATGTCCTGTCCACAAAAAGCAGGACAAATCCGATCCAGCCAATTACCGTACATAAGTGTACTCTCGATCATCAACAAAGTGATGGAGGGTATCATCAACATGCTATCAAGCAGCACTTATACATAAATAACTTGCTCACTGATGCTCAGTTTAGGTTCCGCCAAGGCCACTTGGCACCAGACTTCATTACAGTATGTCTCCATGGATAAAAGAGGTGAATTCAAGAGGTAAGTTGCCAGTGACTACCCTTGACCTCAAGCAGCTTTTGACCGAGTATGACATCAAGGAACCTTCGCAAAACTGGAGTCAATGGGAATCGGGGGAAAACTCTCCGCTGGTTGGAGTCATATCTAGCACAAAGAAAGATGGTTGTGGTTGTTGGAGGCGAATCATCTCAGCCCCAGGAGATCACCGCTGCAGGAGTTCCTCAGGGTAGTGTCCTAGGCACAACCATCTTCAGCTGTTTCAGCAATGACCTATCCTCCATCATGGTGGCGTAGTGGTAATGTCACTGGACTAGTAGCCCAGAGGCCCTGTCTAGTGTTCTGGGGACTGGGTGTGAATCCCACCATGGCAGATGGTGAAATTTGAACTCAATTAATAAAACTGGAATTTAAATTAAAAAGCTAGTCTAATGGTGACCATGAAACCATTGCCGATTGTTGTAAAAACCCATCTGGGTCACTAATGTCCTTTCAGGAAGGAAATCTGCTGTTCTTACCTGGTCTGGCCTACATGTGACTCCAGATCCACAGCAATGTGGTTGACTCTTAATTGCCCTCTGAAACTCAAGGTCAAATAGGGATGGGCAATAAATGCTGGCCTAGCCTGCGACTCTCACATCACACGAACGAATAAAAAAAAAAAATCAAAAGTGGGGATGTTCGCTGATGATAGACAAGTTGGTGGAATGGGCGGACAAGCGGCAGATGAAATTTAATGTCGAGAAGTGTGAAGTGATTCATTTTGGTAGGAAGAATGTGGAGAGACAATCTCAAATAAATGGTACAATTCTAAAGGGGGTGCAGGAGCAGAGGGACCTGGGTGTATATGTGCATAAATCATTGAAGGTGGCAGGACAGGTTGAGAGAGCAGTCAATAGGATATACAGTACCCTAGGCTGTATTAATAAGGGCATAGAGTACAAAAGCCAAGGAAGTTATGTTAAACTTGTATAGAGCACAAGTTTGGCCTCAACTGGAGTATTGTGTCTAGCTCTGGGCGCCACACTTTAGAAAAGATGTGTAGGGTTAAGAGAGAATGCAGAAACATTTCACGAGAATGGTTCCAGGGATGAGGAACTTCAGTTACATGGATAGATTGGAGAAGTTGGGACTGTTTTTCTCTGGAAGAGAGGTTGAGAGGAGATTTGATAGTGGTGTTCAAAATCATGTGCAGTCTAGTCAGAGTAGATGGTGAAAAACTGTTCCCATTGATGGAAGGATCAAGAACAAGAGGGCACAGATCTAAGTAGTTGGTGAAAGAAGCAGTGGTGACATGAGGAAAACGTTTTCACGCAGTGAGTGGTTAGGATCTGGAATGCACTGCCTGAGAGTGTGGTGGAGGCAGATTCAATCGAGGCATTCAAGCAGAAATTGGATTGTTATTTAACAAGGAAGGGCTACAGGGAGAAAGCGGGTGAGTGGCACGAAGTGAATTGCTCCTTTGGAGAGCCAGTGCAGACACAATGGGCTGAATGGCCTCCTTCTGTGCTGTCGCAATTCTGTGATTCTGTGAGGAGGGTCATTCAGCAGATGACACAGCTTTGAGACAATTGGCAAAAGAGCCAAAAAGGGAGATGAACATTTTTTTAATGCAACGAGTTGTTCTGAACATCGAGTCTGGAATGCGCTGCCTGAACGGGCGGTGGAAGCAGACTCTATAGTAACTTTCAAAATGAAATTGGATAAATACTTGAAGAGGGAGAACGTTGCAGGGCTAGTGGGAAAGAGCAGGGGGAAGTGGGCGAATTGGATAGCTCTTTCAAAGAACTGGCACAGCTACAATGGGCCGAATGGCCTCCTCCTGTGCTGTAGATTCTATGACACATGCTTTCCTATTAAAGAAAGTCACAGCAGTAAGCGTCCTGACAGTTCCATTCCTTCGCAATGAAAAAAGAACACTTGATAATTGAATGAAAACACTGTTGATTTTCACTTCATATGAACAAACATGCAAACATATGAATTAGGAGCAGGAGTAGGCCATTCAGACCCTTGAGCCTGCTCCGCCATTTGATAAGATCAATGACCTCTGCTCTGGGGAAGAGAATTCCATAGACTAATGACCCACTGAGAGAAAAATTTCTCCTCATCTCTGTCTTAAATGGGAGACCCCTTATTTTTAAATTGTGTCCCCCAGTTCTCTCTCACCCATAAGGGGAAACATTCTTCCAATTAATCAATTATCCAAAATGTATTTGTCTTTAACCTTGGCAGCAACGTGTATAGGGGGGGTCACTGACAAAAGGCTATTTAATATTCGGGATGTGTGAAGGGGTTAGCCGGGGACGGAGGGGGAGGTGGTCAGCCTTTATTCATTCTGATAATGCTGCAGTTATACTCCATCCTGCAATGTCATCTCGCCTTCACACATAGTTAAATAAATTAGGATTCTCCCAGCTTGTAAATTTTAATTACTTAACTGGAGAATATTCAACAAGGGCAGGGTTGAAGTGTTAAAACTGAAATACTGCAGATTCTGGAAATCGGAAATCGAAACAGAAAATGCTGAAATACGTTATCAAATTTGCAGAATGTGGCAAAAATTGGAAAATTAATTTCAATATGGACAAGTGTGAAGCATTAAATTTGGGTAGGATGAATAGGGGGCCACATACTCCTGGGAAAGAGAGTCTCAATGAGGTAGACTAGGTACAGGAGGATCTCAGTGTAAAGATAAACAAATGACTAAACGTAACAGCACAGATTAATAAGAGCTTCAAGATGTTTCTTAAAACCTACCTCTTTGACCAAGCTTTCGATCACTTCTCCTAATATATGTTTAAATGGTTCAGTGTCAAATTTTGGTTGATACGCTCCTGTGATGTGCTTTGGGGCATTTTTATTACATTAAGGGTGCTACATAAATGCAAGTTGTTGTTGTAATTGGCTATCTTTAGTAGTAACGAATTGTTCTGTTTCTTCCCCCGCTCCACATTGATCGCAGCTATGACAGCGATGGCTGGTGCCCACCGCCACCGGTGAAGAGCTACCTGCACCAGGGCATGGAGGATGAGCTGGAGGAAGAGGAGGATCGCGTCCCAACACCCCCAGTCCGTGGAGTGGCCTCCTCACCTGCCATCTCCTTTGGCCAGCAGTCCACCGCCACCCTCACCCCCTCGCCCCGTGAAGAGATGCAGCCTATGCTCCAGGCCCATCTGGACGAGATAAGCAGGGCCTACCACTTCGACATATCGAGACAAGCATGGTAAGCTTGGAACATTCTGAAGGGAACATTCTCTGAGCCGCTGGCAGGGCCAACATTCATTGCCCATCCTCTAGTTGGTGATGAGATAGTGGGCCTTCTAGCAATTTTTAATTCTCCCAGGCTAGACAAACCATTAATTTTTAGGTTCGCCCCTACCCCCGCGACCCTATGTCATCTCTGGTTGCCTAGTGCCCAGCGATGCCAAGTAGCAAATGACAGGTAATACCTTTTTTTATTCCTTCTCCGGATATGGGTGTCGCTGGCAAGGCCAGAATTTATTGCCCATCCCTAACTGCCCTGAGAAGGCGGCGGAATTTGATACAACTAAGTGGCCACTTCAGAGAGCAGTTGAGTGTTAACCACATATGTGACTGGAGTCACATATAGGCCCAGACCGGATAAGGGCGCCAGGTTTCCTTCCCGAGAGAGACATTTCTTACGACAATCCGACAGCTTCATGATCACATTTACTGGCACCAGCTTTTAATTCCCTTATTTTTTGAACTGAATTCAAATTCTGAAACTGCCCGGGTGACATTTGAACTCTCGATCTCTGGATTACTTGGTTATAGAATTGCACAGAATGCACAGCACAGAAACAGGCCATTCGGCCCATCTTGTTCATTTCAGTGTTTATTCTGCACATGAACCTCCTCCCACCCTACTTCATCTCACCCTATCAGCATATCCTTCTATTCCTTTCTCACTCATGTGTTTATCCAGCTTCCCCTTAAATCCATCTATACTGTTCATCTCAACCACTCCCTGTAGTAGTGAGTTCCACATTCTTACCACTCTCTGAGTAAAGCAGTTTCTCCTGAATTCCCTATTGGATTTATCAGTGATGATCTTATATTGATTGCCCCTAGTTTTGAACTCCTCCACAAAGTGTGGGGGGGGCGGGGGGTGGGTAACTGGATTGATATTTGGAGGAGAGGGAAGAGCAGTGAGATGAGTTTTCAATCACTTTAGTAAAGGGTAATGCAGCCACGATGAGCTGAATGGCCACGTTCTGTGCAGGAAACATCTATGGTTCTGGTGTACTGGAGAAGGGCAGAGAAATTGGAATAGAGTAGACAGATCCAGTGAAGAATGAGTACAGGCATGATGGGTTCAACGACCTCCCCCTTGCTGTATTTCCATGAGACACAAGCCGTGACATTTCTTTGCCCATGTTGATATCTGCTGGTAGATTGAACCCCTAAAGATGTGTACCTGATTTTGAGCTGCACTCCTAAATACTGAATTATTCTTTCGTCTGCATGCTGAGACTGGGTTTGAATTGTCGAATTTTCTAGCAAATATGGAGGCCATTCAGTCCATCGTACCTGTGCTGGCTCCCTGAAAAGCTATCTGCTAAATCCCATCTCCTCCTATGGACCTTTTCAACCATTTTCTTTCAAATATTTATCCCGTTCCCTTGAAAGGTCTATTGTGAATTCTGCTTCCGTTTCTATTTCTGATGTGGCATCCCATGTCCTCACAATCTTGTGTGTGGAATAGGAGAATAGAATTGAGTAGGCCATTCAGCACCTCGAGCCTGTTTCTCCCATTCTATTAGATCATAGCTGATCCATATCTAGATTCCTTTTACCCATCTTGGGTATCGTATTTCCAAACCCTTCGCTATCTCGTAGGTTGGAGCTTAAATCTCTGGAGTCTCAGACAGCGGAAGACTAGTGGTTTTGTGCCTCTGCCTCAGTCTCCGGGCTGTGCAGTTCCCTCTGGGGATTTAAACCCGGGACTCAGATGCCTGATGTGGAAATGTGCTCTGTTTATGAGCACTCACGCCCCTCACCCTGATGTGCAGTATAGTTAAAAAAAAAAAGGTTTGCAATTATATAGCCACTTTCATGACCTCAGCGTGCCCCAAGATGCTTTATAGCCAATTAAGTATTTTTTTGAAGTATTGTGTCTGTTGGTATGATGTAGGGAAATGCAGCAGCCAATTAGAGCACGGCAAGATCCCACAAAGAACAATGTGACAAATGTGCAGATCATCTGTTTTTAGCTGAGAGATAAATATTGGCCCAGGGAAGAACTCTCCTGCTCTTCTCTGAAGTAGTAGAATATATAATAACTTAAACTGATTAACACAGAACAGGGAAGGAGCGTGAAGTTTAATTGACTGCCTGAGTCCAGGGAGTGTAACAAAACGTGGCTGATCTGAGGCGAGGATCTCAATTGTGCAGACTTTAATTCACTAATGCAGACCATTAAGTTGGTAATTCTGATTACCCAGCATTGCTGCCTGCAATTATATCTTTTTGTGCACTATAATCTTTAGTTTGCACAGATCAAATTTTACTAGCATTTATCTGAAAACCAAATTACTGCTTGTGGAGTAGAACCAATGTTGTTACTGCCCAATGGCCTGTGTCTGTAGAGTGAGGCTTTTTAAACTGCTAGGCCCATTAATGGCCTACTTTGTGTTCTCTTACTCCCTGCAGCAGAAGTAGCAATTATCATATTATCGTACTACGCAGAAGGAGGTCATTCACTCCATAGTGCCAGAGCTGCCTCTTTGAAAGAGATATCCAATCAGTCCTACATTTTTCCTGATAGCCCTGCAAATTTTCCTGCAATAACTATATCCTTTTATCTCTAGCACCAAGATTTTTCCAATAATAAGGCATCTAAATTGGCACAATCTAGGGTTAATTATACGGATTTACAATCACCTCCTTGATTCAGTACTCTATATATATATATATATAGATATAGATATATATATATATATATATATATATATATACTCTTGCCCTTATATATAAAATGGATACATGCTTTGCAATGGATATTTTCACCTGCAGTCTTGATTTTAAAGATGTGGGATTTGTGCCACTAGATATCTTTTTGCTCCATTGTATTGAGGTTTTTATGGGGGCACTACTGTCTGCCAAGAATCTCACCCCCGCCTGGACACCCCTTCAGTGGGACTGACTCCTCATCCAAACTGGAGACTAATTGTTTCATCTCCCTGACAGTAGGTCCTGGCTGAGCTGGGCAAATGGGAACTCCTGCAGCTCTTGCTCCTGCACCACGAGCCCCACTCCCCCCCCCCCCCCCCCCCCCCACTTCCCAGTGGGCTCCCCTCCCAATATCATTGAGCTTGTATAGGACAGACGGAAAAGTTCCACTCCTTACAAGGGGGGGGGGGGGTTAGGTTGTCCCAGAGACAGCAGGCAGGGTTGCCTACTTCTCCAGGATTTTCCTGGAGTCTCCAGGAATTAAAGACCCAGTACAGTTGCTAACTCTGGTTGGATAGATTCCTGGAAGTTTCATTGCATTACCTCCAATCCCCTCCCCACACCCCTCCCCCCACTCCCCACCGATTGGCCCATCCTTCAGGTGTCACTGCTTTCCCATGACCAATTAGAAAGGAAACAGACTCTTTGACATCCAATGATAGATATATTTTAAAATTCTCTCATGGAATGTGGGCATCACTGGCAAGGCCAGTGTTCATGGCCTATCCCTAATTGTCCTTGAGAAGGTGTTGATGAGTCCCCTTCTTCACATCTGATTGCCTTGCATGGAAATTTCAGAGTCAATCATATTGCCGTGGGTCTGGAGTCACATATAGGCCAGACCAGGTAGGAACAGAAGATTTTCTTCCCTAAAAGGCCATAAGGAAACCAGATAGGTTTTTGCACCACTGTAGTCATTTCATGCTCACTATTATTGATGCCAGATTTTTTTTTCTAGATTTATTTAGTTAACTGAATTTAAATTGCTGAGATAAAATGGTGGGATTTGAATTACTAGTCTAGATACATAACCACTATGCTACCGTTTCCACTCTCGAGTGTTAGTGAAACAGCCTTTTCCCTCGTCTCACATACTTTCAAAAGAGTTCAAAGAAAATAATAAAAAAAAACTATTTTGATTAATTTCCCATTTCATTTTTCATTTTCTTGTAGCACTGCTTGTAGCAGTGTCCTGGATTTCATCTTCAATGTCTCAAGACTCCAGGATAATCCTGGAGGGTCGGCAATCCTAGTACCCAGTGTAACCCTAGCCGCCTACGGTTTTCCGGAAGGTTCTGCTGGACTGGTGTCAGAGTTACAGTGGGATGTTCGGCAGAACCCTCCACTCGAGGGAATTCATAGTCACGCTGTCTAGACTGATTCGTGAAAAATGGCCACACGGGGGGGATGTGGGGCAGGTAACTGCCTCTCTGCGATGGTCCGCACCTTCCAAAGAGGAAGGGTGGAAACTGGAGAGATTGCTAGTACAGTGAGCTCATTCCAGGCCATGCCCTGATTGTAGGGTCATTACTTTTAACTGTATACAAAGCCACATGGGCGTGAATAGCAGACTTTGATGATTTATTGATGTCAGTGCCACCACAACATGAACTGTGCAAATAATGTCGACAGCAATAGAGGTTCTGGACCTTCCAGACTGTCCCACACAACTACAATGTCTTATGCATCACAAAAACAGGCACTCCACCCAAAGGCCACATGATCTCCTGGGAGAGATGGAAAAACAGACAGAAATAAAACGTTGGCCAATTGAGGGGGAAAAATGGGGAAAAGTCCTCTGTGACTCCCTTAGGTAATGAAACTAGTGCAGGAGACGCTCGGTCCCACAGAGGGAAGGGAGGAAGAAGGAGGAGGTTTTTAGATGCCCAGTTTGGAAATGTCCTGATTGCTTTTTCAAAACCTGACTGTCAAGTTCCATCCTCGGCAAGTAGCAATTCCGAAACTGAGACGATATATCATCAAAAATTATTTTTAAAAGACAGGAAATAACATGAACCGTGTTTGAGGGAGATTTGGGTTTTTGCAGAGATGCTTTTGCTCATCCTTAAAATGACTTTGTGCTTTTTTTTCTCAATGCAGGCAGATGCAGGGCAGCTCTCTCCCTCCTCAGGCCCCGGCTCTTCCCCTAGGCTACATCTCCGGAGCACTAATTTCAGACATAGAGACGGATTTGCCCGATGAAGAGGAGGAAGAGGAGGACGAAGAGGCTTTGGAGCTGGCCAGACCTCTGCGGGGAATAGTGCACACCCCAGGCTCCAGTCTCGATAACCTAGATAGCTCGGTGACAGGTAAGCAGGACTGTGTAGGGGAGAAGACTCAGCCCATTGTCAAATTGGCTGGGCATCCAGGAGATCACAGAGACCTTCAGAAGCTTTGGATTGTCATGAACCCTTTATTGATTCAGTAAATAATGAGATGTATGTCTATCTATCTCTTCATCATTCTCTATCTCTCTAACTAGTTATTATCTCTTGAGCTGTGGTGCAGCTTGCTATTGAGTTAGAAGGTTCAAAACCCACTGCAAAATCAATTGAGCACAAAATCCAGGCTGACAGTTTAATGTAATACTGAGGGAGTGCTGCACTGTCTGCGGTGCCATCTCTGAGATGCGATATTAAACTGAGGCCCTGCCTACCCTTTCACATGGATGTAATTGATGCCATAGTATTATCTGGAAGGACAACAGGGGAGTTATCCCCAGTGGCCTGGCCAATCCAACTTATCCATCAACCAATGTCACTCCAACAGATAATCTGATCATTTATCTCATTCTGTTTTGTGATACCTTGCTGTGAGAAAATTGGTTTTCTGTTCAAAATGCTCAGTGACAAACAGTGATGGGAATCTAGAGAAAATGCGGGCAACTAAAGACTGACTCTTCCAACTATCAATAAATCATTCTTTCAAATATCTGAAATTGTGACAAAACTATTACAACGGCTGTCAACGATTTGGGATGACTGCAGGATATAGATGACACATAAACCTTGCTGTTCTGCACACCCTTCCTCCCTGCCACATGCTTGTCAGCTTGAAATCAAGACTCCACACAACAACAACTTGCATTTATAGAGCACCTTTAATGCAGTAAAAAGTCCCAAGGTGCTTTGCAGGAGTGTGATCAGAAACAAATGGCACCAAACCACATGGGAGACATTAGGATGACCAAAAGCTTGGCCAAAGTGGTGGTTTTAGGAGAGTCTTAGAGAGGCAAAGAGGTTTGGGGTGAAGGGAATTCCAGAGGTTGGGGTCCAGGCAGCTGAAGGCACGGCCACCAATGGTAGAGCGATTAAAATCAGGGATGCGCAAGAGGCCAGAGTTGGAAGAACTCACAGGATTGTAGGGCTGGAGGAGGTTACAGAGATAGGGAGGGGTGAGACTATGGAGGGATTTGAACATGAGGATAAGAATTTTGAAATCAAGGCATTGCCAGAATGGGGGGATGAAAGTGGGCCAGCAGACACAGGGGTCATGGATAACCAGTACCTGGTGTGGGTTAGGATGAGGGTAGCAGAGTTTTTGATGAACTCAAATTTACAAAGGGTGACAGGTGGGAGGACTGTCAGGAGAGCATTGGAATAATCGAGTGTGGAGATAACAATCTCTTAATCTAATTCTCAAGCTGTTTTGGCACTGGCAAAGGTGAGGGGGACAGAATCGGGCTAGTCTGATTTTTCAGGGTCTTTTTCACTATTGGCACTGACAGCAGCCCTGTCTGATTCTGGAGGTGATGACCATTCAGGCCACCTGAAGAGTGGTTTTCAGGGAAGTATCTGGAAGCAATGCCCTCCACCTTCTCCACCCTCCACCTTCACTACATCAGAAGGTGTAGGCCACCGTCTAACTGGGTGAAGATGGATGAGTGCATGCTTTGTAGCCTGGACACCAAGCATAGGTTCCTTGATGCCACTGCCACAAATAACTGAACGTGAAATCATGTGAGGGGTAGATTTCCATTTAGCGCTGTGTATCCTGAATCTGCCCAATGGATCTTTGGCCTGTAGCAACTTGCCCAAGGCTCAGTAGAAGATCTGCTGCCCAGTGACTCTCAATTGAGAATATTCCATTGTCTATAGCTTCAAAGAATGTGAGGCAGGTTCTATATCACCTGTATAGGCACGCAGGATTGTATAGGACTTGAAGACACGATTCTCCGAGATCCAGAGTTCAACAAGTCCTATGCCCTGTATCCCTTCGCCCCATGATCAGCAATACATCTATTCCATTCCCTCTTCAATTTGACACTATGCATCTCATTGCTACTGCCCACACCCTCCATACCCCCACCCCAATAACCCTCCCAGCAGCTTCCAGGTTTGCAGAACCCAATCCTTGTAAAGTTTTTCTCCAATACTGAGTAACCATATGACAAAATCAAACCCGTTAATGCTGGAATTCCACAGTTGGTCAGACAGTATCTGAAGCAAGGACAGCATGGAATATCTTCAATTAGACTTTTATCTTTTCAGGCATTAATGGGCCTGCTCTGGATTCCAGCATTTCTGTGTTTCTTTTGAGGGAGCTTTACTCTGTATCGAACCCCATCCTGTACCTGTCCTGGGAGTGTTTGATGGGACAATGTAGAGGGAGCTTTACTCTGTATCTAACCCCGTGTTGTACCTGTCCTGGGAGTGTTTGATGGGGACAGTGTAGAGGGAGCTTTCCTCTGTATCTAATGGATTGTACTTAGATTTCCAGAAGGCATTTGATAAGGTGGCACATCAAAGGTTATTGCAGAAAATAAAAGCTCATGGTGTAGGGGGTAACATATTGACATGGATAGAAGATTGGCTGGCTAACAGGAAACAGAGAGTAGGTGTAAATGGGTCTATTTCTGGTTGGCAAGATCTGTGCTGGGGCCTCAACTTCTAACAATTTATATAAATGACTTAGATAAAGGGACCGAAGGTATGGTTGCTAAATTTGCTGATGGCACAAAGATATGTGGGAAAGTAACTTGTGAAGAGGACATAAGGGGGCTACAAAAGGATATAGATAGGTTACGTGAGTGGGTAAAGACCTGGCAAATGGAGTATAATGTGGGAAAGTGTGAAATTGTTCACTTTGGCAGGAAGAATAAAAAAGAAGCATATTATCTAAATGGTGAGAGATAGCAGAGCTCTGAGATGCAGAGGGATCTGGGTGTGCTAGTGCATGAATCGCAAAAGGTTAGTATGCAGATGCAGCACGTAATTAGGAAAGCTAACAGAATGTTATCGTTTATCATGACGGGAATTGAATACAAAAGTAGGGAGGTTATGCTTCAGTTATACAAGGCATTGGTGCGACCACATCTGGAGTAATGTGTACAGTACTGGTCTCCTTATTTAAGGAAGGATGTAAATGAGTTGGAGGCAGTACAGAGAAGGTTTACTAGACTAATACCTGGAATGGGCGGGCTGTCTTACAAGGAAAGGTTGGGCAGGCTAGGCTTGTATCCGCTGGAATTTAGAAGAGTAAGAGGCGACTTGATTGAAACATATAAGGTCCTGAGGGGTCTTGACAGTGTGGATGTGGAAAGGATGTTTCCCCTTGTCGGAGAATCTAGAACAAGGGGTCACTGTTTAAAAATAAGGGGTCGTCCATTTAAGGGCGGCACAGTGGTGCCGTGGTTAGCACCGCAGCCTCACAGCTCCAGCCACCCGGGTTCAATTCTGGGTACTGCCTGTGTGGAGTTTGCAACTTCTCCCTGTGTCTGCGTGGGTTTCCTCCGGGTGCTCCGGTTTCCTCCCACATGCCAAAGACTTGCTGGTTGATAGGTTAATTGGCCATTATAAATTGCCCGTAGTATAGGTAGGTGGTAGGGAGATATAGGGACAGATGGGGCTGTGGTAGGAATATGGAATTAGTGTAGGATTAGTATAAATGGGTGGTTGATGGTCGGCACAGACTCGGTGGGCCGAAGGGCCTGTTTCAGTGTTGTATCTCTAAACTAAATAAGACAGAGATGAGGAGAATTTTTTTCTCTCAGAGGGTCATGAGTCTTTGGAATTCTCTTCGTCAAATGGTGGTGGAAGCAGAGTCTTTGAATATTTTTAAGGCAGAGGTAGATAGATTCTTGTTAAGCAAGGGGGTGAAAGGTTATCGGGGGTAGGTGTAAATGTGGAGTAATCAGTTCAGCCATGATCTTATTGAATGGCAGAGCAGGCTCGAAGGGCCGAGTGGCCTACTCCTGCTCCTAATTCATATGTTCATATGTTCGTAACCTGTGCTGTACCTGCCCTGGGAGTGTTTGATGAGACGGTGTAGAGGGAGCTTTACTCTGTATTTCTAAATGTATGGATCTGTAACTAACAGTGATGATTAGATGATCTGAATCTTGGTTCTGAAGCGTTGTTAAAACCAAGTAAAGGGATGCCTGGGTGAGTTAAGGGCTGTGGTTTCCTGAACACTGAGTCTGATGAGGCAGACCATCTGGCCTAAAGTCTTCCATAGTTCAGAGTCATGCAGTGTCATCCTTCCCTATGAAAACATTCTCAGTCCAAAGTCTTTGGAGTCACAATGCGCGTTGGTTCACAGCCGTCAGACTAAAGGATCTGCGCAAATATTACGCGCTTGTTAAGGAAGACATAGAGGCCCCATTTTATCTCATAAAAATGTTAATACGGCAATTAGCCGATTCATAATGGTAGATGTGCTCGCTCCCTGTTGGATAATGGATCTGGGAATGCACATTCATGGATCATAATACTTTTAGCATGAATAGGTGCCTGGAAAAAATTGATGAGTGATCATAAATTAATTTTACTATCAAAGATATGATCCAGCCTCAGTGAGATACTGTATTATCCTAGCATTTTATTGTTCTGGTGCTGTTTGCAGAAAACGTTTAATATCCTACTTAAGGTCCTCCTGTTGTGAACGGAATTAATTTCAATGTATATGCAAATGCCTTGATTGGAGATAACAGCTTCAAGACCCAATAAGCTCTCCTGAGTGTTCAGTTTTGAAGAGCTAATGTGACTGAACGAACGGGACCAAAAAGCTGCAAGTTCAATCCATCATCTGTTCTAGTTATGGCTAATCTCAGTTCATAGAATCATAGAGCACAAAAGAAGACCATTTGGCCCACCATGCATGTTTTTGCTCTTTGGCAGAGCTGTCCAATTAACCCTATACCTCTTGCTCTTTCTCGATAGCCCTGAAAAGTTTTCCTATTTAAGTATTTCTCCAATTGCCTTTTGAAAGTTACTATTGAATCTTCCACTGCCCTTTCAGGCAGCGCATTCCAGACGACAACAACTGTGTAAAAATAAATTCTCCTCATCAACCCCTCTCTGGTTCTTTTGCCGATTATCTTAAATCTGTGTCTTCTGGTTACAAACTCTCCTGCCACTGGAAACACTTTCTCCTTATTTACAATATCAAAACCCCTCATGATTTTTAACACCTCTTTTAAATTTCCCCTTAACCCTCATTGCTCTAGGGAGACCTATCCCAGTTTTTCGAGTCCACATAATTGAAGTTCCTCATCCCAGTTTCCATTCTAGTTAATCTCCTCTACACCCTCCCCAAGGTACAGTTGGGCAACAGTAGGTGTTTGATTATTGGCCTTCATACCGCTACTAAAGAAAGAATTTGCATTAGTTGAGGGGTGTGGAATGAGGGGATATAGATTAATGAGAAGTGATTTAGGACAGGGAGCAGGAGAAACCTCTTTCTGCAAAAGGTTGTGCAGAGGGCCAACTCTGATCCCATCCTTACTCAATGTCCATGTGCAGCAGGTGTGACTGGCCAGTGATCAATAGCCCAGATCAAAGTGGCTGAATTTGTGTTGATTGCATATTCAAAGTTTGGATATATTTGAGGTTGTCAGAGACTAGAGGTTGTGAATTACCACTCAGGGCACAGAGCTTAACACATTTTACCTGGAATATCGGACAGGGATGCCAGCCCTAAATTTCCACTTGTAACCTTTAAAGGGCAGGACATTGTACTGGCTATAAAATAGGTACATTATATCAAGAACCGACTGGCACTCCAATGGAATAAAAGAAAAAAAGACTTGCAATTATATGGAGACTTTCGTGACCTCAGGATGTCCCAAAGTGCTTCACAGCCAATGAAGCAGCCTTAGCAGTGTAGTCACTGCCTGAGAGGGTGGTAGAGGCGGGTTGCCTCACATCCTTTAAAAAGTACCTGCATGAGCACTTGGCACGTCATAACATTCAAGACTATGGGCCAAGTGCTGGCAAATGGGATTAGGTAGACAGGTCAGGTGTCTTTAATGCATCGGTGCCGACTCGATGGGCCGAAGGGCCTCTTCTGCACTGTATTATTCTGTGATTCTGTGATAATGTAGGGAAATGCAGCAGCAAATTTCCTGATCCACCGCAAGATCCCACAAACAGCAACGAGATAAATGACCAGTTAATCTGTTGTTGGTTGAGGGATAAATGTTGTTGAGGACACTGGGGAGAACTCCCCTGCTCTTCTTCAAGAGGGCAGACGGGCTCTCAGTTTAACAATGGGCCAGATTTGCTGTGTGGTAAATGGTGTTTACCATTATTTAAGGGTAAATGCCACGGCAAATTCAGGCGAGGGGCGGGACCACAGTTATGAAATGTCCAAAAGCTGTTGTCCGAGTTGCATTGCTAGCTTTGCGCAAAACAGTGTCTTGCCACACCATTGAAATGCATTGAATAGGTGAAGCTGTACTTGCATGGCAGATACGAACTAAACTTGCCACTGAAAGTTAAGTCTTGTCTTTTTGAGCACGAGTACCCTTTTAACATAATAAGTATTAATTACTGCCAAACTACCTCTTTGGCACTGAAAATTAACTGCTATATATGTGGAACCTCATTCCTTCAAGTATTAATCATTGTTGGAGATTTTAAAAATGTCAAATTTTTTTAACTTTCCTTTTTTTGCCTCTTTTTCTCTCTCTCTCTTAAATAAAGAGAAGGAAAGAGAGATTGGATTATCTTTCTGCACCTGAATTCACCCATTTAATTTACACTTCCTTCTTCGCCCTTGCGAGGTTATTGTTACGGTCATTTAATCTGATTGGTTAAGGAGGTACACAGTTGCTTACCCTGTTTGCTCAGGTCCCAGATTCACGGTTTCCCCCTCACTGTGCCGGGATCAGCCCAAAAATGTTAAAATATAAATGCAAACAAACAAGTCTAACTGATGCTAAACATTACAGCCAAATCTAGCCCAATCTGCCTGAAATTGTGCAAAATTGGGTGCAACCCCCACTCAGTCCATCCCACTATGTCCAGCCGGCATTCGCTCTTGTCCTGGAGTTGAAAGTGTCCTTCCCATCATACATCTGATCCCGTCAGAATCCCCAGCAGTGTAAATTGAAATACCAGAAGTTAGCTTTGAAACAGGAGAAGTTCAGCGCCCGGGAAAGAAGTATATAATTTGAAAGAACAGTCGCTCACCAGTATTTGTGTCATGCCTTGTGTATGAGTGCTTGATCTATTTGAAGTTTGATATGTATTTTTTCAGACCAGGTAGCCAATGTCATATTGGGTTTTTGTTTTAAATTAAATTCCCCAAAGCAATTCTGCAGCACATTATTTGACATTGTGCAGCAGGCAGTAATGATTTCACAGGGCTTAGATTTCACTGTTATTTCTGTACTACATTCTAGTCCAATTAAGTCATTTTCTTTCTATTTTCATTATATATTTTAACGATATATGTTAATGTGCGGCTGGAATTGTGAAACGAACCAAAGCCCTTTTGTTTTGCTAACGGGCTACCCTCGCTGTTTTCATTTCCAAACACTGTCTTCTTTCGTTTCAAGGTTAGGATCTTGCCCCTGCAACCTTTAACCCCTGACTTATGACCTCCCCAGCAGACCCCACCTCACTCAATTCTCTCTTTTTCTTGACGCACCCCACTTGCCTCATTTTAAACCCACACCCCCTGTACCACACCCCCCTCCCCCGCACTCACAATCTGTCAAAAAAATTAGCACATTGCACAGCGTTCTGCTGTTAGGCAAAATCCAATGTCCCGTGACCTGTCAATGCCCATTACATTCCTTGCATCTATTAGCTCACTGTGCTGCCAGGACCCCCTTCCCCCACGCACCCCCCCCCCCCCCCCCCACCATGGTGTTTGTATTATTTTCCTGTCTGGAGTTCATGAACTTCAGCCTTTTTTCTGCGGGGCAGTGGGGGAAGAGAGAGTCAGCAGAGTGGAGCAAAGGCAAAAAAAAAAAATCACATTGTCAAAGGGTAGACTTTAATCCTTCTGAACCTCAGGGTCCTGCAGGGCAATGGCACACAAACAGTTCTCATTACCTTAAACTGTCTTCAGAAGTTGGGAGACAGACGAATTTCAAATTGGTTCAATGCCACTGAAGGCACAGCCAAACTCACTCTCCCCCATGGGTAGCACGTTCACTTCAATGTCAGTAAACCTCTGGGTGCAATACCCCTGCCCTTCCCCCTTAAGTGTGTGCTTATAACCTAGGCCGACACGCCCAGTGCCGGTGCAGAGGGGATGCTGCACTGCCGGAGGTGCCACCTTTCCTATGAGACGTTAAACAGAGGCCCCTATCTGCCTGTTCAGATATGGCGCTGTTCAAAGAGGTTCAGGTATCCCTTTACCATAAGCGCATGATCTGGACATTTATCTCATTTTTGGGATCTTGCTGTGCGAAAATTGGCTGCTGAAGTTCCTACAACAGTGGTAACTGTTCATTGGCTATGAAGTGATTGGAGATATCCTGAGGCTGTGAAGAACAGGATATAAATGCAGGTATTTTCTTCTCTCTTTCCTTCTTCCTATCATTCTGTCTTCCTTCCTGCCTCATGCTCTTTCTCATCCCACTCTGAACTCTGGGTGGGTTTTGAGCAGGGGGATGGTAAGCTGAGTTTGTAACTATGTAAGCCAGCTAGGTAAAGCTTCCTTTTCTTAAAGGGGAAGTGGAAGTTTTCCAATTACCTGCGTCCCATGATTTGGAAACATTCCAATTTTCAATGCATTTTCATCAGCGGTGAAACAAGCAGTCACATCACAAGCTATCCCTTATCCTTCCTACTGTCCCGTTCTGTATCTGAAAGAAGATATTCATTATTTAGGTTCCTCATGTAGTAGAGTGGAAGGGTCAGGTGGGATGGATAGAGGACTAGAATCTCACATCTGAGGGCACCTTTCAATTGCTAAGTTCTGACAAGCATTCAAGTTCTAATCTAAAGCTGTTCAAAGAATCCTTGAGCATTAAGAATGTAATCTTCTGAGCTCTTCCGCTCAGCGCTGACCTCTCCATCCTGATTCTGCTGTCAGGCATCTCATTTCCATGATAGCTGTTCAAGTCTTTTGAGTTGCTCTTGGATATCTTGAAGCCCTGAAGAAGACTGGAGGCATTGTTTATTTTGAGAGGAGGGGGTATGGGTGGACAGGTGCAGACTGGAAAGGGGTAGGTTGCTGTGTATTTACCAAGTAAAACTAACATGAGGTCTTAACTGGGAGCAGCCATGTTGGAACTTTTATTTATACCTCCCAGCAGAGAGGGCAGTATACAAAATGCTCAATATTACAGTACAATCAGCCAGTTTAATACAGTATACTACATGGGTCTTGGTTTGTCTTTTCATAGAATCATTGAATGCTAGAGAAGGACGAACATTTGGCTGTTCCTTCTTTGAAGGGGCTGCCCAATTAGCCCAACTCCCCACTGCTGTTTCCCCATAGCCCTGCAAAATTTACCCCTTCAAGTTGAAAGTTACTGTCGAATCTGCTTGTACCGCCCTTTCAGGCAGCACATTCCAGATCACAGTAACTTGCTGGTCTCATTTCACCTCTGGTTCTTTTGCAAATTACCTTAAATCTGTGTCCTCTCATTACCAACCCTTCTGCCACTGGAAACAGTTTCTCTTTATTCACTCTGCCAAAACCATTCATTATTTTGAACACGTCTATTAAATTTCCTCTTAACCTTCTCTGCTCCAAGGAGACAATCTCAGCTTCTTTAGTCCCTCTACATAACTGAAGTCTCTCATCCCTGGTACCATTCTGCTAAATCTCTTCTACACCCTCTTTGAGACCTTGATATCCATCCTAAAGTGTGGTTCCCAGAATTGGATGCAATACTCTAGCTGGGGCTGAACAAGTGTTCTCTAAAGGTTTAGCAAACCGTCCTTGCTTTTGTACTGTTTATAAAGCCGAGAATCCCATTTGCTTTTTATTTCAACCTGAGATGTTGCTTCGATGTGTCTTATCAACCTGACCTGCCTTTGTTTCCAGGTTCAATGATTAACGGATGGGGTTCAGCCTCAGAGGAGGAGCGTAATATGTCTAGCCGGCGGTCTAGTGCGGCTAGCTCCTCCTCCGACTCCATCTTCACCGATGGCGATTTTGCCCAGGCTCTGGCCACTGCAGCAGACAGGGCTGGCTTCAAGATGGAAGGCACCAGCTTAATGAGGACAGGTTTGTACCCAAAGCTGCTTCGTTGCCAAGGGAAGACTTAGCACGCTTCACTGAGGCTTTGGTTTGGCCTCTCTCTCCCTCTTTCACTCTCTCCGGCCTCAGATACTAATCTGGGACATGTGTAAGACTCTGTTTCTAATGGGTTTTCACATGCATGGCTTGGGATGCTGGCTGTGGGCTTTGATTACCTCTCTTTCATCTTGTACTCTTGTGAATTTAAATCAACTCCAGTGCGAATTCTCTAAAGCATGGTCTTTTGCTCCTTACTTCCTGTTGTACTCGTAATGTGTCACATTCACTGCTGTCTTTGGTACCCCTCAGACCATCGTTCCTGGTTGGCTTTGCATCTTTAATACTCTCTCCAGCTTTCTCTCTCAGGGGGTGCTGAGACTTGCTGTGGCACCGGCTCCTCGGGAGAGCCCAAATAGTGACTGTCAGTGGGATATTTGACCTTGAGAAACATCACAACTGATTCAATTGTCACCCGTTCTCTGCAATCAACATGCACACTTTGTAGCAGAGCTCATCGGAGAGCACTCAGGAGCAGGAATCCCGGTGGATTTATCCTCCCTTTCCCATTCCTCCTCCTCCCAAGGATGCCGAAACTAATTGTTGCACCTCCTCACTGCCCTCGTTCCCTCATCACCACCTCCTTCAGTTTGAAATGAGTCAATTCAGCAATGATTGAAGCCAAAACCAGACAACATTTCACTCATCGCGGGATCATACCTGCAGTTTTTATGTCGCTGAGGATGATGGTTCTCTCTGTTTTCTCCCCAGTCACCTGTCTCCAAACACAACAATAACTTGTATTACATCTTTCACATTCCCAAGGCACTTCACAGGAGTGATTATCAAACAAAATTTGTCACTGAGCCACATGAGGAGATATTAGGACAAGGGCCTGATCAAAGCTTGGTCAAAGGGTTTTAAGAAGTGCTTTAAAGGAGGAGAGAGAGGTAGAGAGCTGGAGAGGGAATTCCAGAGCTTAGGGCCCAGATAGCTGAAGGCATGGACAGAAATGGTGGAGCGAAGGAAGTGGGGGGATTCACAAGAGGCCAAGAACTGGGGAAGCACAGAGATCTCAGAGGGTTGTAAGGCAGCCCGGTCGGTCCCTTGCCACTGCTGATCTGAAAAACCTGGCGACGACCCTATTTTCCCTCCTCCTTCCCCACCATGATCCCACCCGCACCAGCCCCTGACACCCCCACGGTCAAGTGGCCCCTCGCCTTTGTTTGGCAGTGTGATTGATGTTAGCAACATTGGTGAATGTGATTCCATGTTTTATCAATGCCTGCTTTGTGCCCTGCTTATTTCTTCTTATCGATGCATCGAATCTTATAGCACAGAAGGAGGACATTCAGCTGATCGTGTCTGGTCCAGCTATCCAATTAGTCTTACCTCATAGACCTGCAAATTTATTAACTGCATATATTTTTTCCCTTGCCTCCCTATCAGCATTGTGCGTGTACTTTCACTACTTGGACTGCAGTGGTTCAAGAAGGCGGCTCACCACCACACCTTCTCAAGGGCAATTAGGGATGAGGGATAAATGTCGGCCTAGCCAGCGACGCCCACATCCCATGAATAATTAAAAGAAAAAATCCAGTTCCCTTTAAAAGTTACAACTATATCTGGTTCCACTGTACTTTCAGAAAGTGCATTCCTGATCATAGCAATCAAATGATTTTCTGAATGAGACAACTTGGTTCATCCGCTGGGACTATCTAATTGGTTAACACTGACAACTATTTCACATGCCCCATAAAACACCACTTCCCCAGGAACTGCCCTCCCCCCCTCCACCCCTCAGCACTCGCCATTCCTGCTCCTCGCCTCCATTAAGACTGCTTTTGAGTCTAGCTCTCCGTCCCTCCTCTCACCTTCTTCCCCTTCCTCCCCTCACCTCTCCTCCCCTCCCCTCATCTGCCCTCCACTCCCCTCTCCACCCCTTCCTTCCCCTCCCCACTCCACCCCTTCCTTCCCCTCCCCTCTCCACCCCTTCCTTCCCGTCCCCTCTCCTCCCATCACCTGCTTTCCCCTCCTCCCCTCATGTCCAGTCCACTCCTCTCCTTCCTCCCCTATCTTCTCCTCCTCTCCCTGCCCTCCTCTCCCCTCTCCTCTCCCATCTTCTCCCCTCACCTGCCCTCCCCTCCTTGCTTCACGTCCCCTCCCCTCCATGCCCACCCTTCCCCTCACTGCTCTCCACGCTCCCCTCGACTGCTCTTCCCCCTTCCCTTCCCCCTCCTCCCCTGCTCTCTCCTCCCCTCCCCCCCTGCTCTCTCCTCCCCTCTCATGCTCTCCCCTCCCCTCCTTACTCTCTCCTCCCCACCAATAAGTCATCCAAATGCCCATTTCTCAGCTGAGGTGGTGAGTGACTGCAGTCTGTTGGGCTGTAGGAAAGGCTGAACAGTCAGGGGATCAGTTCTCTACAAAAGAGAAGACTGGGAGTGAGCTGATAGAGGCCTTGAGGATTATGAAAAGGTTCGATGGGTTAAACATAAAGAATATATTTCCACTTGAGGGGGAGACCAAAACAAGGGGCCATAAATATAAGATAGCCAGAAATAAATCCAGTAAGGAATTTAGAAGAAATTTGTGACTCATCCTGATCTATCCATTGAGAAACTCCCACCATTGTTCGGCCCCAGTTGTTTCTTAAATGATTGTAGGGTCTTGCTCCCAATACTCTCTGGCAGCCATTCATAGACCAGCAGAAACTCCCTGAATCATAATTTTGACTGAAAATAATTTAGAAAGAGTCTGGCAATGGGGAGGGGGAATGTTTCACCTTGATGATTTGATCAACTGCACACCAAGATGAAGATCATTTAATGGGATCAATTCGAGGGAAAAGCAAAACATCAGACAAATGCATTGCATGTTAGGAAAGTTTTGGCTATCCTTCATTTCAAAGAGACAATGCTATTGGATCAATTCAACTGAGGGACATCAGACGCTTTATTTCAAGTTATTCCATTGGAATCAATGGGAATTTCAGCTCAGCAGGATGGAATTGGAATTGAAGATTAAGTAAGTGACACCACTGAGTACTATTTAGGTCATCAATCTACTAGTGACTGCGATAATTACAGTGTGCCTCAGGGATGTTTCAATTTCATGCTTGATGGCTTGTTTGGAGATATGCTTCAAGTCTCATGTCCATTTGGGTGTGTGTTTGGTGCTTTCCCTACCTCTAATACTGATGACTCTGGACATTGGGCTCTCCAGATTGTTTTGCTAGCCTCTTCACACTCGAGCTTGTCCTGTCTCCAGTCAGCTGCTGTCCCTTCTCTCTCTCTTCACTCTCTTTCATCGCTGAGGTGACTCCAAGGGTATATCTGAGTCCCGTTGACAGTGGGAGTCTTCAATAAATATTTTGCCCTAATTCTTATAGCTCTTATCTTACCAGATGGGACTCAGCCTGAGAATGTTGCCACATTATATGATTTACAATGCATTGAATGTAAAAACATCTGCTTTACTTATATTCTAATAACCTCCCACTGTAAATACTTTCATAATTAAAAAACAGAAAATCTATGTAATGTTCTCATTGACATGACCTGTCATTGAAAACTGTTGGCTTGGATGTAATAGGGCCAAGCAGGATTGACTCCATCTCAAATGCTTTAGAAATGGGCAGTGCAGTTTTAGGACGGTGAATATGAGAGTTTCTAGAAGGCAGTCTGGATGCCAAAGAGGTTTCAGAGTCTAAGAACCATTTGTTGTTCTGAGTCTCACGGTGTAGAGCTGTTAAATTGTTATGGTTTTATCAATGAATTTCCATCAACAACAGAAACACATCTCAAACTCTTGAGTGGCAACCCTTTGCCCCTCCTCACTCCCCTTATGCTTATTTCATGCCCGATTTTGGACATAACAAAAGGGTGGCAGACTGAGCTTTACTGGGATGGTGGAGGTGAATCGTTGCCAGGAATTTTGGAAGTTCCATTAGATTGGGGTGAGTGTGTGTGCAGTATGGAGCCCAATTCATCAGGAATGGATGGGAAAGGTAGCACATGGAGGGAGCGTCAGTGAGTTCCTGCAGTGTCCACCATGCATGTGCCAGCTCTTTGACAGAGCTATCCAATTAGTTCCCACTCCACTGCTTTTTCTCAACACCCCCGTGAATATTCACCCTTCAAGTATTTATTCCCTTTTGAAAGTTGTTACTATTGAATTTGCTTACACCGCTCTTTCAGACAGTGCACTCCAGATCACAACAACTCACCGCATAAAATTTGTTTTCTCATGCCAGCTCTGGTTCTTTTGCCGATCACCTTAAATTTATGTCCTCTGGTTACCGGCCCTCCTGCCAGTGGAAAGAGTTTATCCTTATTTACTCTATCAAAACGCTTCATGATTTTGAACATTTCTATTAAATCTTCCCTTAAGCTTCTCTGCACTAAGGAGAACAACCCCAGCTTCTCTAGTCTCTCCACATAACTGAAGTCCCTCATCCCTGGTACCATTCTAGTAAATTTCCTTCGCACCTTCTCCGTGGTGTGGACATCCTTCCGAAAGTGCGGTGCCCAGAATTGACCGAAATATTCCAGCTGAGCCTTATCAAGTGCTTTATAAAGGTTTCGCTCAATGACAATGTGTCTTCAACTGTTTTTTTTTCCCCTCTGGGATTATCTTGTGCCAACAGGTAAAGGATATTCCTCTTCGCAGAGACTCCAGCCCAGCAGTCCCTTCTCCAGCAACGGTAGCGTGAGTGTGGCCAACAGTCAGTGCCAGAGATCCAGACCTTCCAAAAAACACAAGCCAGCAGGGGGCCGACTGGAGCAGCCATTGGCGCCCCACCGCAGGGAGGCAGCAGCAGATGGTAAGTTCCACGTCCAGCCATGATCCACTGTGAGGAAAGCAAACAGATTGGACGAAGGTCACTTTGGGTGAAGACGGGCACTAGAAGTGTCCTTGCACAGATCGCCTATTATCAACAAAAGAAATTGCATTTATATAGCGCCTTTGATTTCGGAAAACTTCCCAAGGCCCCTGACAGGTGCATAATTCAGTCAAATTTGACATTGAGCCACTTAAAGGAGGCATTAGGACAGTTGACCAAAAGCTTGGTCAGAGTGGTAGCTTTTAAGGAGCATCTTAAGGGAGGAAAGAGAGATAGAGAGGTTTAGGGAGGGAATTCCAGAGCTTAGCTGCCAGGCAGCTGAAGGCACGGCCGCCAATGGTGGAGAGAAAGAAATTAGGGATATGCAAGAGGCTGTAATTAGGGGATCAATGAAATCTCAGAGGGGTGTCGGGCTGGAGGTGGTGACTGAGATAGGGAGGAGCAAGGCCATGGAGGGATTTTAATGCGAGGGTGAGAATTTTAAATGATTCCACCTTCCATGAGAGCCTCACTGTCCACATCAAAGACCAGAACAAAACCTCATCTGAAATGCAAATGATGATACAAGTGATGACACAGAGACAGGTAGGAAAGTATGTTGTGAAGAGGACATAAGGGGGCTTCAAAGGGATATAGATAGGTTAAGGGAGTGGGCAAAGATCTGGCAAATGGAGTATAATGTGGGAAAATGTGAAATTGTCCATTTTGGCAGGAAGAATAAAAAAGAAGCATGTCATCTAAATGGGGAGAGATTGCAGAGCTCTGAGATGCAGAGGGATCTGGGTGTCCTAGTGCATGAATCACAAAGGGTTAGTATGCAGGTACAGCAAGTAATTAGGAAAGCTAATAGAATGTTATTGTTTATTGTGAGGGGAATTGAATATAGAAGTAGGGAGGTTATGCTTCAGTTATACAGGGCATTGGTGAGACCACATCTGGAGTACTCTGTACAGTACTGGTCTCCTAATTAAAGGAAGGATGTAAATGTGTTGGAAGCAGTTCACAGAAGGTTTACTAGACTAATACCTGGAATGGGCGGGCTGTCTTACGAGGAAAGGTTGGACAGGCTAAGTTTGTATCTGCTTGGAATTTAGAAGAGTAAGAGGTGACTTGATTGAAACATATAAGATCCTGAGGGATCTTGACAGGGTGGATGTGGAAAGGATGTTTCCCCCTGTGGGAGAATCTAGAACTAGGGGTCACTGTTTAAAAATAAAGGGTCTCCCATTTAAAACAGAGATGAGGAGAATTTTTTTCTCTCAGTGGGTCGTGAGTCTTTGGAACTCTCTTCCTCAAAAGGCAGTGGAAGCAGAGTCTTTGAATATTTTTAAGGCAGAAGTCAACAGATTCTTGATAAGCAAGGGGGTGAAAGGTTATCGGGGGTAGGCGGGAATGTGGAGTTGAGGTTACAATCAGATCAGCCATGATCTTATTGAATGGTGGAGCAGGCTCGAGGGGCCGAGTGGCCTACTCCTGCTCCTACCTCGTACATTTGTGTGTTTGTATGTAATATAGCACCTCCGACAGTGCAGCACTCCCTCAGTACTGTCCGTCTGATAATGTTGCACTCTCTCTGTACTGCCTCTCCAACAGTGCCACACTCCCACAGTACTGCCCCTTTGACAGTGCAGCACTCCCTCAGTACTCTCCCTCCAACAGAGCAGCGCTCCCTCAGTACTGACCCTAAGACAGTGCAGCAGTGAGCCAAATTGATAATTACAGCATAGAACCTACAGTCAGGGATATGTTACATTTCAGAAGTGGTGGGGAGGAGATTGAAAGTCCTAATAAAGTTATAGATTGTATTCTTCCAAATTTGGGCTATGTATGCAGAAACCATTTTCTGCAGTGTAACCTCACAGTAAAATACCGGTGGGTACAGTACTGGTAGGTACAGGCATAACACTGGGGTACAGTACCGGTAGGTACGGATCTGTCACTGTATAACACTGGAGTGCGGTGGTGGTGAGGACAGCCCTGTCACTGTATAGCACTGGGGTACAGTACTGGTAGGTACAGGGTTGTCACTGTATAACCCTGGAGTACAGTACTGGTGGGTACAGGTCTGTCACTGTATAATACTGGGTTACAGTATTGGTGGTCTGTCACTGTATAATACCAGGTCCATGCAGTGGCTCCTCATTAGAGTGAGCCAAGCCAACATGGCTTAGGGATTGTACTTTGATAGTTGCTACTCTGTGTAACAGTAATAATCAACAGTGTATGCATTGCCTTGAGACATCAAGATACCACATCTGTAGGCAACGCATACTCCGGAGCATCTCCCCCTTTAAATATATATGCAGCAATAATTTAGGGACAGGATTTATCAGCTGGATTTGATGGGAAGTTATGTTGTGACAGTATTCCCGTACAAACATAGATTCAAACAGCAGCCAAGAGAATGAGGAGCCATAATTGAGCAAAGCTGTAAAAACAAGCCATGCTGAAAATGCGCAGCTGTCGTTTTGGAGCATTCGAGTAAACATCTACTTAGGTCTTGCTGGAAATCTGGCTACATTCTCTTCACCTTAACACTGGCACCAGCTGTCCTTCGGAATTCGCTGTCTCTCGTAATTTCAGTGGAGTGACTGTAGCTGACTGCCATAGTGTGCCTGGTGACTCACACCATCTTGTGACTCGTGTTTTTCCACAGTTTGGCATTCATTGAGGAGAAAGATGCCAGTGCTGGGGGAAAGGAAGAGCTTCTACTGTTTCGGTACCTTATCACGTTCTCAAGATATCCTGGAGAGCTTAAGAAACCATTTTCATTTGAGGCAGCTCGGTGACAGTATCAAGCACTGCCATGTCAGATAGGGCACCTCAGTATACTTCAGGTGCTGGAAATCTGAAATATAAACAGAAAATGCTGCAATTATTCTTCCAGTCATGCAAGCAGCATCTCTGGAGAGAGAAACCAGATCATCCTTCCCCATTCACACTGCCTGCAGTGTGATGCTACCACCAAACACATCCACCTCTGCCTGCCCCTTTCAGCATTCCGAAGAGACCGTCTCCTCTGCAATACCCTGGTACACTCCTCAGTCACCACCTCCCTTCCCATGACATCTTTCCATGCAACTGCAGGAACTACAACAGCCTCCCTGTCAGCTCCTCCCGACCCACCATCAGGGCCCCAAACACTCCTTCCAGGTGAAACAGTGATTTCCTTGCACTTCTTTCAATTTAATATACTGTATTCATTGCTTACGATGTGATCTTCTCCACATAGGCAGCACAGTGGCACAGCGTTTAACACTGCAGCCTCATAGCTCCAGCGACCTGGGTTCGGTTCTGGGTACTGCCTGTGCAGAGTTTGCAAGTTGTCCCTGTGACTGTGTGGGTTTCTGCCGGGTGCTCTGGTTTCCTTCCACATGCCAAAGACTTGCAGGTTGATAGGTAAATTGGCCAGTGTAAATTGCCCCTAGTGTAGATAGGTGGTAGGAGAATTGAGGGAAGGTGGGGATTTGAGAGGGAAATAGGATTAGTATAAATGGGTGGTTGATGGTCAGTGTGGACTCAGTGGGCCGAAGGGCCTATTTCAGTGCTGTAGGACTCTATGACATTGAGGCTATCAAACATAAATTGGGTGATCACTTTGCTGAACACCTCCATTCAGTCCACAGGCATGACTCCCAAGCCACTTTCACTTGCTGCTTTAATTCTCTGCTGCACTCCCACTCTGTCCTCAGCCTCCTACACTGTCCTATAAAACTCAACATAAGCTTGAGAGACAGCACCAAATCTTTTGATTAGGCACTTTACAGCCTTCCAAGCTCAACATTGAGTTTAACAATTTCAGGTAATAACCACTGTTCCCATTTCTTTGGACGGCAGCTGTTGGTGATGATTCTGCTGTTACCATTTACACCTCCTCTGCTCCATTCTTTTGCTTCTTTACTTGTCCCATTACCATCTCCTTTTGCTTTGCACCATCATCCCTTTTGTCATTTAATCTCTCCAGCCTTCCACCCAATCATAATTCTTCCCTTTTGTTCTTTCCTGCTCTCCCCTCATTTCCCTGCCCTCTGTACTCACTCAAAACCTGTTCCATCTCTAATGATTTTCAGTTCTCACGAAATGTCAATGATCTGAAACATTAACTCTGTTTCTCTTTCAACAGATGATGCCAGACCTGCTGAGTATTTCCAGCATTGCCTGTACATCTCCCTACACACTGTCGCAACAAATACTCCCAGGTCGCGCATAACATGGGTTAGATACAGAGTAAAGCTCCCTTTACACTATCCCCATCAATTTAATCTCCCCTTCCCCTCCCCTGCCAGCATTCAGAGGGGATTGTTCCCTCCGCAACACCCTGGTCCACTCCTCCATCACCCTCGACACCTCATCCCCTTCCCACGACACCTTCCCATGCAATCGCAGGAGGTGTAATACCTGCCCTTTTACCTCCTCTCTCCTCACTATCCTTTGCCCCAACCACTCCTTCCAGGTGAAGCAGCAATTTATTTGCACTTCCTTCAATTTAGTATACTGTATTCACTGCTCACAATACGGTCACCTCTAAATGTAGATTGAGTGACCGTTTTGCGGAACACCTCCGCTCAGTCCGAAAGCGTGATCCCGAGCTTCCAGTTGCTGGCCATTTCAATTCACCCCCCTACTCTCATGTCCACACTTCTGTCCTCGGTCTGCTGCAGTGTTCCAGTGAACATCAACGCATGCTCGAGGAGCAGCACCTCATCTTTCGATCAGACACTCTGCAGCCTTCTGGACTCAATACTGAGTTCAACAATTTCAGAGCATGACTGCCTTTTTTATATATTTTTTTGTTTTTAACTTATTTTATTTTATTTTTTAACCATGTGCCTGCCTTAAACTTGGTTTTTCATGTACTTTTGGACAGAGCTGTTCCTTATTCTGCCATTAACACGCTGTCTAGACTAATGCTTTGTCTTTCACCATCACTACTACCACACTCTTTGCCTTTGTCCCATTACATCTTTGTTATTTAATCTCTCCTGCTCTTTGCCTTATCGCAGACCTTCCCATTTGTTCTCTTCCCCACCCTTCACTTGCTTAAAACTTCATACTTTTCTAACCTTTGCCAGTTCTGATGAAAGGTCACAGATCTGAAATATTAACTCTGCTTCTCTCTCCACAGATGCTGCCTGACCTGCTGAATATTTCCAGCACTTCATGTTTTTATTTCAGGTTTCCAGCATCTGCAGTACTTTGCTTTTATTTTAGTTAAAAACAATTTACCCTTCATAATTCCATGCTGGCTTTCCTTAATTAATCTACATTTGTCCAAATGACTGTTAATTTTGTGCTGAATTATCGTTTCTAAAAGCTTTCCCGCCACCGAAGTTAAACCTACAAGCCTGTAGTTCCCTGAGCGTAAGTTTACATCCTTTTTTGAATAATGGTGTAACATTTTCAATTCTCTAGTCCTCTGCCACCACCCCTGCATCTAAGGAGGATTGGAAGATTATGACCAGTGCCTCAATGATTTCCACCCTTATTTCCCTCAGTAAGGATGCATCTCATGCAGTCCTGGTGACTTACCAACTTTTAACTACAGCCAGCTTACCTAATACCTCTCCTTTATCAATTTTTAGCCCTCTGTCACTATGACTTGGGCAGCATTTTATTCCTGGGTAAAGACCTATGCAGAGTACTCATTTTATTTATCTCAGCAATGCCCCTTGCCTCCATGCACAAATCCCCTTTTTGATCCCTAATCAGCCTCACTCTTCCTTTGCCACCCTTTTACTATATCTATGCCGAGAGAAGACTTTTGGATTCCCTTTTATGTTAGTTGCTAGTCTCTTCTCATACTCCCTCTTTCCTTCTCTTATTTTTCCACTTACCCCTCTGAACTTTCTACATTCCGCCTGGTTTACAGTTGTATTTTCCACTTGATGTGTGTCATCCGCATCTTTTTTCTGCTTCATCTTACTGTCTGTCACTGTCGTCATCCAGGGAACTCCGGATTGTTTGTCCTATCTTTCTCCCTGATGGCGATGTAACTCAACTGTATCTGAACTAATGGCAGTTCATTGTTCTGTTAGAGTTTTGACTGTCAATCTTTGATTTTAATTTACCTGGGCGAGATCTACTCTCACCACATTGAAATTGGCCCTCCCCCAATTAATTATTTTTACTCTGGATTGCTCTTTGTCCTTTTCCATAGCTCATCTAAACCTTATGATATCATGATCGCTGTCTCCTAAATGTTCCCAACTGACACTTGATCCACTTGTCCTCCCTTATTCCCCAGAACCAGATCCAGCAACGCCTCCTTCCTTGTTGGGCTGGAAACATACGGATCTGGAAAATTCTCCTGAACACACTTCGGAAACTCTTTCCTCCTCTGCCCTTTACACTATTACTATAGGAGTCTATATTGGTCCCCCATTATAACTATTCTGTAATTCTTGCATCTCTCTGTAATTTCCTTGCAATTAGTTCCTCTAGATTTTTTCCCTCTAGTTGGTGGCCTATAGAATACACCCAGTAGTGTAATGGCACCTCTATTGTTTCTTAGCTTTAACCAAAGAGATTCTGTCCTTGACCC
The DNA here is from genome assembly GCF_036365525.1 of Heterodontus francisci. NCBI lineage: Eukaryota > Metazoa > Chordata > Chondrichthyes > Heterodontiformes > Heterodontidae > Heterodontus > Heterodontus francisci. Next base: position 116,464,324 of record NC_090380.1, read on the forward strand.
CTCGAAAACATCCTCTCTCCAGCACTGTAATGTTCTCCTTAATACTGCTACACCTCTTCCGTTCCTTCCATTCTTATCTTTCCTGAACATCTTGTGTCCAGGAATATTTAGTAACTAGTCCAATCCTTTTTTGAACCAGGTCTCCGTTACTGCCACAACATCATATTCCCATGTGGCTATCTGCACCTGCAGCTCACCAACCTTATTTACCACACTCCATGCATTCACATACATGCACAGTAAACCTAATTTAGACCTTATTGTTTTCCCTCTTACTCTGACCCCACATAATACCTTGCTATTTCCTACTGTGTTGCTATCTGTCTCTCCCAATTCTCCGTGCATCTTGTTTTTCTTGTTAATATTAACTCCTGCCAAGTTAATTTAAACACTCCCCAATAGCATGAGCAAACAGCCCTGCAAGGACATTGGTCCCTGTTTCCGTTCACGTGCGACCCATCTGGATGTACAGGTCCCATCTCCCCAAGAATCAGTCCAAATGGCCTGGAGAGGAGCAGCACAGTGGCACAGTGGTTAGCACCACAGCCTCACAGCTCAAGCGACTCGAGTTCAATTCTGGGTACTGTCTGTGTGGAGTTTGCAAGTTCATCCTGTGACTGCGTGAGTTTTCGCCAGGTGCTCCGGTTTCCTCCCACAACCAAAGACTTGTAGGTTGATAGGTAAATTGGCCATTATAAATTGCCCGTAGTATAGGTAGGTGGTTTGGGGATGTGGTAGGAATAGGGGATTAATGTAGGATTAGTATAAATGGGTGGTTGATGGTCAGCACAGACTCAGTGGACCAAAGGGCCTGTTTCAGTACTGTATCTCTAAATAAATAAATCTAAAGTGCTCCCACCTGCACCATCTCTCCAGCCACACATTCATCTGCTCTATCTTCCTATTTCTATTTTCACTAGCACATGGCTTGCTAGTTTCTTTCCTAGCTCCCTAAACTCTGCCTGCAGTACATCATCCCTCTTTCTGCCTATGTTATTGGTAGTGATATGGACCATGACCTCTGACTGTTCACCCTTCTCCCCCTGCCCCCAAAGTGCTCTGCAGCCGCTCAGTGACATCTGGACCCGTTTTTTTTATTCATATTCGTTCATGGGATGTGGGCGTCACTGGCTAGGCCAGCATTTATTGCCCATCCCTAATTGCCCATGAGAAGAGGTGCAGTCCATGTGGGGTAGGTACACCCACAGTGCTGTTAGGAAGGGAGCTTCAGGATTTTGACCCAGCGACAGTGAAGGAATGGCGATAAAGTTACAAGTCAGGATGGTGTGTGGCTTGGAGGGGAACTTGCAGGTGGTGGTGTTCCCACACAGCTGATGCCCCTGTCCTTCTAGATGGTAGATGACTCGGGTTTGGAAAGTGCTGCCTGAGTAGCCTTGGTACGTTGTTGCAGTGCATCTTGTAGATAGTGCACACTGCTGCCACTGTGCGCGGTCGTGAAGAAGTTAATGTTGTGGATGGGGTGCCAATCAAGCGGGCTGCTTTATCCTGGATGGTGTCGAGCTTCTTGAGTGTTGTTGGAGCTGCATCCATTCAGGCAAGTGGAGAGTATTTCATCAAACCCCTGACTTGTGTCTTGTAGATGGTGGACAGGCTTTGGGGAGTCAGGAGGTGAGTTACTCGCCACAGGATTCCTAGCCTCTGACCCCAGGATGTTGATAATGGGGGATTCAGCGATCGTAATGCCATTGAATGTCAAGGAGAGATGGTTAGATTCTCTCTTGTTAGAGATGGCCATTGCCTGGCACTTGTGTGGCGTGAATGTTACTTGCCACTTATCAGCCCAAGCCTGGATATTGTCCAAGTCTTGCTGCATTTCTACACGGACTGCTTCAATATCTGAGGAGTCGCGAATGGTGCTGAACATTGTGCAATCATCAGCAAACATCCCCACTTCTGACCTTATGATTGAAGGAAGGTCATTGATGGTTGGACCTAGGACACTACCCTGAGGAACTCCTGCAGTGATGTCCTGGAGCTGAGCTGATTGACCTCCAACAACCACAACCATCTTCCTTTGCGCTAGGTATGATTCTAACCAGCAGAGCGTTTTCCCCCTGATTCGCATTGACTCCAGTTTTGCTAGGGTTTCTTGATGCCACACTTGGTCAAATGCTGTTTTGATGCCAAGGGCAGTCACTCTCACCTCACCTCTTGAGTTCAGCTCCTTTGTCCATGTTTGAACCAAGGCTATAATGAGGTCAGGAGCTGAGTGGCCCTGGCGGAACCCAAACTGACTTGTCCCTTGTAGATGGTAGACAGGCATTGGGGAGACAGGAGGTGAGGTACTCGCCAAATTACTCAGCAGAATTCCTAGCCTCTGACCTGCTGTTGTAGCCACAGTATTTATGTGGCTGGTCCGGTTCAGTTTCTGGTCAATGGTAACCCCCAGGATGTTGATAGTGGGGGGATTCAGTGATGGTAATGCCATTGAACATCAAGGGGAGATGGTTAGATTCTCTCTTGTTTGAGATGGTGATTGCCTGGACCACACTCTCTCTGGACAGAGCTGCTCATTACTTTGCCACTCACACTCCGTCTGGACTAATGTCTGTTTTTTCACCACAAGCATTAACACTCTCTTTGCCTTTGTCCCATGACAGCTTTGTTATTTAATCCCTCCTGCCCTCTGCCCTATCACACACTTTCCCTTTTGTTCTCTTCCCCACCAGCCCTGCACCCCCACCTCCCCCCCCCCCACCGCCACCTCTTCACTTGCCTAAAATCTAATTCTTTTCTAACCTTTGCCAGTTCTGATGAAAGGCCAAAGACGTGAAACGGTAACTCTGCTTCTCTCTCCACAGTTGCTGCCAGACCTGCTGCGTATTTCCGACGCTTTCTGTTTTTATCGCCTGGCACTTGTGTGGTGTGAATGCACCAGGGGGGGCATGCCCCCAGCTGCTCAAATGCCTGTCTTTTGCCCTAACTATAGAATTCCCTATCACTGTCGCTTTCCCAATCTTCCTCCTGCCCCTCCCTTGAACAGCTGAGCCAGCCGTGGTGCCATGGACTTGACTCTGGCTGTACTTTCCACAGGAACTAGAATACTGATTAGAGAGTAAGATGCTCTCCGGGGATTCCAGCACACCTACCTGGTCCTCCTTGACTTCCAGGCAGTCACCCATTCCCTCTCTGCCTGCAGACCCTTAAGCAACAGGGTGACCCCACGTATAACCATGCTAACCACTGAGCTCTGAACCTCGCACATGTGCCGCTCTTTTTAAATCTCCCTCAAATGTTACCGATTGAACTCCCTTTACCACAGTTTCACCCACCTCACTAGTCCATTGATACCGTCCTGTAGTCTACAGCCTTCTTCTTCATTATCAAGCTGAAAATTCATCTATCCTCTCAGGTGGGTGTAAAAGATCCCGTGGCAGCTATTTTGAAAAAGAGCAGGGGAATTCTCCCCAGTAACCTGGGTCAACATTATCCTATTGTGAGTAGTTTGATCTACTCCTGCTCTTACTTCTTATGATCTTATGTTCTCTTCCCCTCTTCTGTCTTCCAGTGCCCTGGCCAATATTTATCCCTCAACCAACATCACAGTACTATTCTCATCCTTGTCTACACGTCCCTCCATCGCCTCACCACCCCCAACAACCACCCCCATGTCAGTTAGAAAGAGAGCAGGGGAGTTCTTCCCAGTGTCCTGGACAAATATTTATCCCTCAACCAACATCACTAAAAAACAACCATCTGATGATTACAACATTGCTGTTTGTGGGAGCTTGCTGTGCACAAATTGGCTGCCACGTTTCCCGACATTACAACAGTGACTGCACTTCAAAAGTATTCTTTCACTGTAAAAAGCTTTAGGGTGACGACGTTGTGAAAGGCACTATAGAAATGCAAGTCTTCTATCCTCTTTTAGACCAAGCCCCTCACATCGTGGTCTGGGGAGGATAGGGGTTGTCCAGTTCCATGGGCTATGGGGGAAGCAGGGGTTCTGTGCCACCTGATGGTAGGGAGGTTCCAGATTTTCTAGCAGCATGGCAGAGACAGGCGATAGAGCTGCGTCTGTAGTGGCTTGGGCATCCACAATCCTCTAATAAAATGAGGTGCCCACCTCCTGCAACCTCCACTCCCTCCACTCCTGGAATAAGGCTTGAACTGACAACATTCTTCCTCAGAGCAGTACTGACTGAGCAAAGGCTCAGTTTCCAACTTCAATCTAATGGAATCGGAAATTCCAACCACAAACTTTAATGTCAAACAAATTGTGTGAACCTTCTCCAATTCTGGACTCTTGAACATCACTGATTTTATTTGTTGCACTATTGGCGGCCGTGCCTTCAGTTGCCTGGGCCCTAAGCTCTGGAATTCCCTCCCTAAACCTCCCTTCCTCTCTATCTTGATTTGCTCATTTAAGATGCTCCTTAAAAAGTACCTATTTGATCAAGTTTTTGGTCATCTGTCCTAATATCTCCTTATGTGGTTCTGTGTCAAATTTTATTTGATAATGCTTCTGTGGAGCGCCTTGGGACATTTTACTTTGTTAAAGGTGCTATATAACTGCAAGTTGTTGTTGTTGTTGTTGTTGAAGCACATGCCCAAATTCCCCACAGGCACTACAGGGATTTGAGGCCTTCCCAACCTAAAGCACAGAGATGGAAAATCATCGCATCCCAATCAAAATAGGACAGATTATTCCAAACATTCCACACTCTTTCAATAGAGTACCTCTTCATATCTGTTCCAAATTTACTCCAAGTGAGTGCTTTTCCGAGGTTCTTTTTCTGTTAGACTCATTTGCGGGATGCAGACATCACTGGCTAGGCTGGCATTTATCGCCTGTCTCTCGTTGCTCTTTGAGAAGGTGGTGGTGTGCTGCCTTCTTGAACCGCTGCAGTCCTGCTTGGTGAAGGTGCAGCCACAGTGCTGTTTGGTAGGAAGTTCAAGGATTTTGACCCGGCGACAATGACGGAACCACTGTGGTTTGTGGGGGGAGCTTAGAAGTGATGGGGTTTCCAGATTCCCAGGTGTGTTAAGGCGGCTTGTTGAGACAGTACAGTGAGGAGTGCATCTAGTGTTCCAACTGTGCTTTATTCCCAACTTGGGAGTGCTTGATACTTCACACTGGGTGCAACAAGGGAGCAGGGGTGATGGACGCCAATCCCCACCACTGATGCCCTCAGCTTGATCACGAAGAGCTAAACATAAAAGGAAAAACAGGTTAACAAGTTATCCCAGTCTCTCGTACTTACATTTGACTTGCTTCTTTCCCTTTTCTTTCGCTAAGACCTGCCTCCACCACCTGACCCTCCACCATGCCAGGGTTCAAAGCTCCAATCGGGGCAAGCACCAAAAGGAGTGGGCATGGTGGGTTCTCTAGAGAGACAGCAGCTGCCCTGCCTAGAAGAGAACACGAATTCCATGGAAGATCTGGCCAAGACATCTCTAGATCACGTGCATCAAGAAGACTCACGCAACAAGCTCCAACACAAGCCAACACTTGGGTCAGGTATGAGTGGGCAGTGTAGGATTTCCTATCAACCTTCAGCTGAACAGTTTTCATGGAGGTTGTGCACTGGGAAGGCCATGTGGATGTTACACTTCTGCACATTTTCCTTTTGTCTTTACAACTTCCAGGGGTCGACTGAGCAGGCTAAACCTCTTCACTGGGTCATCTCAAGAAATAAACTTTAGTCAAACTTGTTCCAGCCTGAGCTGACAGCACTCTGCTATTTGTTGATTTTAGGGAGTCTGACATGAAATGAGTGAGGCCACTCGCAACTCCGTTCTGAGTATAGATAGGCTCGCAACTGAAAAACAAACCCTAATTTAGTAGCATTTGGCGTTAAATTGGCAACGTCAGCAGCAAGGCCACAGGATGTTTCTGTGGGAAAGGTGTTATGACCTCAGTGAGACTGTTAACATTGAGACACGAGATATGAACTACCCAGACCAAATTAATGAACTGCACAGTAAGATTTCACATTTTAAGACTTATTACAACAACAAAATGAAAAAAATGTCCCCTTTAAGTAAGTAGTGTTTTGTAAGTAGCTGATACCCCTAATTACAGAGAAAGGTATATTCTTCACTTAAAAATCTCACACCACACTTATACGTCACACAGTTCTTGTTGATGGCAGAATCTTTGCAGCTAAAAGTCCCAAACTCCCTCGAGCTGCAATGGGTTGGATCTTCCAGACCTTTCTCAAAGTCAGTGTCCTCTCCACTCAGTTCTTCTGAACACTTTCGACCCGGATATCCATGAATAAGGTGATTCCGTTGGCCTTTTACTTCTCTGCGGACCTCAACTTTCGAAACTGTTTCAAATCTTCACAACCTTTCACTGTATCAGTCTTCTGAGAGCAGGTGTTCCCTTTCTCTCTTTCCTCTGTAAGGCTGCCACTGCTGGTCTTCTCCTAGTCTTCCTTACAACCTGCTTGCCCTCTGAGAATCTGTTGAATTTATCTGGTTTCAGAAGTCAATAGCCATTTGTCAATTCCAATATGCAAAGTCCACAAGTCTGGCTACAGCCAAGCCACCTGGGGTTCCATTGTTTCTCGGTGTTAGCAATGGAAATTCACATGTACGTTCTCCTTGTTTATGATTGATAGTCTAGGAGGTTGAAACCTATTGTTCTTCAGGTGTTATACTCCTGCAGTCTCTGCTTTTCAAAAAGGTCTTTGATCTGGGTCCTTTGTTGTTCTGGTAATCAAGATTCCTGTCTTATCTTTAAGCAGAGTTGATGTGAGGTCATGTGACTTCCCTGATTCCATCTTAAACTACATTAAAATTGCAGCTTTTTAAATCGTAATCATGCTACAAAGTCTAGTGTTCATAACAAAGGTCACATGATGCATTGTAAAATGCTCTTCTCAGGTTGAGCTTTACTCTACCTCCCTGGGAGTGTTTGATGGGGACAGTGTAGAGGGAGCTTTACTCTGTATCTAACCCCGTGCTGTACCTGTCCTGGGAGTGTTTGATGGGGACAGTGTAGAGGGAGCTTTACTCTGTATCTAACCCTGTTTTTTTTTCAACTGATCATTTGAGATGCTCAGGGTTCATTCTTAATTCTGATTTTATCTCAAATGCCCTAGAAGTGTAGAGAGAGCTTTATTCTGTATTTAACCCCGTGGCTGAACCTGTCCTGGGAGTGTTTGATGGGGATAGTGTAGAGGGAGCTTTACTCTGTATCTAACCCTGTTTTTTTTTGAGTTTTTACACTTTATTTTGTAACTACTATACATCAAGGAATAGTACAACAGATCAATGTACAAGATCTTCTCATGACCAGCATCTGAGGTGCCTCTAACCCCGTTTTTTTTTTTTTTTTGTAACATTCATTATAAATTTTAATTTGCAAATTGAGAAGAAAGGAACGTAATATTGCCTGACTGCACATCACATACATTCACAAAGTTATTTGATATTTTAATGAAACACTCTAGGTCTACAAATACAACCACATGTTTCAGTGTTTTGTTTTCCTTCTTTTTTTGTCTAAAACTACTTAGATTTTACTGAATCATGCTTCATAACACATGTAGCCTTTATATTGTGCTGTACCTGCCCTGGGAATGTTTCATGGGGACAGTGTAGAGGGAGCTTTACTCTGTATCTAACCCCATTTTTTTTTTTTTAAAGTGGCCTTTATACCCCAGGCCCCTTTTATATTTTTCATGTCGAGGGGGCATTTATTCCTCAGGCCCCCTTTATATACATATTTACAATTTTAAAATAACTTTATTAACACCAGATAAATAATCAAAAAACTCAAATTAAAATGCCATTCTCGGCGCCAATGACTCCAGTCCCTGCGGTGCCCACCGGTCGCAGAAGGCCTCAAGCGTACCGGCGGACACCACATGCTCCTTCTCCAGGGACACCCGGGCGCGAACGTAACCGCGGAAGAGGGGCAGGCAATCGGGGAGGACGGACCCCCCCCCCGACGGCCCGCAGCCTGGACCTGTGAATTGCCACTTTGGCCAGGCCCAGGAGCAGACCGACGAGGAGATCCTCCTCCCGGCCCAACCCCTTCTGTGGTGTACCTGTCCTGAGAGTGTTTGATGTAACAGTGTAGGAGGAGATTTACTCTATACTGAATTTATCTATCTAAAATCCATCTTAAACAGCTGAATAAAGCTGTACTTTTCAAGGAAGTCTTACCTTTGTAAAAGCACCTTTCACAATCTCTGGACTTCACAAAGCACATTAAACCCAATTTTGGAAGTGAAGTTACTGTTGCAGTGTCAGAAATGCAGCAGCCAATTCGCACAGCAAGCTCTCAAAAACAGCAATGTGATCATGACCAGATAATCTGTTTTAGGTGCTGTTGGTTGACGGATAAATATTGCCCATGATACTGAGAGAACTCCCCTGTTCCTGTTCAGATAGCACCCTGGGATTTTTTATGCCCATCTGAGATGGTAGACAGAGCCTTGTTTAATGTCACATCAAACGATGGCAGCTCCAACAATACAGCACTCCCTCATTTCAGCACGCGAATGTTAGTCTGAATTTTGTGCTGAAATATCTGGAGTGGGAATTGAACCCACAAGCATCTCAGCCACAGGCGACATGGTCTAACATTCCTCTCAAGTATAAAATTAAGTAACACCTGAACTTACCATGAGATGCACTAATTGTGATTATAAATTTTTTCGGTGTTTTCCAGACGAAATCCTCATACCGTACAGCAAGCCTAGTTTTCCATCACCAGGCCACCTGAGTGGTCACAGCTCATCTGGTACAGCCTCATCAAAGGGATCAACTGGACCCAGGAAAGGTGTGCCCTCGCGAGGAGGTCCGGGAATCGCAAGTCACCAGCGGAACATTAGTGACCTTCCAGATGTAGGATATATGGGATCTTGTGGTCAAGGGCAGTTTTTAGGGGATGTATGTAAGTATCTGGGCCGCTGGAAAGTAGAAAGGCTTTCAGATTTTTAAAAAAGGAAAATGTAACTTGCTAAATGTTTTACAAATTACTCGATGGGCTTCTGGTGAAGTATTATGTCCAGTTGTGGACACTAAACTTTTTGGAAGGATGTCAAGGCCTTGGAGAGGAGCAGAGGGGATTTCACAGAATGGTAGCAGGAACGAAGGAATTCAGTTACATGGGGAGACTGGAGAAGCTAGGGTTGTTCCCCTTCCAGCAGAGATTTAATAGAGGTGTTCAAAATCGTGTCGGATTTTGATAGAGTCAACAAGGAGCAGCGGTTTCCACTGGCAGGACACAGATTTAAGGTTATTGACAAAAGAACTGGAGGTGATGGGAAGAGAATTTTATTCATGCAGCGAGTTGTTACGATGTGGAATGCATTGCCTGCAAGGGTGGTGGAAGCAGATTCAATACCAACACCAACAACAACTTGCATTTATATAGCACCTTCAACATAGTAAAATGTCAGAAGGCGCTTCGCAGGAACCTTATTGGACAAAATTTGACACCAAACCACATAAGGAGATATTAGGACAGGTGATCAAAACTTGGTCAAAGAGGTATGTTTTAAGGAGCATCTTAAAGGAGGGGAGAGAGGTAGAATGGGGGAGAGGTTTAGGGAAGAAATTCCCGAGCTTTGGGCCCAGGCAGCTGAAGGCACGGCCGCTGATGGTGGAGTGGTAAAAACTGGGGGATGTGCAAGGGGCCAGAACTGGAGGAGCACAGAAAGGTTACAGGACTGGAGGAGGTTAAAAGCAGGAAAGAGCTTGCATTTATTCAGTGCCATTTATGAACTCAGGTGTGCTAGACAGCCAGTGAAATACTTTTAAAGTGTAGTCACTGTCGTAATGTCGGAAGTGCGGCAGCCAATTTGCACACAGCTAGCTCCCACAAACAGCAACGTGATAATGACTGGATAATTATATTAGTGATGTTGATTGAGGGATAAATCATGGTCCAGGACCCTGGGGAGAACTCCCCTGCTGTCCTTACAGAGATAGCGAGGGGTGAGGCGATAAAGGGATATGTAGACACGGATAAGAATAGTAACTTTCAAAAGGGAATTGGATGTATACTTGCAAAGGAAAAAAAAAATGCAGGGCTATGGGGAATGAGCAAGAGGGAGTGTGACTGATGGAGTAGCTCTTTCAAAGAGCAGGCACAAGGATGATGGGCTGAACGGACTCACTTTTTCTACGCTATAAGATACTAACTTGCTCAGATTTTACTCTCCTTGTTTCTCTTTCTGCAGAGTGATGAAGAGACATGTCCTGAGATTCTGCGGAGCGAGCCTGGCCTCACAGATACGATGACACTTAAATGGTGCAATGAACCTCCTCCTTATTTAATGTATTATGACAGAACCTGTAAATGTGATGTAAAGTCCAAGATACCACAGCCACATGTGTATCCCCATCATAATTCTTCAATACATTGCTTCTCATCCCTTCTGTCACCCTGCTCGCCCTCAATTCACCCACATAACCCCATCACCCCCTCCCTCCCTTAACCCCCCACCCCCACACCCCCCCCCCCCCCCCCCCCCACTAAAAAAATAGAAACTTGACAGGGAAGAATTCAAAAAGAGAATAGAAATGTAGCCGTCACAGTCCGAGAGAAAGGGATTTCTTGTGTAAATAATTTCTGTTGCATTGCTATACAAAGCTCACCTTGTTTTTTTGACTTTTCAACTTGTACTGTCTGTTCTTTTTTTATTGGTCTGTTGTACTATATGTGAATTGACTAGGCAAAGATGCCATTAAAAACGGAAAAAAAACCCACAAAAAAATGTTTTTTTAAGGTTATTACTGTATCACTTTTTTTTGTTTAATATTCTGTTCTTGAAGTTTGCACTGATATTTTTTCTTAGTGATAAGCACAAACCCTTAAAGTCCCGACAACAATGAAGAAATAGAAAGATTAAAATCAATTGAATCGTGAAAAAGGGGGGATTTTGTTCCCTGTGTGTGTGGCAGCGCACGTGCATGGACGTGTGGTGTGCGTGAGTACATGCGTGTGTGCATGAGCCTCTGTGTTCATACGTGTTATGGGTGTGTGTGTGTGTGTGTGTGTGTGTAGGGGGAAGAAAAAGAATCTACTGGAAGTTCCCAGATTACATTCAAGGTTTTGTGACCTTTTTCTAATGGGTGCAAGAAGGGCATAATAACGGCTGAATGTGTCAGACATCATCGCGGGAAGATATTCCCCCTGTGTCATTGTGTGACAGCAACATCGGAGACACCACAAAGAGAATCCACCACAGTTAGCATCTCCAGCCAAGTCGGAGAAGTCGCCCTGCGACCAGAGGAAGCTCCTCCCCCAACTTCCCCTTGCCCCCGTGTAGCTGTTTAAAACATTGCCCTTTTTAATATAAAGAAACTTTCCTAACCTCCCCCACTCTCAACTGTATAAAGATTTATCACGTTAATGCTCTGAGGATGTGTGACTGAGATCCTAAATCACAGCTACTGACCGAGAAGACTTTGAAAGGATGCTTGATGTCAAATATAGTCTTAAAAATTAATCCTAAAACAAGGTCTCTAGCCTTGCTTATGCTGTTAACATTAAAATAAAGTGTGTGTCAGTATTACGGAAAGTTGTTCATGGGTCTATAGAATATCGATTAAAGTTTTGATGTTTTTATGCGAAAGAAACTGATCTCTGCCTGTCTGTCATAACTGGGACCTCACACTCCGCAGTATTCTAGCAGTCTCTACAGCCTCGCACTCACCGACTTCTCAGATCCCCGCCACGCCAATTTGTTTGTCAACAACAAACTGGCATTTATATAGTGCCGTTAATGTAGTAAAATGTTCCAAGGCACTTCACAAGAGCATTATCAAACAAAATGTGTAATTAACCACATGTGATATTAGGACCGGTGAGCAAAAGATTGGTCAAATGTCTTAAGGAACGTCTTAAAGGAAGAGAAAGAAGCAAAGCGGTTTAGGGAGGGAATTCCAGAGCTTAGGGAATGTGAACCTACCTTTGTCAATAGCCTGCCGGCACTCACTGACCTGGGTTCGTACATGAAGAAATGCCACAAGCCCACCCCTCCGAGGGGAGATACTGCATTGTAGTGCACACGAACTGTAAACCCAGTCAACACCTGCCAGAGGCGCGAAAGCTGACACCTTAATATAACATTTTTAGTGAAATGTTTATATTTTTACTGTTGCTAGCTGCTTTGCCTCTCTGATAGGAAAAGCTGTTTGAAAGGGAAAGTTCCCACTTTATCACATTTCTGTAGCTGGTCTCCTTTATTTAAAAAAAACTGCATTGAGATAGCGCCTTTCACGGCCTCAGGATGTCCCAAAGCGCTTTATAGCCAATGAAGTACTTTTTTGAAGTGTAGTCACTGCTATAATGTAAGAAACGCAGCAGTCAATTTGTGCACAGCAAGAGCCCACAAGCAGCTGTGAAATAATGACCAGTTAATTTTTTTTTCACAATGTTGGTCGAGGTATAAATGTTGGTCAGAAAGCCTGAGGGAAGTTCCCCTGCTCCTCTTCAAAATAGTGCCATGGGAACTTTCACATCTAACTGAGAGGGCAGAAGGGGCCTTGGTTTAATGCCTCAACCGAAAGACGTCACCTTCAACAGTGCAGCACTCCCTCAGTACTGCACTGGGTGTGCCAGCTCCACTTGCGTGTGTTTATCTGAAAACTTTACAGTTTATAGCTGTCGTGGTCTGTAAAATAAAATACCACCTGTCCCCTCTCCTCCTCAGCCCTCCACATACACCAAACACAATTTCTGAAAAACAAAATTGGACTGTGTCTCATGTATTTTATGTCGACTTGCAAAGTAAGACAATTCTACTGCAACCCCACAAGATTATTTCCTGTCAACTTTTCTGTGACTCTTTGTACCAATGTGGACAGAAGCAAATGTTAATGGCTAATCCTCCTCGGTGTATCTTTCTCCTATATCAACATGTCCATTCGTTCTTAGGCGAAGGTACTTTAAGAAAAATGGCTAGTGGAATGTTGGCCTTTATCTCAAGGAGGCTGGATTACAAAGTCGAGGAAGTTTTGCTTCAGTTGTACAGAGCCTTGGTTAGACCCCCACCTGGAGTAATTGCATTCAGTTCTGGGCACTGCACCTCAGGAAGGGTATATTGGTCTTGGAGGAGGTGCAATTACCAGAATGATGCCAGGGCTCAGAGGGTCAAATTATGAGGAGGGAGGGCAGGAGGGATGAAGAAAGATTTTATATACTGCCTATAGTCGGGTGAACGGAGGCTGTTGTTGAGCATGAACACCAGCATAGAGCAATTAGGCTAAATGGCCTGTTTCTGTCCTGTAAATTCCAAATCTATGTTTATCTCGCTTCCCCTTAAATGCATCAACTATTCATTTCAACTATTCCTTGCAGTAGTGAGTTCCACATTCTCACTATTCTCTGGGTAAAGAAGTTTCTCCTGAATTCCTTATTGGATTTATTAATGACTATCTTACTTTTATGACCCTAGTTTTGCTCTCTGTCACAAATGGAAACATCTTTTCGACACCTACCCTGTCCAACCCCTTCATAATTTTAGAGACCTCTATCAGGTCTCCCCCCCACCCCACCAGCCTTCTCTATTCAGCCTGTTTTAATCGGTATAACCACTCAGTTCTGGTATTCTTGGACAAAATAATTCACATTTTTTTAGAGCCTCTATATCATTTATTTTATAACATGAAGACCAGAACCATGCACAATGTATGAAAAAAATGTTTTCCAAGCTGAAAGGTAAAACAGAATGAGGTCTATCCAGCCAGGCTTCATTATGGCCTGCTGCCAGACATGCCTTAAGAGTGTCAAGGCCACGGGGCTTCCACAGAGAGGGTTCACTATGAGTATTGGGCCCACAGAAATAGGCTGCACTCCTGGCCTGTTACGAACATATGAATGTACAAACATACAAATTAGGGACAGGAGTAGGCCACTCGGCCCCTCGAGCCTGGTTCGCCATTCAGTAAGTTCATGGCTGCACTGATTACTCCACATTTCCACCTATCGCCGATAACCTTCCACCCCCTTGCTTATCAAGAATCTATCTACCTCTGCCTTAAAAATATTCAAAGACTCTGCTTCCACCGCCTTTTGAGGAAGAGAATTCCAAAGACTTACAACCCTCTGAGAGAAAAAATTCTCCTCATCTCTGTCATAAATAATAAACTATTTTTAAACAGTGACCCCTGGTTCTAGATTCTTCCACAAGGGGAAACATCCTTTCCACATCCACCCTGTCAAGACCCCTCAGGATCCAATATGTTTCAATCAAGTCACCTCTTACTCTTCTAAATTCCAGCGGATACAAGCCTAGCCTGTCCAATCTTTCCTCATGAGACAACCCGCCCATTCCAGGTATCAGTCCAGTAAACCTTCTCTGAACTGCCTCCAACGCATTTACATCCTTCTTTAAATAAACAGACCAATACTGTACACAGTATTCCAGATGTGGTCTCACCAATGCCCTGTATAGCCGAAGCATAACCTCCCTACTTTTGGATTCAATTTCCCTCACAATAAATGATAACATTCTATCAGCTTTCCTAATTACGTGCTGCACTAGCTAGATGGATAAAGAACTGGCTGGGCAACAGGAGACAGAGAGTAGCAGTAGAAGGGAGTTTCTCAAAATGGAGACGTGTGACCAGTGGTGTTCCACAGGGATCCGTGCTGGGACCACTGTTGTTTGTGATATACATTAATGATTTGGAAGAAAGTATAGGTGGACTGATTAGCAAGTTTGCAGACGACACTAAGATTGGTGGAGTAGCAGATAGTGAAGGGGACTGTCAGAGAATACAGCAGAATATAGATAGATTGGAGAGTTGGGCAGAGAAATGGCAGATGGAGTTCAATCAGGGCAAATGCGAGGTGATGCATTTTGGAAGATCCAATTCAAGAGTGAACTATACAGTGAATGGAAAAGTCCTGGGGAAAATTGATGTCCAGAGAGATTTGGGTGTTCAGGTCCACTGTTCCCTGAAGGTGGCAACGCAGGTAAATAGAGTGGTCAAGAAGGCATACGGCATGCTTTCCTTCATCGGACGGGGCATTGAGTACAAGAGTTGGCAGGTCATGTTACAGTTGTATAGGACTTTGGTTCGGCCACATTTGGAATACTGCGTACAGTTCTGGTCGCCACATTATCAAAAGGATGTGGATGCTTTGGAGAGGGTGCAGAGGAGGTTCACCAGGATGTTGCCTGGTATGGAGGGCGCTAGCTATGAAGAGAGGTTGAGTAGATTAGGATTATTTTCATTAGAAAGACGGAGGTTGAGGGGGGACCTGATTGAGGTGTCCAAAATCATGAGAGGTATAGACAGGGTGGATAGCAAGAGGCTTTTTCCCAGAGTGGGGGTTTCAATTACTAGAGGACACGAGTTCAAAGTGAAAGGGGAAAAGTTTAGGGGGGATATGCGTGGAAAGTTCTTTACGCAGATGGTGGTGGGCACCTGGAACGCATTGCCAGCGGAGGTGGTAGATGCGGGCACGATGGAGTCTTTTAAGATGTATCTAGACAGATACATGAATGGGCAGGAAGAAAAGAGATACAGAACCTTAGAAAATAGGCGACATGTTTAGAGAGAGGATCTGGATCGGCGCAGGCTTGGAGGGCCGAAGGGCCTGTTCCTGTGCTGTAATTATCTTTGTTCTTTTGTTCTTTGTACCTGCATACTAACCTTTTGCGATTCATGCACTAGGACACCCAGATCCCTCTGCATCTCAGAGTTCCGCAATGTCTCACCATTTAGATAATATGCTTCTTTTTTATTCTTCCTGCCAAAATGGACAACTTTGCATTTTCCCACACATTATACTCCATCTGCCAGATTTTTGCCCACTCACTTACAGAACAAAGAATAGAGAGAATCTCTTGTGCAAGTCTTCAGCATATATGAGCTCATAAATTGAACAAATAATGAAAGGATTGAGCCTATGATCTCATCGTGCAGTGTAAACAACATTAAGGTAACAGTGAAATTAAAGACATATATTTTAGTGTTTCAGGCAACATTTGATTATAATCTATAACTTGTCAGAAAAAAGTAACATGCTTCATTGTAACTTGTTTTGGAATAAGCTTTAAAATTGTCCTTGACTGAGGACGAACACAGTGCTCTTTTCTGTAATTGTGGGAAAGATCTGCAGAATGTTGCTCCATAAAGGCTTTTTTTGTTGGTTCATGAGGTGTGACAAAGCCAACATTTATTGCCAATCCCTAATTGCCCTTGAGAAGGTGGTGGTGAGCCACCTTCTTGAACTGCTGCAGTACATCTGGTGTAGGTACACCCACAATCAAAATAAAAGTTATTATTGGTAACAGGAGGAGGAACTCCCATCTAAATCAGGCCAAGTTCAGTGCACTGGGTAAAAGGGAATGAATCATAACCATCAGGTACTGCATGGCCCATGAAAACAATGGCAGCCCGCTCCGCACATTGCGGAGCTGCCGCGATATTAAGTGCTGTGGCTCATTTAAATGGCCGGGGCAGACTGCCCACCCCGATGACATGGAGGGCTGTCCGTCCCCGGCAATGGCGTCAGCTGCCTTTGCGTAGGCGCTGACGCCATTTTTAAAGGGCTTCAAGATAGTTTGATTTCAAAAATTAAATAAATTGATCCTGACCCTCTCCCACACCCAAATAACCATAGAATTAATCGCTTGCCCTCTCCCCCTCCAAAACCCTTACCTTGTGGACCTGACCCTCACCCTCCCCGAAGTTCATAAACTTTACACAATAAACCTTCCCGCCATCCCCTACACCAATGAAATGACTCTGACTCCGTTCCCCCACTCCTGCACTGAGAAACTTACCTGCTCCCCCCTCCCCACTAGTGTTCTTCCAATCCAGGGATCCGAGGGCTCGGGAGTGCCGGCCACCAGCGACAATATCGCACAGACTGCGGGATTGAGAAGGTATTTAATTAGTTTATTTCAATTAATTTAAATATTTATATTGGGCTTGTCACCAAGTGGTGGTGGGGGGTGGTGGTGGGGCACCACAAGGCCTTGCCGCCACCAGCAATGTTGGGCCAGGCCTTCCCGGCGTCGAGGTCCGTGGCGGGCCTCTCCCGGAGGCATTTTCTGGCCACTCCTGCCATGGCCCCCGACGTCGGGGGGTCTGTAAAATTCGCCCCAGTGCCTGTACATGTACAGTGCACAGTAGGTGAAAGGGAACGATTTACTTTTGTCAGTTACTGTATGGCCCACTGTCATAGAGTCATAGAGTTATACAGCACAGAAACAGGCCCTTCGGCCCATTGTGTCTGTGCCAGCCATTAAGCACCAATCCTGATCCCATTTTCCAGCACTTGGCCCATAGCCCTGTATGCTATGGTGTTTCAAGTGCTCATCTAAATACTTCTTAAATGTTGTGAGGGTTCCTGCCTCTGCACCCCTTCAGGCAGTGTGTTCCAGATTCCAACCATCCTCTGGGTGAAATTTTATTTCCTCAAATCCGCTCTAAACCTCCAGCTCCTTACCTTAAATCTATGCCCCCTGGTTATTGACCCCTCCGCTAAGGGGAAAAGTTTCTTCCTATCTATCCTATCAATGTCCCTCATAATTTTGTATACCTCAATCAGGTCCTTCCTCAGACTTCTCTGCTCCAAGGAAACAACTCTAGCCTATCCAGTCTCTCCTCATAGCTGAAATGCTCCAGCCCAGGCAACATGCTGGTGAATCTCCTCTGCACCCTCTCCAATGCAATCACATCCTTTCTACAGTGTGGCAACCAGAACTGTACACAGTACTCCAGCTGTGGCCTAGCTAGCATTTTATACAGCTCCATCATAACTTCCCTGCTCTTATATTCTATGCTTTGGCTAATAAAGGCAAGTATTCCATATGCCTTCCTAACCACCTTATCTACCTGTGCTGCTGCCTTCAGTGATCTATGGACAAGTGCACCAAGGTCCTTCTGACTTTCTGTACTTCCTAGGGTCCTACCATCCATTGTATATTCTCTTGCCTTGTTAGTCCTCCCAAAATGCATCATCTCATACTTCTCAGGATTAAATTCCATTTGCCACTGCTCCACCCATTTTACCAGCCAATCTATATTGTCCTGTAATCTAAGGCTTTCCTCCTCACTATTTACGACACCACCAATTTTCATGTCATCTGCAAACTTACTGATCATATCTCCTATATCAATGTCTAAATTAGTAATGTGCACTACAAACAGCAAGGGTCCTAGCACCAATCCCTGCAGTACACAACTCATCACAGGCTTCCACAAACAACCTTTGATCATCACCCTCTGCCTCCTGCCACTAAACCAATTTTGGATCCAATTTGCCAAATTGCTCTGGATCCCATGAACTCTTCCCTGCTTAACCAATCTCCCATGCGGGACTTATCAAAAACCTTACTGAAGTCCATGTAGACTACATCAACTGCTTTACCCTCATCTACACATCTAGTTACCTCATCAAAAAATTCAATCAAGTTAGTCAGACAGGATCTTCCCCTGACAAAGCCATGCTGACTCTCCCTGATTAATCCCTGCCTCTCCAAGTGGGAGATTAATCCTGTCCCTCAGAATTTTTCCCAATAGTTTCCCAACCATTGATGTTAGACTCACTGGCCTGGTGTGTGTTTCACTGTCAACTCCTGTACTTGTACAGTACATAGAGAATACATCTATGCAAAAGTTTACATAAATGCTACAAAGGACATTAGGTTTCCTTCACCAAGGCATTGTTGGAATTTTACAACAATCTGACAGCTTCGTTCTCACTTTTACTGAGACTAACTTTTTATTCCTGGCTTTTTTAAACTGAATTACAAATCGTCAAACAATCATGGTGAGATTTCAAACTCTTAGTTCCAGACCTCTGGATTATTAGTCCAGTAACATAATCTCTACACCAGCACACTCTCACAAGGAGAGAGAGTACCTCAGGAGAATGGGGAAAGGAAAGCAGAGACCTTGAAATCCTTAAATCTAAATCTAAAGAATGCATATGATGAACGTAGTTTGAGTTAGGTTTTTTTCAAAAAGATTCTGAGTCAAGAACTGAAACTTTTGGAGATGGTTTTGCACTTTTGAAAATTGCCCAGGCAGTATTCTGAATTCTGTTAAATAATCAGCTGATCTAATACAGTTCACCATATATTTGCAAAAAACAACCTAATGTAAGTGCTTGGCAGGGCAGTACAATTGAACGATTCATGGAAAGGGGAAACCCTCATCACTCAGTTTGTAAGAACTAGCTACCCCTAACCATAAATATTTCAACATTTCCTCTCTTCTTTCGACCCATTTTTTTCCCAGAGCATTTCTCTTTTTCCTGTCACCTCGCAGGGTGAGGAGCTGTACAAGGTATCGAGTGACGGAATGCAGGGGAGGGGGATCGTGACTGAGTGGAACAGACCACTCCTTGTGTGTTTTTTTATAAATTGCGCTTGTAATGGGTTTAACCTCTGCTTTGGCTCAGATGAGGCTAGTTATCGACAGAACACCTGTTTGGCTGCACATTAGAAATCCCCCACTTTTTCAGTGTGGTATTGGTTCATGCAATGGGCACTGTGCTGCAGTAGTTAAATTGCTGGACTAGTTTTTCAGAGACCTTGGACTCGTCGTTCTGACAGGGTGAGCTCAAATTCACATCATTTGAGAATTTGAATTCAGTTTCAAAACAGAAATTCTGGAAATTAAAAAAAAAAACAGCTGTCAGTAAAAGTGAAGCTGATGTTTGTCATAAAAATAGAGTAAGATGAAGAAGGGTGGAGGAGGCTCATGTGGAGCGTAAACAACATTGCGGACCAGTTGGGCTGTATGGCCTGTTTCTGTGCTATAAATACAATGTAGTTCTGTGTAAAAAAAAAAACTAGTTCACCAATCTCTCAGTGTAAGTCTACACTCCAATTCCACGCCAATAGTTATTGTCTCCTTACTGCCCTCTGAAATGGCCTAGCGAGCCCCTCAGATGTATCTAAACCATCACACTATAGTCGTTCAAGAAGAAGGTTCACCATCACCTTTGTATGGCAGCTAAGAATGGGCAATAAATACCAGCCTTGCCAGTGACATTGACATCATGAAAAGATCTTAAGTTCAATCCCTGTGATGTGTTAGTATCTCAAAAGAACCTAAGAATCAGGAGTAAGAGTATGGCACAAGACTTGAGCCTGCGGGCTATTCAATAAGATCATGCATAGAAAATCCACTCACCCCGCCTAAACCCCATATCCCTTGATTCCCTGAGACTCCAAATATCTATCGATCTCAGTCTTGAATATGCTTGTTAACTAAGCATGCACAGCTCTCTGGAATAGAGAATTCCAAAGATTCATAAACCTCTGAGTGAAGAAATTTCTCCTCCTCTCAGTCCTAAGTGGCTTCCCCCTTATTTTGAAATTGTGTCCCCTGGTTCTAGACTCCCCACCCAGGGGAAACATCTTCCCTGCATCTACCCTGTCTATCGCTTTAAGTATTTTGTAGGTTTCAATGAGATCATCTCCCATTCTTCGAAACTCTAGAGAATACAGGCCCAGTTTCCCCAATCTCTCTTCATAGGACAGTCCTGACATCCTGGAAACAAGTCTGGTGAACCTTTGTTGCACTCCCTCTATGGCAATAATATCCTTCCTAAGGCAAGGGGACCAAAACTGCACACAGTACTCCAGGTGCGATGTAACCAAGATTCTATACAATTGAAGCAAGACTTCACTACTCCTGTACTCAAATCCACTTGCGATAAAGGATAGCATACCATTCGCTTTCCTAATTGCTTGCTCTACCTGCATACTAGCTTTCAGTGGCTTATTGACAAGGACAGCCAGATCCTTTTGTACATCTACACGTTCTAATCTCTTATCATTTAAGAAATACTCTGCACATCTATTCCTCCTACCAAAGTGGATAACCTCACATTTTTAAGGAAGAAGAATAGGACTCAGAGGTTCTCACTCATGCGGTGAATCAATGATTGGAAACTCTGTGTATGGAGTCAGCAGTGGCACTTTGGGTAGTGCTCTCAGAGCCAAACGTTTGTGGGTTTCAAACCCCAGTACAAACACTTAAGCACAAAAATCCAGCCTGTTGCTCCCAGGGAGTGCTGCACAGTCAACGGTGCTGTTTTTCAAATGAAACATGAAACCAAGAACATATCTGCTCTATCAGGTAGAAGTAAAAAATCCCACAGTCACTATTTTCAAGAGGAGCAGGGGAAGCTCTCCAGGGTATGCCAGCCAATACTTATCCCTCAATCAACATGACTAAATAAAAACAGATTTATCTGGTCAAAATTTCACTGCTCTGTGTGGGAACTGACTGTGCACAAATTGTCATGTGTTCTTTGTGTTATCTTAAGCAACACAATGAGATATGTGGATGCTGGTGCCTTGAAGATCTCTAACAGGTTTATTAACAGCTAAACTAGTATACAGAGCAAACTATGTACAGACTTTGTCTAGGGTTGCAGTGTGACCATTGCTTCTTCTCTACATGACTATGTCCTGATACTTAGCTCGTTAGCATACTGAGTTCTTAAAGGAATATCACTCTTGAAGTGATCATACAACACAAATGAGTTGCCTTACAACAGAGACTACACTTTGAAACATACTTCATTGGATGGTCGTGAGTAATGCTATATGAATGCAGGTCTTTATTTTTTAGACAATAGATAAGGAATCAGGAACAACTATGATGCCCCTCTGTCTATCGCCCCTCCCCTACTGATCCACTATTCAGGTTTCAACGTGAAGAATGGCTGAATGGATAAGGTACTGTGGGGGGCTGGGGGCCGTGTAGGGGGGGTGTGGGGTTGGAACAATTAAAATTGGGGATGCTAGAATTAGACGAGTGCAGATATCTCAGAGGGTTGTGAGACTGGAGGATGTTACAGAGATAGGAAGGGGTGAGGACATGGAGGGATTTGAAAACAAGGATGAGAATTTTAAAATGGAAGCATTGTTGAACTGGGTACCAATGTAGGTCAGTGAACAAAGGGACAGTAGGTGAAAAGGACGGTGGAGTTTTACATGGACAGTAGAGTTTTGGATGATCTCAAGTTTATGGAATAGTCAAATCTAGAGGTAGCAAAGGCATGAATGTGGGCTTCAGCAGCAGATGGGCTGAGGCAGGGGTGAAGTCAGACGATGTTATGAGGTGGAAATAGAGGGGTCTTAATGATGGCACGAATTTGAGTTTGGAAGCGCATCTCGGGGTCAAATGCGATTAATCTCAGATTGTTGCTAGGGAGAAGGATCGGGTTGGTAGCTAGGGAACGGAGTTTGGGGCAGGGACCGAAAACAACGGCTTCAGTCTTCCCAACATTTAATTGGATAAAATTTCTGTTCATTCAATAATGAATGTCAGATAAGCCGTCTGATAATTTAACGACAGTTGAGGAGTCGAGAGAGGTGGTGGTGAGGTAGAGCTGGGTATAGTCAGTGTACGTGGGAAAACTAACGCTGTGCTTTCAGATGATGTTGCTAAGGGGCATCACGTAGCTGAGAAATAGGAGGGGGCCGAGGTTAGATCTTTGGGAGATCTTGGGGGATTAGAATCATATGAGAGCAGTCCCACCCAGCTGGACGAGGAAGAAAAGACAGCAGAATAAAATAACGACTGACGAAAAGTCATCAGTCTGAAACGTTAACTCTGTTTTTCTCTGCATAGATGCTGCCTGACCTGCTGAGAATTTCCAACATTTTCTGTTTTTATTTCAGATTTTCAACAGCCACAGTGTTTTGCTTTTGAATAAAATAAGGGAGCTGGAACAGGTTCTGTGACCGATAGGAGGAGGCTCACAAGGAGCATAAACTCTCACAGAGTGGGAAGTGGGAGGATTGGAGGGTGGGACGTGTTGGAAGGGGAGTAAAGGGTGAGGCAGGGAAGTGGGAAGGAGGTGGGGGAGAGGAGAGAATATGGAGAGGGAGGGGGCCATGGGAATGGGAATGGTGAGCGGAAAGGGAGAAGGGAGAGGGAAGTGGGGAGTGGGAGTCGATAGGGGAAAGGGAGAGAGGGAAGAGGGAAGTGGGGGGAGAGGAGATTGGGCAGAAGGGTGTATGGAATGGGTAGGAGGTGTCATTTTTACTTTTGGACAATTGTCTTGTGGAAAAGAGAGCCCACTCTCTCTCTCTGGTTAAACTATGAGGAGAGTGCACAGACTAGGCTTGTATTCCCTTGAGTATAGAAGATTAAGGGGTGATCCAATTGAGGTGTTTAAGATGGTTAAAGGATTCTATAAGGTAGATAGAGAGAAAGCATTTCCTCTGGTGGGGAGTCCAGATCAAGAGAGAATAACCTTAAAATTAGAGCCAGGCCATTCAGGGTGATGTCAGGAAGCACTTCTTCACATAAAGGGGAGTGGGAATCTGGAACTCTCTCCCCCAAAATCTGTTGAGGCTTGGGATCACTGGAAAATTTCAAAACTGCAATTGATAGATCTTTGTTAGGTCAGGGTATTAAGGCATGTGAAACGTAGCCGGATGGATGGAATTGAGATACAGACCAGCCGTGATCTAACTGAATGGCGGAACAGGCTCGAAGGGCTGAATGGCCTCCTGGTGTTCCAAATCGGAATCTTCCCTGCAAAGGTCTTCTCGAGCTTTTCTTTACTTCTTTACATAAATTTTAAATGTCATGAGGGGGAAGGAAGTGTGTTGAAGATTAAAGACAGCTTTCGAAGAATGTTTGATGACTCGTCACCTCCCAAGGCTGAATAATGTCAGTTCTGTTATCAGTTGAACGCCAGGCTGCATGTGACTGAAAGAATTAATGGTATTTTCATAAAAGGGCCTAAAAGAAGAAAGAGATTTAAACATTTGCCAGGTTATCGTAGTAAATGGGAACACGATTGAGAGATGGGAACACAACGCACAGCTCGTCTCTGTGTGTGTCTGTGCTTGTGTTAGAATTCGAAATGAGAGTCCCAATGTCACCTTTTCTTGTCAATCCTTTCTCCTTTCAAAAGAAACTTTGAGGCTAATTGCTCCTTTGTTCACTGTTCACTCTCGTGCCAATTAATCTTCATCAATGCATCAACAAAAAAAAACCGAACTTTGCAGTTCAATCGGAATAAAGGAACATAGGAACAGGAGTAGGCCATTCAGCCCCTCAAGCCTGTTCCAGCATTCAGTGAGATCATGCTGATCTGTATCTGAACTCCATCCAACTGCCTTGTTTCTAAATCCCTTAATATCCTTGGCAAGCAAAAATCTATCGCTCTCAGATTTAAAATTATTAATTGTGAGAGTTCCACACTTCTACCACTGTTTTCATGAAGTGTTTCCTGACTTCTCTCCTGAATGGCCTGGCTCTGATTTTAAGGTTATGTCCCCTTGTCCTAAACTCCCCCATCAGTGGGTAAAAGTTTCTCTCTATCTACCCTATCAATTCCTTTCAACACCCTAAAAACCTCAATTAAAATACTTCTTCCCCTTCCATATTCCTGGGGATGCAATGAAATAAGTTCCCATTTGCTCAAACATTCAGCAGTAATTAAACTCTGAGGACAGATTGCAACCAGGGGACGGCAGTGATTATGACTACCATGGGCTAGACTCCATGGTTCTGAG
This sequence comes from Heterodontus francisci, assembly GCF_036365525.1. Lineage (NCBI taxonomy): Eukaryota > Metazoa > Chordata > Chondrichthyes > Heterodontiformes > Heterodontidae > Heterodontus > Heterodontus francisci. The sequence continues at coordinate 116,488,770 of NC_090380.1, forward strand.
TGAGCTCAGTCAAGAGGGTTCCGAGGGGGTTTGGCAATTCCTCTCTGCTTTACTTCACAACAAGCATCAACCAGTTTATTTTAAAGACTCACACCTGGACAGCGTCAATCACAATCATCTAACTATTGTTTTGAACCTGGTGCTGGGTAATTCTGCCAGCTGAGGATTGGCAGGCTGTTCTGTCACAGATGGCATTCTGAGCCCAATCCTGTCCCTCTCAACATTTCACATGTGCACTTTGAACTAACATTGCAATCAGGAGCAGGAACCCTGACTGAGTTTATCCCTTCCGAATCCAGAACACTGAGACGAACCACCTACAACAACTTGCATTTATATAGCACCTTTAACATATCAAAAAACATCCCAAGGAACTTCACAGGAGCATAAATCAAACAAAATTTAACATCAAGCCACAGTTAGAGATATTCGGACAGGTGACCAAAAGCTTGGTCAAAGAGGTAGGTTTTAAAGAGCATTTAAAAGGAGGAGAGAGGGGTAGAGAGGTTTAGGAAGGGAATTCCAGACCACATGTCCTTGGCAGCTGACCTGTCACCTGCTCAGCTGAAGTTTAAGTCATAGAATTTACAGCACAGAAGGAGTCCATTTGGTCCATTGTGCTTGTGCTACTTCTTCACCTGGCACTGTCTACTCCAGTCCCATCTGCCTGCCATTGCTCTGTTTATATTCTTCCTTTTCAATATTATTCAGTAGCCCCTTGTGTTACAGCAACCCAGGTCGAATAACCATTCATTTTAGCCTTGTCCTTGTCCTTTGATTGATAATGAACCTGTGCCCCTTAGTTGGGGAGTTATCAGGCATTGGAGGCAATCAGTCACTACTGACCCTCTAAAAATCTTTCCTAATATTCAAACCATTTATTAGAGTATTCCTTACCCTTCTTTACTCCAGTGAAAAATTCCCAATTCTTCCATCCTTTCTTCACAACTATAACCTCTCATTCCTGGTATCAGTCTAGTAAATCACGTGGCATATTTATTCCTCAACCAACATCATTAAGACAGACTATCTTGTCATTTATCACATTGCTGTTTGTGGGATCTTGCTGTGCACAATTTGGCTGCTACATTTCCCGACATTACAGCATAGACTGCTCTTCAAAAGAAAAAGTGCTTCATTGACTGTAAAGCACCTTGGGGCATCCTGAGATCATGAAAGGCGCTGTAGAAATGCAAGTTCTTTTTATTGTAGGTGCAGATGGTTCAGTCACTAGAAGAGTGGCCTTTTGATGATTTGGAGCCTGAGTAAATGATTACTATCATAGACTGCCTCAGAACATTCACACAAATGACTACTTAAACTGTGATCTGCTGCCTGGTAATGCTACCCTGAGGCAGATTACAGCTCTACAATCCACTGTAACATCATTTTTGTCAATCCACAGAACTGCAAAAGAAACACTTCATCAGGTGGGAACTATTATCCTGTGCTCAGAGTTAGTCATCAGTCACATGGGAAAATTCATTTCACTCTAGTTGGGTTTCTAGGGTAGGTCTGAATCCATCTTAAGACAGAAATGAGGAAGAATTTCTTCTCTCAGAGGATTGTGAATCTTTGGAATTCTCTACCCCAGAAAGCTGTGGATGCTTTAGTATGATTGAGTATTTTCAAGGCTGAGCTAGACAGATTTTTGAACTATCGGGGAGTCAAGGGTTATAGGGGCAGGAAAGGGGAGTTGAGGCCAAGATCAGATCAGCCATGATCTTATTGACTGGGACAGCAGGCTGAGGAGGGCCTGCTCTTGCTCCTATTTCGTATGTTCCTATGCTCCAACCTTCCTTTCTTCATCAGTTCCCTCCATTCCACCTCTTTTAATAACCTGATCCATTAATGTGATGGAATCCCAAGGCGTTGGACATTTCCTTTGTGCCAATTAAAGTCTCCATCTCTTCACATGGGTGCTAATTTGTCCTGGTCTTGCCCTAATCTGGTACAACACTGGCAAACAGGATGAAAGCATAGCAATCTGGAGCCCGATACATCCTTTCCCTAACCCAGGGCCTCAAGGTCAGATGCAAAAACCACAACTATTTGTAGTGCACATTAATGATTTAGACATGAATATAGGAAGTATGATCAGTAAGTTCGCAGATGACATGAAAATTGGTGGTGTCGAAAATAGTGAGGAGGAAAACCTTTAGATTACAGGATGATACAGATAGGCTGGTAAGATGGGCAGAACAGTGGCAAATGAAATTTAATCCTGAGAAGTGTGAGGTGATGTATTTTGGGAGGACTAACAAGGCAAGGGAATATACAATAGATGGTAGGACCCTAGGAAGTACAGAGGGTCAGAGGGACCTTGGTGTACTTGTCCATAGATCACTGAAGGCAGCAGCACAGGTAGATAAGGCGGTTAGGAAGGCATAAGGGATACTAGCCTTTATTAGCCGAAGCATAGAATATAAGAGCAGGGAAGTTATGATGGAGCTGTATAAAATGCTAGTTAGATCACAGCTGGAGTACTGTGTACAGTTCTGGGCAGCACACTATAGGAAGGATGTGATTGCACTGGAGAGGGTGCACAGGAGGTTCACCAGGATGTTGCCTGGGCTGGAGCATTTCAGCTATGAAGAGAGACAGGATAGGCTAGGGTTGGTTCTCTTAGAGCAGAGAAGGCTGAGGAGGGACCTGATTGAGGTACAAAAATTTTGAGGGGCATTGATAGGATAGATAGGAAGTAACTTTTTCCCTTAGCGGAGGGGTCAATAGCTAGGGGGCATAGATTTAAGGTAAGGGGGCAGGAGGTTTAGAGGGGATTTGTGGAAAAAGAATTTCACCTAGATGGTGGTTGGAATCTGAAAGGGGTGGTAGAGGCAGGAACCCTCACAACATTTAAGAAGTATTTAGATGAGTTCTTGAAACTCCATAGAATACAAGGCTACGGGCCAAATGCTGGAAAATGGGATTAGAGTAGAAAGGTGCTTGATGGCTGGCACGGACACAATGGGCTGAAGGGCCTGTTTCTGTGCTGTATAACTCTATGACTCCATTGACCTGGCTGAGATCAGCCAAGAGTGGAGATTGAAGGTAAGACATTGTTGATCAGGTCCCGTTCACCCATCACCTCTGTGCTCGCTGGCCTGCATTGGCACCCAGTTTGGCAATGTCTCAATTTTAAAATTCTCGTCCTTGTTCTCAAATCCCTTCATGGCCTCACACCCCCCTACCTCTGTAATCTCCTCCAGCACTGAACTCTTTGAGGTCTCTGTGCTCCTCCAATTCTGGCCTTTTGTGCAACCCAGATTTGCATCGTGCTAAAATTGGTGGCCGTGCCTTCAGCTGCTGAGGTCCTAAGCTCTGGAATTTCCTCCCGAAACCTCTCCACCTCTCTCTCCTCCTTTACAACACTGCTTAATACTTATGACCTTGACCACATTTTTGGTCACCTGTCCTAATCTTTATTTATGGTGACTCAATGTCAAATTTCATTCGATAACGTTCCTGTGAATACCTTGGGATGTTACACCATGTTAAAGGTACTATATAAATGCAAGTTGTTTGTTGTTTGGCTCAATAACCTACTGGATAAGCTCATTGAGCTAATGGAGGTGTCTCAGTGCATTGCGGAATAACCTGTGGTGAATGAAATTGCTTCCTCCTCTATAAGGTAAAGAGACATCACCAGTTTTCAGTTCCTCCCACCCTTCCTCAGTTCTGCTAGCTCCACTCTTAGGAACAAAGTGTAAGGAGGAGGCCATTCAACCCCTCGAGCCTGTTACGCCATTGCATTAGATCACGGCTGATCTGTAACTTCATCTACCAGCCTTGGCCATCTTTCATTTATTGAAACTCATTATCTCCATTGACTTAATCTCCTTCTCAACTCTCCTACAGTATACATGCTTTTACAATCCAAAGACTGTGCTGTGGCTCAGTGAGTGGCACTCTCACCTCTGACTCAGACAAGTGTGGGTTCGAGTCCTACTCCAGAGACTTGAGCCCATAAGCTAGGCTAACAGTGTGGGGAACTGTTGTAACTACTGTGTCTTGGATAAGGATACTAAACAGAGTTCCCATTGGCTCTCTCAGGTGAACATAAAAGATCCCACAGGCATCATTCAACGAGAAGGTGAATTCTTCCTGGTCAGCACTTGCTGCTCAGTTGAAATCACTGAAAAAGAAGATTAAATCATTTATCAAATTGGTATGTTGTGGGATCTTGCTGTGCATAAATTAGCTGTTGTATTTCCTGCATCAGAAGTACGTTGTTGGCTGTAAAGCACTTTGGGACTTCCTCAGTTATAAAATCATAGAGTCATAGAGATGTTTATGGCACAGAAAGAGGCCACTTGGCCCATTGTGTCTGCACTGGCCAAACAATGAGCTACTCAGTCTAATCCCACTTTCCAGTACCTGGTCTGTAGCCCTGCAGGTTACAGCACTTGAGGTGCATATCCAGCCACCTTATGAATGAGTTGAGGGTTTCTGCCTCTACTACCCTTTCAGGCAGTGAGTTCTCGACCCCCACCACCCTCTGGGTGAAAAAACATTTCCTCATCTCCCCTCTATTCTTTCTATCAATCACTTTAAATCTATGCCCTCGAGTCACTGACCTCTCTGCCAAGGTAAATAGGTCCTTCTCATCCACTCTATCCCAGGCCCCTCATAAGTTTGTACATCTCAATCGAATCTCCCCTCAGCCTCCTCGGTTCCAAGAAGAACACCAGCCTATCCAATTTTTCCTCATAGCTGCATTTTTCCAGTCCTGGCAACATCCTCGTAAATCTCCTCCGTACCCTCTCTAGTGCAATTACATCCTTTCTGTAATGAGGTGATCAGAACTGCACACAGTATTCAAGGTCTGGCCTAACTAATGATTCATACAATTCCAGCATAACCTCCCTGCTCTTATATTCTATACCTCAGTTAATAAAGGAAGGCTTCCATATGCCTTCTTAACCACCTTACTGATCTGTCCTGCTACCATCAGGGATCTGTGGACATTCACTCCAAGGTCCCCCCTCACTTCCTCTACACCTCTCAGTATTCTCCCATTAATTGTGTATTCTTTTGCCTTGTTTGACCTCCCCAAATGTATCACCTCACACTTCTCCAGGTTGATTTCCATTTGCCATTTTTCTGGCCACCTAACCAGCCCATTGATATTTTCCTGCAGTCTTCAGCTATCCTCCTCACTATCTACCACACGGCCAATCTTTGTGTCTTGTTCTTGATCATGCCCCCTACATTTATGTCCAAATTGTTAATATAGACCACAAAAAGCAGGGGACTAGTATTGAGCCCTGCAGAATGCCACTGGGAGCAGCCCTCCAGTCGCAAAAACACCCGCCAACAATTACCCTTTGTTTCATGCCACTGAGCCAATTTTGTATCCAGCTTGCTACATTCCCCTGGATCCCATGGTCTTTTATTTTTTTAACCAGTCTGCCATGTGGGACCTTGTCAAAAGCCACACCAACTGCCCTCATCAATCCACCTTGTTACTTCAAAAAATTGAATCATGTTAGTCAGACACGATCTTCCCTTAACAAATCCATGCTGACTACCCTTGTTTAATTCATGCACTTCTAAGTGACAATTTCTCCTATCTCAGAATTGATTCCAATAATTTGCCCACTACTGAGGTTAGACTGACTGGCCTGTAATTATTCGGTCTATCCTTCGCTCCCTTTTTAAACAAAGGTACAATGTTAGCAGTTCTCCAATCCTCTGGCACTACACCTGTATCCAGTGAGGACTGGAAAATGATGGTCAGACCTTCTGCTATTTCCTCCCTGGCATCTTTTAACAGCCTGGGGTACATTTCATCTGGCCCTGGTGACTTATCCACTTTCAAGGATGCTAATTACATGAATACTTCCTCTCTCCCTATGTTTATCACATCCAATACTTCACACTCCTCTTCCTTAACTACAATATCTGCATCGTCCCCTCTTTTGTGAAGACAGATGCATAGCATTCATTAAGAACCATACCAATATCTTCCGCCCCTACACACAGGTTATCTTTTTGGTCTTTTTTGGGCCCTACTCATTCCTTAGTTATCCACTTAATCTTACTGTATTGATTAAAACATCTTTGGGTTCATCTTGATTCTGCTTGTCAATATTCTTTCATGCCCTCCCTTTGCTTTCCTAATTTCCTTTTTGATTTCACCCCTCCACTTTCTATACTCCTCTCGGCTTTCTGTAGTATTGAGTTCTTGGTATCAGAAATAAGCTTTCCTTTTCCGTCTTATCTTACCCTATAGGGTCCTTGACATCCATGGGCTATAGATTTGGCCGTCCCATCCTTTTTATTTGTGGGAACATGTTTACCCTGAGCTCCTTGAATCTCCCCTTTGAATGCCTCCCACTGTTCTGACACTGATTTACCTTCAAGTAGCTGTTTCCAGTCCACTTTCGCTAAATCTCTCCTCAGTTTAGTAAAATTGGCCTTGCCCCAATTGAGAACTCTAACTCCTGTTCTATCTCTGTCCTTTTCCATAATTACGTTAAAGCTGACTGAATTATGATCACTACCACCAAAATGCTCTCCCACTGCCACTCCTTCCACCTGCCCATCTTCATTTCCTAAAACTAAGTCTAAAACTGCGCCCTCTCTTGTTGGACTTGCTACATACTGGCCAAAAAAGTTCTCCTGAATGCACCTCCAGAATTCTGCTCCCTCAATTCCTTTCACACTAAAACTATCCCAGTTAATATTGGGGTAATTAAAATCCCCTACTATTACTGCCCTATTGTTCATGCACTTCTCAGAGATTTGCCTACATATCTGCTCTTCTATCTCCCTCTGACTGTTTGGAGGTCGATAATACACTCCCAGCAGTGTGATTGCCCTTTTGTTCCTTAGCTCAATTGATATGGCCCCATTTGATGAACCTTCAAATATATCATCCCTCCTCACAGCTGTAATAGTTTCTTTGACCAAACTTGCCACTCCCCCTCCTTTATTATCCCCCTCCCTATTGCGTCTGTATACCCTGTAACCAGGAACGTTGAGCTGCCATTCCTGTCCCTCCTTAAGCCATGTTTCTGTAATCGCTATGATATCACACTGCCACGTGTCTATCTGTGCCTTCAGCTCATCTGCTTTATTTGCTATACTCTTTGCATTGAAATAGATACCCTTGAGCACTGCCAAACTCTTTTTTAATTTTCTTACCTTTGTTTCCTCTGCCTTTCAGACTCATCCACTAATTTGCTGCCTTCCATTTTCATTTCTGATTTTGTCCCAACTGAGTCTACCCTCAGGTCCCCATCCTCTTACGAAACTAGTTTAAACTCTTTCCAACGGCATTAGCAAAACGTCCCGCAAGGAACTCAGTCCCGGCTCTGTTCAGGTGCAAACCATCCATCCTGTACAGGTCCCATCTCCCCCAGAGCCGGTCCCAATGTCCCAGGAATCTGAAGCCCTCCCTCCTGCACCATCTTTCCAGCCACACATTCATCTGTCTTATCCTCCTATTCCTGTGCTCACCTGCGCGTGGCACTGGGAGTAATCTGGGGATTACTACTTTTGAGGTTTTGCTTGCTAATTTCTTACCTAGCTCAGTTTGTGAATGGCGCTATCGAAATCTTTCAACTGAAACTGGACCACTTACACTGTGGTCTACTGATGTCTGGGACACAGAGAGAGAGAGAGAGAGAGAGTGAGAGAGAGATAAGACCATTAAAAAAACAACAATGGCTCAGTTGATAATTTTTCCACACAGTCAATAGCTGAGTCCTACAACGGAAGTTCCAGTTCTGACCACCAGACTTGTGCTGAGGTGGTGATCCTATCTGGGGCAGCATTTGGGGCTGTATGATGGCCCTCAGTATCCCTGGGCTAAAGAGCGTTTTTGTACCTGAAGGCTGGTGATTGAACCTTTGTAAAGCTTTGTCCTTGGATGTAAAAGGCTCAGAATCCCATCAACGAATAACCTGCTAATGCTATTTAGTTTCTAAGCTCACACACATAAATTTTAGAGAGTGCCAGCTTTTGGAAAGGTACTCTAGAGAAGGACCAGCCTTTGAGAGAAGAGGCAAGAGAACTGGAGATAAATATATCATTGAGGTTGTCACCTGCTCTTTTAACACCCCCCATGTCCTATTGCGGAGGCCACATGGGAATTTCTTTTATTATTTATTTATTCACTCACAGGATACAGGATGTCACTGGCAAGGCCAGTATTTATTGCCCATCCTAATTTCCCTTGAGAAGGTGGAACTGCAGCAGTCCATATGGTATAGGTATACCCACAGTGCTGTTAGGGAGAGAGTTCCAGGATTTTGACCCAGTGACTGTGAAGGAACGGCAATATTGTTCCAAGGGGGAGAAGGTCGCATAGTGGTAATGTCACTGAACTAGTAATCTAGAGTCTCGGGCTAATGCTCTGGGGACATGGGTTCAAATCCCACCATGGCAGCTGGTGGAATTTAAATTCAATCGATTAATAATAATCTGGAATTGCAAGCTAGTCTCAGGTAATGTTGCCATGAAGCTATCATTGATTGTCACTAATGCCCTTTAGGGAAGGGAATCTGTCATCCTTACCTGGTCTGGCATACATGCCACTACAGACAATGTGGTTGACTCAACTGCCCTCTGAAATGGCTCAGGAAGACATTCAGTTGTCTAAGGTAATTAGGGATGGGCAACAAATGCTGGCCTTGCAAGCGATCCCTACATACCACGAAAGAATAAAAAAGTCCGGATGGTGTGTGACTTGGAGTGGAACTTCCAGGTGGTGGTGTTCCCATGCATCTACTGCCCTTGTTCCTCTAGGTGGTAGAGGTCGTGGGTTTGGAAGGTGCTGACAAAGGGGCCTTGGTGTGCTACTGCAACGCATCTTGTGGATGGTACACACTGCTGCCACTGTGCGTCGGTGGTGGAGGGAGTGAATGTTTGAAGTGGTGGACGGGGTGTTGAATAAGTGGGCTGCTTTATTCTGGATGATGACAAGCTTCTTGAGTGCAAAAGGAGCAATAGCCAAAGGGCAGCAAGTTTAACATGACAGTGAAGTCAAAAGAGAAAAAAATCTGAACGGGTATAAAATGAGCTGCTGATTTGCTATTGCCTGTTACACTCTACTACCTAAAGACCAGCCTCACACCCTATGTGTTATGCACAATGAGTTGGCGGGGCTATTAATAGGAAAGTATTTTAAATAGGTCTCAGCATACTTATAATTACGCATGAAATATTGGCATAGGGTAGAAATCATGTTCCAGCTGTGGTTTCTGCACTGTAGCAGCTTAATTCTGATCAAGGTGGTTTCTTAATCTCTGGACCCATCCTCACAGCACAGGAAACACAATGAAAGCTGGGAGAGATTCATTGCTTCAGGAACCCTGGCACCAGCTCTCACATCCACACTTTTCCCACATGACTAGATGTCTGGATTAGTGGGGAACAAGCAGCATTAATTAGACAAAGCATTGCTCCATCTCTCCCTCGGATGCTGATCCTGTGCTTTTATTCTCCCTGCAGCGCAGACGAGTTTGTCTTTCGCTTTTTTCAGTCATTCATCATCTGTGTCAAAGAATGGTAGCCAGTTGTCAAGGCGCTGCCTCATTTGCATTGCCTCTCCTTTGTGTGAAATTCCCCCAAAACATGAAAAGATAAGCGCAGGGAGAACACAACTCACAAAATTGTTTCCCAACATTAAGCACCTTTCCTTCTTCTTTAGCCTTTTTTTAATAGCTTCAGGCTGTTTCTCCTCATAGAATCTTACAGTTCAAAAGCAGGCTATTCGGCCCATCGTTCCTGTGCCGGCTCTTTGAAAGAGCTATCTAATTAGTCCCACTCCCACATTGCTCTTTCCCCATAGCCCTGTAACGTTTACCACCTTCAGTATTTCATTGAATTATAGAATGGTTACAGCACAGAATGAGGCCATTCAGCCCAGCATGTCCGTGCCAGCTCTCTGCAAGGGCCACTGAGCTAGCCCCACTCCACTGCCCTGCAAATGTCTTCTCTTCAGGTGCTTGTCCAGGTCCCCTTTGAAAGTTACTATTGCATCTGCTTCCAACACCCTTTCAGGCAGTGCATTCCAGATTATAACAACTCTCCATGTAAAAAACGTTCCCCTAATCTGCCTGTTGCTTCCTTTCCCTATTGCTGGAGTTGCAATTCTATCTCCCGTTTCTCAGCTTAGTGTGAGCCTAAACTATCTCTGGAACCTCATTCTGTTATGATGCAACCCTCCGAGAACTCTGCATTCCCCTTGCCTCCGACCTCTTCCTTCACTACCACCCACCTCATCAGTAGCCATGTTTTCTGCTGCCAAGTCCCTAAACTCTGGAACTCTCTCCCTAAACCTCCCTGCCACTCTCTTCTCTTTCCTCCATAGGAGGCTGCTCAAAACCTACCCTTTTGACGACCCCTTTTTGGTCATCTGTCCAAATATCTCCTTCTGCAGCATGGCGTCACATTTTATCCACAAAAACCAGTACCTATATAGCACCTTAAATGCAGAAAAACGTTGTAGGGTGATTCACAGCAGCATTATCAAGCAAAATTTGACACCGAGCCACTTAAGATGATATTAGGGCAGGTGAGCAAAAGCTTGGTAAAAGCAACTTAAAGGAAGAAACAGAGGTGGAGAGGTGGATAAATATATTTGATAATTGCTCCTGTGATGAGCATTGGAAAGTGCTACTAGTTTAAAGGCACTATATAAGTGCAAATTGTTGTTGCAGTTCCATCCAGGGATTGAACTGGATGGACACCGGCTCTGTAGGGTTCGGTAGATGCCTGTTCACTAATCCACCTGTGTAGCCAAAAGCCAAAATGCACCAAATTTCCTTTGGTGGGGGAATCAAGAACAAGGGGACATTATCTGGAGATCAGAGCCTGGCCATTCAGGAGAGAAGTTAGGAAACACTTCTTCACACAAAGGGTAGTATTAAGAAAGGTAAGAAAGGAGGGAATGAGAAAACAGGGAACTGCAGACCTGTTAGCCTGACATCAGTAGTAGGGAAAATGCTACAATCTCTTATAAAGAATATGATAACTGGACACTTAGAAAATAATGGTAGGATTGGACAGAGTCAACATGGGATGTGAGCACATGGGATTGGGGGTAATATACTGGCATGGATTGAGAATTGATTAACAGACAGTAAACAGAGAGTAGGACTAAATGGGTCATTCTCAGGTTGGCAGGCTGTTACTAGTGGGGTACCTCAAGGATCAGTGCCTGGGCCCCAGCTGTTCACAATCCGCATCAATGATTTGGATGTGGGGACTAAATGTAATATTTCCAAGTTTGCTGATGACACAAAACTAGGTGGGAATGTGAGTTGTGAGGAAGATGCAAAAAGGCTTCAAGGGGATTTAGACTGGCTAAGTGAGTTGGCAAGAACATGGCAGATAGAATATAATGTGGAAAAATGTGAAGTTATCCACTTTGGTAGGAAAAACAGAAATGCAGAGTATTTCTTAAATGGTGAGAGATTGGGAAGTGTTGATGTCCAAAGGGTGTCCTTGTTCATAAGTCACTGAAAGCTAACATGCAGGTGCAGCAAGAAATTAGGAAGGCAAATGATATGGTGGCCTTATTGCAAGAGGATTTGAGTACAGGAGAAAATGTATAGAGCCTCGATAAGATTGCACCTGGAGTATTGTGTACAGTTTTGGTCTCCTTACCTAAGGAAAGATATACTTGCCATTGACGGGGTGCAACAAAGGTTCACCAGACTGATCCCTGGGATTGTCCTAAGAGGGGAGATTGAAGAGATGGGGCCTGTATTCTGTAGAGTTTAGAAGAATGAGAGGTGATGTCGTTGAAGCGTACATAATTCTTACAGGGCTCGACAGGGTTGATGCAGGAAGGATGTTTACCCTGGCTGGGGGTCTAGAACCAGGGGACACAGTCTCAGAATAAGAGGCCATTTAGGACTGAGGTGAGGAGGAATTTCGTCACTTAGAGGGTGGTGAATCTTTGGAATTCTCTACCCCAGAGGGCTGTGGAGGTTCAGTCATTGCATATGTTCAAGACAGAAATTGATAGATTTCTATATATTAAAGGTATCAAGGGATATGGGGATAGTGTGGGAAAATGGTGTTGAAGTAAAAGATCAGCCATGATCTAGTTGAATGGCAGAGCAGGCTCGAGGGGCCGAATGGCCTACTCCTGCTCCAATTTCCCATGTTCCTAAGTGTGGAACTTGCTTCTTCAAAAAGCAGTAGATGCTAGTGCAATTAATAATTTTAAATCTGAGATTGATAGATTTTTGATGGCCAAGGGAATTATGGGATATGGAGCCAAGGCAGGTGGATGGAGTTAAGATACAAATCAGGCATCATCTCATTAAATGGCAGAACAGGCTTAAGGGGCTGAATGGTGTCCTATGTATTTTCCCCCTTCTTCTATTCTACGATCAGTGTCTGTCCCTTCACCCATCACGATCCCACACTCTAGAACTCCATCCTTAAACCCCACTGCCTTCTAAGTCTCCACTCCCACCCCCACCCCCCTCCCGCAGCTCACCTAAAAGAAGCTCCCCAAAAGACTCCTTGCCTTCAGCCACCTCCCTTCACTTCTCTCTGGTCCTGTTCAGGTCTGATATTGAACCGTGAAACTCCTTCAACGTGTCAAAATGTGCTACAGAAAGGGAAATTGCTGCTGTTGTTTCTGTGGGGCTCAGTACCAAATGGGAGGAGCATTTTCCCCGTTAGTCATCAGAGGAGCCTCCAATTGGCTGCTCGTGATTGTGCATCTCTGGAGTATCCAGCACTCTATCACTTCTATTACAGGAATAGCCCATCAATTGATATAAAATCCTGCCAATTTTCTCCAGAGCACTATCATTGCATGAAAAGAATTTGAGCATATCTTGACAAATGAATAATGGGGCAATTATGTCACCTTTATGCCTGCATCTGTCCTAGATTTTACATATATTCAGCCATGTTATGATGGTACAAGAGGTTCTCTCCTTACAACTGTAAGGTACTTTGAGTCTCTAATCGCTCCTCTGTGCCATTGTACTTAAACAAAATCTCTCTCTGTTTGATTGCTGCTGCTACGCTCAGTGCCGCTTAGAACTTTCCTCTCTTGTTCCTCCTACACTGTCATTGCTCATCCCATACACTCTTCCTCTTCCCTGCATCTTCATTGTGTCAAAATAAAGACTCATCAGAACAAGGAGAGACTCGTTAGTCTGTTCCGTCATTCAGTAAGATCGTGGCTGTTCAGTATCTCAACTCCACCCACCTGCTTTGGTTCCATCTCCCTTAATCCCCTTACCCAATAAAATCGATCAATCTCAGTTTTGAAATTTTCCATTGACCACACCCCGCACCCCGCCTCAAAGGCTTTTTGGGGGAGAGAGTTCCAGATTTCCACCACCCTTTTTTGTGAAGAAGTGTCTCCTGATATCATCCAGCTCTAATTTTAAGGTTATGTTCCCTTGCTCCGGACTCCACCCCCCACCCCCCGCCCCCACACCAGAGGAAATCGTTTCTGTTTATCTAACTTATCGATTCCTTTAATCATCTTAAACATCTCAATTAGATCACCTTTTAATCTTCTGCACTCAAAGGAATACCAGCTTAGACTGTACAAGAAGTCCTTGTAACGTGACCCTTTGAGCCGCACATCGTCACATCATCTCCCACTCTCTGGCTGTATGAGCAGAATGACCAGTAAAATTTGCCAATTGTTCAGGCGTTAACTGGACTACTAAGCCGCCAATATGGCTGCCAGGATGTGCACTGCCCACCATATTGGTGGAGGTAAGAAAAATACATGTCCAGGGCCTGAAACAAGCATGAGGCCTGTGCAATTAAGGGGGCTAATGCATGTTTTAAACCCTCACTACAGGATTGATTACCCTGAGGCAGCTGGTGTCATCACACTCAGGAGAGCCAGACTGTGGGATAGACCATTATTAACATCGAATGACAATGGGGGCTGCTCACTCCGACCTAGCCTCCTAGCACTTCCACAAAACCTCTCCCACCCCCCACCACACCCTCCTACCTTTCTCCTTGGCTTCACTTACTTAAGGGCGGCTGTGCTGCTATCAATATTCTTCTCATCACTGACTGGCTGTTCCAGGTAATGCACCCCATGCACCCACTTTCCTTACAATTTCTATCGCATTAATCAATACACCCCATCGACTCCATCACTCTGGAGGGAGAAACACAAGAGCAACAAAAGGTACAATTCTCTTGACATGTTATTATCACCATCACCCTTCTTTTATATGCACATAAGGAGAGAGAAACACAGAAAGAGCCAGAGGCAGTATTTTTACCAGCCCTCTTCAGATGGGTTGAGTTGGGGTGGGGGGGGTGGCGGGGGTGTGGTGGGAGGCATCGGGGGGGGGAGGACCAACGTCTTCCCAATGCCACGGGATATTCCCGGAAATAGGAACATTAGTGGTGCGGCTGTCCGCTTATTGGAGGCCAATTAACTACCACTTTGTGCCCCGCTGACATTTTGCCAGCGTTGCAAAGACCCCCTGCTGCATGGGGAGACCGCCAATGAGGTGCCTTCCCAGTGGATTTCCGGGGGGGGGGGAGTGCGGGTGGACTTCCTTTCTGGCCACTCTATGACCCATGGAGGGGCCGCCCAAAGGTAATGGCCGCCCCCATGGCTCCAACTTCGCTGCTGGAGGTTTCGCCCTTCCGATTGCCGGTTCCTGGTCCTGACACTTAAAAAGAATTTCTTACCCGCCCTTTGGGGCACTTCAACATGGAGGCGCTGTTTCCTTCTCCCTGCAGCCCCAGCAGCAGTCTGGTGTTGCTGCCAAGGCTGCTGAACTGCTGTCCCTCTGATTGGGCCAGTAGCTCGGAGAGGTGGTCCGCCATCCTCAATTAGTTCGTTGTCTGGGCAACAGCCTCTTAATTGACTGCTGCCAGTAAAATCTGCCTCTGCAGTCCTGCCGTCCACCCACGCAGGCTTGGGTCTTGCTTTCAGTCCCAGCAGTAGGGCTTTCTTTCTTGAAGTAAAATTCATCGCAGAGAGTGAAAGATAGTGAGAGAGAGAGAGAGAAAAAGAGAAAGACGAGAAGAGTGAGAGACAAAGAGAGCGAGACTGAGAGATAAAGATGGTGGGAGAGGAATGGAGAGTGAGAGAAAGAAACAGAGAGATAGAGATGGAGGGAATGATGGACAAAGACAGAGAGAGAAGCATAAATATATGGAAAGAGAGAAAGGAAGATCAAGCATTTGCTTTACAACTTCCAGTGCTGTCCTGGGAATAAGATGAAGGGTTTGTTCACACAGGATCCCATCTGTTCATAGTCGTTTGGGACTCCAGTTATAGCAAAGTGGAACATTACAGAAGTAATGCAGCATGAGTATGGCTTCCTGCTAATTTGATTAGACTTCCTTGAGTATGATCGCCTGCTATTATCTGCGAAATGGTGGTTGTATATGAGTTTCAGCTGCAGGTGCCATCAAGAGATAGCAAGGTTCAGGTGTCAAAGACTGAGCTAAGCTCAGATGGTAGCACTTTCTCTGATCAGAAGATGGGGGATTCAAACCCTACCACCGAATCATACAGCACCGCAGGAGGCCATTCAGCTCATTATACCTGTGTCAGCCCTTTCAAAGAGCTATTGCAAGCAAACTTGAGCTGACAATTTAGGTTGGCACACTAGGAGAGTGTTGAAAGAGTGTTGAGTTGTTAAAATCCCTGATTCAACATCAACAAATTAACAGGTCATCCACTTCATTGTTATTTGTGGGATCTTGCTGTGTGCAAGATGGCTGACGCCTTTGCCAACATGAACACTGTGATCATACTTTAGAAAGACATTGTATTTAATATAATGACACTTTATATCTCAGGATATTCCAAAGCCATTTACAGCCCATGAAACATTTTGAAGTGTCATCACTGTTGTAATATAAAGAAACGTGACAGGCAATTCACTGAGCCAAGCTCTTTACACTAACTCATTGTACGTTCATTGTACATGAACCACTTTAAGCTGTTTCTAACAGGAGTGATGGATCCTGCATTTTTCTTGTTCCATTCAATAAGACACTATGTGTAGAGATGTTTAACTGTAATTTTCTGTGTTCCTATATCTAACAAAACTTCACATTCTCTGAGAATGCATTTATAATTTCACTAGAGACACTGAAAAGAGGAAAACTTGACAAATTAATTAACCAGCAACCATAGCAATTCTTGTCTTTCTCCCCCCTCTACGAGCAAAGCACGATTGGCTTAATGACAGTCCAAGATCCAAGAATAAGATTCAAGTTGATAACTGGCTCTGAGGGCCTTACTTGATATGAGTTCAAGGTAGTTTCAATCAATAGTACCAAGAATATGTTGAGAGAGAGGAAAAGAGAGAGACAGAATGAGACAGAGAGAGACAAAGAGAGATAGACAGACAGAAGGAGATAGACAGTGAGAGACTGAGAGACAGAGAAAGACAGAGAGAGACAGCAGAGGGAGTTAGACAGTGACCGTCAGAGAGTCAGAGACAGACAGACAGGGAGAGACAGACGGAAAGAGAAAGAGAGATAGACAACTAGACCGTGACAGACAGAGAGACAGAGGGAAGGAGAGACGAAGGGAAGGAGAGACGAAGAGAAAGAGAACGAGAGACGGAGAGTGAGAGTGTGACAGTGTATGTGAGAGACACAAACAGTTAGTCAGAAAGACAGAGAGAGACAGAGATACAGCGAAAGAGAGGTATAGAGACAGAGAGAAAGGGAGATTATAGAGGGAGAGAAAAAGAGAGAGACAGAGAGGGATAGAGACACAGAAAAAGACAAAAAGGGAGATAGAGAGAGACAGAGAGATCAAATGAGTGAGAGCGACTGATTTGAATCATGACTGTCAGAATCTGCTGTGTGTAAAATGATTGCTGTAGTGTGCTCCAAAAAATCAGTGGCTGTACTTCAAAAAGGAGAATAATTCATTGTTTACAAATTACTGTGAGATATTAGGAGACGTGGGAAGACTTTAAAAAAATTACAGTCTGATGGGAGGAAATGGGGCAATGTTCCTGCACATATTTTGTACAATTCCAATGGCAGACGCAGGAATAATCCTTATCATATCCCAGTGAACAGGTGCCAAGCTCCTTGGTCACAGTCACAAACTCGAAAACTGCAATGTAAAATGGTTTTCATTGGGTTTGCCAGAATTTCACAGAACAATTAATCATTTTGGAGGAGGATGAAAAAAAACTCTTTCCAGCATTTTATCACTGCTGTTGAAAAGACAAGATAAATGAGAACTCAGTAAACGTTAACTTATCTGTTGAAACATTGGATCAAAAAATAAAAACAAGGAGACTTTGTTCAGTTAATAAAAGGGTCGTCAAATATTATAATCCTTCCATCAACAGCAGTGTTTAAGAGTTATGCAACACACTTTGAGAATGATTGGGCTTTGTGCAAACAGGTTCCAAGTGGGGATAGATTAATCTCTTCTTTTGGCCTATTGTATCATGTCCTCTCCTGCAGACATTCTGGAATAGGTGTCCATTCTGGTCTCCCATACCAGGTGGACATTCAGCAACAAAAGCTTGCATTTATATAGTTCCTTTAACATACTGAAACATCCCCAGGCACTTCACAGGAGTAATTATCAAACAAAATTTGACACCGAGCTGCATGAGGAGGTGTTTGGACAGGTGACCAAAAGCTTGGTCAAAGTAGTAGGTTTTAAGGAGTGGTTTAAAGCTCTTTTTGGGACCTTGCTGTGTGCAAGTTGGTGCCTGAAGTGGGGAATATGAAGGCAAGTCCTTCCTTTACATTCTGAAGGAGATAAGTAACTGCAGGAAAGATTCCAAGGAAGGAAAACCCTTCTGATTTTATTGCCTGATCCTTACCATACTCAGGAATCTCTTAAGAACACCAGAACATAAGAAATAGGAGCTGGAGTAGACCACAAGGCCCTCGAATCTGGTGCACCATTTAACAAGATCATGTCCTATCCCGTATACCTTACTACCCTTAGCGCCCCCAAAAATCTATCAATCTCAGTCTTGAATATACTCAAAGACTGAGCATCCACAGTTCTCTGGGGCAGAGAATTCCAATGATTCACAACCCTCTGAGTGAGGAAATTTCTCATCTCAGCCCTAAACGGCCAAACACGTATTCGGAAACTATGACCCCCCAGTTCTTGGCTCTCCAGCCGGGGAAAACAACCTCTCAGCATCTACCCTGTCAAGCCCTCTCAGAATCGTCGATATAACATCACCCCACCCTGCATGACCCGATGTCACTTGAGATATTAAGAAACTATTGCATTTCATGGAGAAGATGAGCGATTCCCTCTGTTCATCCTCACTGTATTTAAACCCTTCATGAATTCATCCAACCCTTTTAAAAGCAATTAATTAATGAGCTTTGACAGGAGTTCCTTCCACACTTACCGACTCCATAGGGGGAAATTATCTTCTGGATTCAGTTTGGGTCTGTTGAAAGGAAAATTAAACCTTTATGAAGAGGCTGTTTTAGCACTGAGCATCCACAGCCTCACCCCTCTGGTAACTCTCTCAGTCACGCAGCTAAACTGAATGTGCGAAGGATGCAGAATCTATTCTTCCTGCAAAGACAAAGGATTTTTGTCGTCCCTCAGTGAGATTTTGATTTGAGTCCACAAACACACAAATTAGTTTGCCAATTCTTTAGTACCGAACTCTCAGGGGAATTCCAACAGAGGCACATCAATATTCTATTATGATGGAAATCATAGAAATCACAGAAAGTTTATGGCACAGAAAGAGGCCACTTAGCCCATCACGTTGGTTAATAATAATACTTTCTTTAACTTTGCACAGATTGAAAAAAATATTCATTCTAGATGCTTATAAATTGCTGGTTCGGCCCCAGCTGGGAATATTGTGTTCAATTCTGGGCACTACACTTTAGGCAGGATGTCAAGGCCTTGGAGAGGGTGCAAAGGAGGTGAGGAATGTGGGACTTCAGTTACGTGGGGAAACTGGAGAAGCTGGGATTGTTCTCCTCAGACCAGTGATGGTTAAGGGGAGATTTGACAGAGGTGTTCAAAAACATGAAGGGTTTTTGATACAGTAAGTATTTCATGACCACCTATGGCAAACGTGTGAAGCGGAATGCAGACTGGTTTCAATCTCACTTTGAAGAGCTGGAACCTGTCATAGCCGCTAAGCGCACTGCACTGTTGAACTACAAGAAAGCCCCCAGCGAGTTAATATCCATAGTACTTAAAGTAGCCAGAAGCGCTACACAAAGAACAGCCAGGCGCTGCGCAAATGACTACTGGCAACACCTATGCAGTCATATTCAGCTGGCCTCTGACACCGGAAACATCAGAGGATTGTGTGATGGCATTAAGAGAGCTTTTGGACCAACCATCAAGAAGATCGCCCCCCCCCCCCTTCAAATCTAAATCAGGGGACACAATCACTGACCAACGTAAGCAAATGGACCGCTGGGTAGAGCACGACCTAGAACTGTACTGCAGGGAAAATATTGTCACTGAGACCACCCTCAATGCAGCCCAGTCTCTACCAGTCATGGATGAGCTGGACGTACAGCCAACAAAATCGGAACTCAGTGATGCCATTGATTCTCTAGTCAGCGGAAAAGCCCCTGGGAAGGACGGCATTACCCCTGAAATAATCAAGAGTGCCAAGCCTGCTATACTTTCAGCACTACATGAACTGCTATGCCTGTGCTGGGACGAGGGAGCAGTACCACAGGACATGTGCGTTAACAATATCTTCTCTTCTTCTTTGGCCTCCTTGTCTCAGGAGGCAATGGGTAAGCGCCTGGAGGTGGTCAGTGGTTTGTGGAGCAGCACCTGGAGTGGCTATAAAGGCCAATTCTAGCGTGACAGGTTCTTCTACAGGTGCTGTGGAGAAATTTGTTTGTCGGGGCTGTTACACAGTTGGCTCTCCCCTTGCGCCTCTGTCTTTTTTCCTGCCAACTACTAAGTCTCTTCGACTCGCCACACTTCAGCCCCGTTTTTATGGCTGCCCGCCAGCTCTGGCGAACGCTGGCAACTGACTCCCACGACTTGTGATCAATGTCACAGGATTTCATGTCGCGTTTGCAGACGTCTTTAAAGCGGAGACATGGACGGCCGGTGGGTCTGATACCAGTGGCGAGCTTGTTGTACAATGTGTCTTTGGGGATCCTGCCATCTTCCATGCGGCTCACATGGCCAAGTCATCTCAAGCGCCGCTGACTCAGTAGTGTGTATAAGCTGGGGATGTTGGCCGCCTCGAGGACTTCTGTGTTGGAGATACGGTCCTACCACCTGATGCCAAGTATTCTCCAGAGGCTGCGAAGATGGAATGAATTGAGACGTCGCTCTCGGCTGACATACGTTGTCCAGGCCTCGCTGCCATAGAGCAAGGTACTGAGGACACAGGCCTGATACACTCGGACTTTTGTGTTCCGTGTCAGTGTGCCATTTTCCCACACTCTCTTGGCCAGTCTGGACAAAGCAGTGGAAGCCTTTCCCATGCGCTTGTTGATTTCTGCATCTCGAGACAGGTTACTGGTGATAGTTGAGCCTAGGTAGATGAACTCTAGAACCACTTCCAGAGCGTGGTCGCCAATATTGATGGATGGAGCATTTCTGACGTCCTGCCCCATGATGTTCGTTTTCTTGAGGCTGATGGTTAGGCCAAATTCATTGCAGGCAGCCGCAAACCTGTCGATGAGACTCTGCAGGCACTCTTCAGTGTGAGATGTTAAAGCAGCATCGTCAGCAAAGAGGAGTTCCCTGTTGAGGACTTTCCATACTTTGGACTTCGCTCTTAGACGGGCAAGGTTGAACAACCTGCCCCCTGATCTTGTGTGGAGGAAAATTCCTTCTTCAGAGGACTTGAACGCATGTGAAAGCAGCAGGGAGAAGAAAATCCCAAAAAGTGTGGGTGCGAGAACACAGCCCTGTTTCACGCCACTCAGGATAGGAAAGGGGTCTGATGAGGAGCCACCATGTTGAATTGTGCCTTTCATATTGTCATGGAATGAGGTGATGATACTTGGTAGCTTTGGTGGGCATCCAATCTTTTCTAGTAGTCTGAAGAGACCACGTCTGCTGACGAGGTCAAAGGCTTTGGTGAGATCAATGAAAGCGGTAGTTGGCCGGGTTGGATTTGTTCTGATTTTTGTGTACAGGACATACCTGGGCAATTTTTCACATTGCCGGGTAGATGCCAGTGTTGTTGCTGTACTGGAACAGCTTGACGAGGGGTGCGGCATGTTCTGGAGCACAGGTCTTCAGTACTATTGCCGGAATATTGTCAGGAACCATAGCCTTTGCAGTATCCAGTGCCTTCAGTCGTTTCTTGATATCACGCGGAGTGAATCGAATTGGCTGAAGTCTGGCATCTGTATTGCTGGGGACTTCAGGAGGGCGCCGAGATGGATTATCAACTTGGTACTTCTGGCTGAAGATTGTTACAAATGCTTCAGCCTTATCTTTTGCACTGATGTGCTGGGCTCCCCCATCATTGAGGATGGGGATATTTGTGGAGCCACCTCCTCCAGTTAGTTGTCTAATTGTCCACGACCATTCACGACTGGACGAGCCTTCAGGCGTCGCTGAGCCCCCGCAATATTTCACGTAAGGACTCATTTAATTGTGGGGGGGGGGGGGGGAGGGGCGGAGTGGTCATCCCTGATGATGTAGAGGGGGCGACCTGTCCATCCCCAGCAATGGCATCCAGCGCCACCGTGCAGGCACCAGTGCCATTTTTAAAGGGCTTCAAGCCCTTCAGTGCAATTTAAATGTTTAAAGAGACAGGATTGTTACAAAATTGAAATAAAATGTTATTAACATTTCCAATCCCCTCTCCCACTCCCCCAATGAATTGACTTTTTGGCCTACCCCCCACCAAAAAGTGAGTTTTCACTCACGACCTTTCTCCCCCGAACTTTATTCCCTTTGACCCTAAACCTCTTTCCACCATTCCCGCAAACAATCGGAGTGGTTTTCCCCCCACACTGAAATGTTCACTCCTTCCCCTTCCCTACCAGTATCATTCTTCGAAATTCCGACCAGAGTTCCAAAGGCACGTGAGTTGCAGCCAGCAGCTGGAATATCGGCGTGGGACAGCTGCCGGGACAAGGTAAGTTAATTTGCCTTTATTTTACTTCATTTTAAAATGTAAACGAAGGCCCTGCCGCTAAGTGACGGGGGGCAGGTGCGGGGCCGCACCGAGGCCTCGTCGCAGCTGGTAAAATGCGGTGGGGCCTTCTCGACATTGGGGTCATGGCGGACCTCACCGGAAGAATTTTCCAGGCACCCCCCCCTCGCCACGACCCCTGACGCCAGAGGCCTCATAAAATTCAGCCCTATGTGTCTGTTTATGAAGCCCAAGATCCCATATGCTTTGCTAAACCACTCCCTTAATATGTCCTGCCACCTTCAAAGATCGATGCTTATGAACCCCCAGGTCCCTCTATTCCTGTACACTCTTTAGAACTGCACTATGAAGTATATATTGCCTCACTAAGTGAGAAGAATTTGATCACTCTTTCAAAGAGCTGATACAAGCACAATTGCCCAAATGGCCACCTTCGGTTTTATAACATTTCCTGATTTCATGACTCATTCTCGAAATGTGGGCATTACTGGCAAGGCTGGTATTTATTGCTATTCTCAAGTTTCCCTAAGGAATTTGGTGGTAAGCTTCCCTATTGAACTATTGCATTCCTTGTGGTGTAGGTACAGCCACAGTACTGGATTTTAGGCAGTTCCAGGATTTTGACTGAGCGATGATGAAAGAATGACAGATATATTTCCAAGTCAGAATGGTGTGTGACTTGGAGGGGAACTTGCAGATGGTGGTGTTACCGTGCGTCTTCTGCCTTCATTCATCTAGATGGTAGAGGTTGCGTTTTGGAAGATGCTGTCAAGGGAATCTTGATGAGTTGCATTTTGTGGATGGTACACACTGCCGTCATTGTGCATCAGTGGTGGGAGGATTGAATGTTTAAGCTGGTGGATGAGGTGCCAATCAAGCTAGCTGCTTTGTCCTGGATGGTGTTGATCTTCCTGAGTGTTGTTGGAGCTGCACTCTATCACATTCCTGGCTTTTCTTTAATTTGCTCATAGGATGTGGGCATTGCTGGCAAGGTTAGTGTCAGGCTGAGACTGCCAACCTGCCAAGACTGAGACACACATTATTTCACCGCATGACCATTAAAACTTAAAATTGCAAGCCCCTGACTGGAAAGACATTTGCATAGTAACAGGCAGTGTTGGAACAATTGGAACTCAGTTGTTGCTTCCCCAATACACAGAAGAAGTGGTTAGACCAGTTTTAGTCACATGACTAACTGGCTGTTGCAGAGGTTTGAACTGAGAGGTTTAAATTGGAGAAAACACTGTTTGAAATCAGAAAGCTCCTGGCTCCTGGTTTGAGAACATCTCTCTCCTGTCTGCTCTCATCTCACTCTCACCAGCTTCGGAAACCATTGAAGACACGTGAACCTCAAAGGGAGAAAAATCTCCTACAGTGAACAAGGGTTAAGAAGAATACTGGGCCCCAATGAAAAGTAAGAGCTGTCTACAATCGAGGATTCAACGGCGAGCTGGAAACACAGCACAGTAAACAAGAAACTCTTCTGTAATTGCCTCAAACCTGTCCATTTTATTTTTCTTCTCTTTTCTGTCCCTATTGGCATATGTGTATCGCGTGTGCATGCAAGCGTGGGTGCGTTGTATATCTGTAGGCGTTAACCATATTAGAGTTTAAGTTAAGTTTTAATAACATTTCATCTTTCTTCTTTAAACCTCAGAAAACCTGTGTGAATTGGTTTCTTTGTCTCATAATTGGAAAGCTGCAAACAAGGATTCACAAAGGGGGAGCTCAAAACACATTGTGTTTAAAGGTAAACCCTGTTACAATAAGACCAGGTAAAGATAGTAACAGACCCCTAGACACATTTTGCATCTGGTCGTAACACTAGCATTTATTGGCCATCCCTAATTGCCCTTGAGACTTCTGCCTTGTAGATTGTGGAAAGGCTGTGGTGAGTCAGGAGGTGAGGTACACGCTGCAGAATTCCTAACTTGTGACCTACTCTTGTAGTCACAGTATTTATATGGTTGGTCCAGTTAAGTTTCTGGTCAATGGTAATCCCTAGGATGTTGATGATGGGAACTCAGTGATGATAATGCCATTGAATGTGAAGAAAAGTGGTTAGACTCTCTTAGTTGTGCAATCATCAGTGAACAATCCCACTTCCGACCGTATGATGGAGGGAAGGTCATTGATGAAACAGCTGACCATGGGTGGGCCTAGGACACTACTCTGAAGAAATCCTGCAGCAATATCCAGGGGCTGATGGGAAACGATTTCTTGTGTTTTGTTATTGCCTTGCTGTATAGTCACCAGGAAAATCCTAAAGATGCTTCATATTGTTACAGGAAAAAGTGAAAAAGTAAATAAACGAGTAGGTCTGAATAATAAAAGATCAAAAAAGGAAGCCTCAGCAAAGGTGTAGGGTGAGATAGAGAGATAGAGGGAGAGAGGGGGAAACAGACAAGAGAGAGAGATGGAGAGATAGAAACTGAGTGAGAGCAGGAGAGGGAGAATAGAGAGAGAGAACAGTAGAGGGTGAGAGAGAGAGAATAGGAAAGGGGGAGAAAGAGAGAAAACAGGAGAGAGAGAGGAACATAGGAAGAGGAGGAGGCCATTTAGCCCCTTGAGTCTGCTCCACCATTCAATGAGATCAAAGATGATCTGTGACCTAACTCCATGTACCCACCTTTTCCCTACATCCCTTAATATCTTTGGTTAATAGAATTCTATCAATCTCATTTTTTAATTAATAATTGATCGAGCATCAGTTGCCATTTGTGGAAGAGATTTCCAAACTTCTACCACCCTTTGTGTGTGGAAGTGTTTCCTAATATCACTCCTGAACGATCTGGCTCTAATGTTTAGGCTCTGCCCCCTAGTCCTAGACTCCAGACAACAGAAATAGTTTCCTCTATCTACCTTATCTGTTCCCCATAATATCTGGAAAACTTTAATCTTCTAAATTCTAGGGAACACAACCCTATTATGTGTAATCGTTCCTCATAACCTAATGCTTGGAGTCCAAATATCATTCTGGTAAATCTACACTGCACTCCCTCCAAGGCCAATATATCCCTCCTAAGGTGTGGGGCCCAGAACTGCTCACAGTAACTCCAGATGCGGTCTAACCAGGGTTTTATTTTTACAGCTGAAGCATGACTTCAAACTCCTTGTATTCGAGTCCTCTAGATATAAAGGCCAGAATTTCATGAGCCTTTTTGATTATTTTCTGTACCTGTTCATGACATTTTATAATCTGTGTACCTGGACCCCAAAGTCTCTTTGGACGTCCACTGTCTCTAGCTTTTCCCCATTTAGAAAGTACCCTGTTCTATTTTTGTTACTTCCAAAGAGGATGACCTCCCATTTCCCTACATTGAAATCCATTTGCCACAGTTTTGCCCATTCGTTTCCTCTATTAACATCTCTATGTGATTTTATACTCCCATCTATATTATTTACAATGCATGTCTTTGTTTCACTGGCAAATTTGGATATGTGAATTTCTATTCCATCATCTAAGTAATTAATAAACGCAATGATTGGTGAGGTCCCAACACAGTTCCTGACAAGATACCACCAGTCACATCCTGGCAATCAGAGTAAAGATAGAACAGTAGAGGGAGAGAGAACAAGAGAGGGGGAATAGAGAGAGAGAAAAGAAGAGAGAGAGTGAGAGAAAACAGGTGAGAAAGAGAGAGCCAAATAAAACAGGAGAGGGAGAGAGAGAAAGCAGGAGAGAGAGAGAGAGAACAGGAGAAGGGGAATAGAGAGAGAGAAAAGAAGAGAGAGAGTGAGAGAAAGCAGGAGAGTGAGAGAGAGAACAGGAGAAGGGGAATAGAGAGGGGAAGCAGCTATCAGAAACAGAGTGAGAGGATGAAATCAAAAAAAGAAACAAGAAATGGGGAAGGGAGAGAGGGAAGTAATTGTACGACAAAGACTGCAGATAGATGCCTCTGCTTCCACATCATGAATTTTGGCACTGCTTTAAATTCTCAGGGAGAAGTCGTGTGAATAAGGCTGAGAACATCAGTCAAGCTCAGGCAGGTTGGTTGAACTGAGCCTGGGCCAACTGCTTAAGCCTCAATGTTTTGCTTGGCAAGATCCAATATAGTATCACAGATGTAGTGGAAAATTATAGCAAACCAAGCGGATAAAGCTTCACCTTAATGTGCCAGGATAAAAGATTCTACCATCAGGACTGAAGTTCAAGAGTGAGTCACTCCCCACCCAACTCCAGAGACTTCAGCCCATAATCCAGATTGACACTTCCATTGCCAGTACTGAGGGAGCGCTGCACAGTCAGAGGTGCCGACTTTCAGATGAAATGTTAAACTGAGGCTCTGTCTGCCCTCTCATGTAGACGTAAAGGATCCCATAACATTATTTTGAAGAATAGCGGAGGAGTTCTCCCCAGTGACCTGGCCAATATTTATCCCTCAATCAACATCACAAAGAAACAAAAGCAAAATGCTGCAGATGCTGGGAATCTGAAATAAAAACAGAAAGTGTTGGAAATACTCAGCTGGTCAGGCAGCATCTGTGGAGAGAGAAGCAGAGTTAACACTTCAGGTCAATGACCTTCTCATCACGAAAACAGATTATCTGGTCATTATCACTTTGCTGTTTGTGGGATCTTGCTGTGCGTAAATTGGCTGCTGTTTATTCGTTTATGAGATGGCAAGGCCAGCATTTATTGTCCGTCCCTAATTGCCCTTGAGAAGGTGGTAGTGAGTCACCTTCTTGAACTGCTGTAGTCCATGTGGTGTAGGTACACCCAAAGTGCTGTTACAATGGGAGTTCCAGGATTTTCACCCTGCGACAGTGAAGGAACTGGGTCCTTCATGTGTTCCCTACATTACAGCAGTGACCACACTTCACAAATTACTTAATTGGTTCGAAAGCGCTTTGGAACATCTTAAGAACATAAGAAACAGGAGCAAGAGTAGGCCATTTGGCCCTTCGAGCCTGAGATTGTGAAAAGTGTTATATAAATACAAGTTCTTTCTTCAAAATTTGCATTGAAAAGTTGTGTTGTGTTACATAAGATAACACAAAAAATGCATGACGTGGTGGCAGCGGTGGTGAAAAAATATGCTATAACTTTGAAGACCACGGGCGAAAACAGCAAACCAGTGAAGAAACTTTTAAAAAATGCCTGAAAAGAGTAAAAGAAATACTGGCCCAAAGAGTGGAAAAAGAAAAACTTACCTCTTGCTGCAGGAGACAAAGCACTGAACGACAGCCTGCAAATACATTCCTGTGATCGGGTGAGTCATTACGCCGACGGTCGAGGGATCCTGGTTTAAAAAAAAAGCTTTGAAGTGTCGCGTGATTGCCTTTAACAGTAATGTCCCTTTACGATCTTAGTATGCTAATGAGCTAAGTGCCAGGATGCAGTCATGTGACTACATGCCAGTCTCTCTCTCTGTAACGAGAACATCAAGAGGCAAGACCTGTAAATAGATAGCTCTGCACAGTATATACCTCTTAGCTGTTGATAAACTTGTTTGAGATCTTCAATCAACTGAACTTCACACATCTCATTTATGTTGCATCAGACAGCATAAAAAGCTTCTCATTACCTGATGGCAGCTGTCGTGAGAAGACACACTCCAAGATTGAAAATCACATGAAAACAGCTTTAAAAACTACCAACAACCAAACTAAAGAAAGTTAAAATATAAGGGCCCAGACAGTGTAAAAGAAAACCTCACCTCCAGCTGTAGAAGACAGAGCTGAATGACAGGCTGCAAATCAATCACTGTGAGCGAGTGAGTCAGTGTGCGGGATCCCAGTAATAAAAAGAGAAGCCTTGAAGTCCTTAAAAGATTGATTTTTTTTGTTCCTCAAAGGCTCCCAGGGATGGTAAAAAATGTGGGGAAGACCTGATTCCTCCCCCCGGTTAGTGCCATTACAGGAGGCGTCCAACAGCAAAAAGCGCAGGAATCCTCCATTCACACAGCTCGCAACTAAAGCTATAAATAGAAACCCATTGAATAACTCCAACGCTGCAGAGCATTCCCTCACTCAGCCGAAGTTAAAAAAAACTCATAAAACCACTCAGGCATGAAGAATTTCCTCTTGAACAGCTGAATAAACAAACCCTAGTTTTTAAAAAACACTTCAAATACTTATTTCTCAACTGTATAAACAGACAGACTAGAGTGCTGTAAGTTAGATAAACAGACATGCTGCTCCTGTCAATCAAACTGGCCAATCTAAAGAACAGAGAAATTTTTAAAGGGAAAGTCATACAGAATCACACAATCAGGTCTTAAAGCAAGTTTTAAAGCAAAAGAACAGCAGAAAGATGGATACTAGTTTTCCCAGCATGTACTGGAAAGCCTTGGATATCCTATCCAAGTTCAAACTGTTCAAAAAAAGAATGCAGTTATGCTTTACAGACCAAGTAATTGTAGAACCAGAAAAACAAGTTGTAAAAATAATGATAACAATTGGAATGAGGAATTGCACAGAATCAATACCTGTGGATTATCTGAAGAAGACCAGAAAGATCTCATAGAGATATGGAAAGTGCTGAAAGATCAGCTCCGTTTAGGAGTGAATTTCATGATTCACCACTTGGAATTCATGTCCTACAAGCAACAGCCAGAGGAATCAATAGACCAGTGCACCAGTAGATACCATAGCAAGGGCAATGAACACAATTTCTCAGAAGCTGAGCTGTCAGACCAAATAATGGAGTTGGTGATTATATCAACATCGATTGAAGCATTTCAGAAAGACCTCTCAGGGAAAAAGAAAGGTCACAGCATTGATGCACTGCTGGAAGA
Source organism: Heterodontus francisci (assembly GCF_036365525.1). Taxonomy (NCBI): domain Eukaryota; kingdom Metazoa; phylum Chordata; class Chondrichthyes; order Heterodontiformes; family Heterodontidae; genus Heterodontus; species Heterodontus francisci. The sequence continues at coordinate 116,517,553 of NC_090380.1, forward strand.
TGGCAGGAAGTATGAAGCCTTGTAGTTGGACAACAGCACCTGCAAGCACTAGGTGTGACCAACAATATTGACACCATAACCAGATCGAAAAGAGCAAGCAAGTTGTGTGGTAAGTGCAGTTTGTTCCACTCACGGCGAAATTGGCCTGCATTTTGAGACCCGTGCAAGGCGTGCAGTGCAAAAGGACACTGGGCCCACCAATGCAAGAATTCTGGCTGCAAAGACACAGCCAGAATCCATGGTAGGGCATGAGCCAACAGCAGACAGGTGCAGCAACAGGGCAACAGCAGTAAGGAGAGCGCTAGAGACCTGCGTAAATGAAAGCCGATACACGAAGTCCACAGGGAAATAAACCCGAGATAAGGCTCAGAGTGGAGTGATTCTCAGTCAGAAGACAAACAGGTGCTTCACATTATGCACCTGACACATCATGTTGATGAAGTCAAATAACTGGAAACTTTTGCTAATATCAATATCATGTGCCCAAAGAAAGCTGGCAAACATACACTCAGGGCTAAGACTGACACCGGAGCTAGTGCAAATATCCTACCAGTCCGAATCCTGAAGGATGTGTACCGGGGTCATTGGAAATTAATGATACAACCAACAACTGCGAAGTTAACTGCATACAACGGGTCACCCATCCCTTGCAGTGGCACACTAACAATACAATGCAGCTATGACAAGTCAACATGGAAACCACAAATATTTTACCTGGCAGACACAAGCGGACCAGCAGTGGCAGGGCTACCAGCGTGGATGGATCTCAACATTGTGACCATCCACGAGGCCACCAAGGTACCCATTACAGCAGAAAAGACCAAGGATACTAAAAAAAAAGAAAAGACCAAGGATACCCATATTAAGTCAATCCAAGACTGCAGCGGTATTAGTTTGAAGAGTATCAGCCCCTTCTCAGAGATGCCACACCAAGAGAATGAAGATCCAAATTCAGATGGTGAAAGTTCTTTGTCACCAGGCAGTGTTTCCTCGCGCTCACGTGACTCAGAAGAAGAGTGACGTTGTAACAATTGAGAAGCAAAGGCTGGCAGTGGGAAGCATTGCCAAGGGGAAATCGCCAAGGACTGGAACCCGCTCACAGACTCTGACCAGCATCAAACGGTGCAGTCTGGAAACCCAGCAACAGCACAACGATGCCTTCACCTCTGCTATCCAGAAACAACCAGCACCACAACGAGCCATAAAAGACAGGTACTGCCATGTGGCCAAGTACTCCTCCACCAACAAGTCCTTGACCTTGAGCTGTGAATAAACCTGTTTGAGATCTTCAAGGAATTGGAATCCACGTACTTCATTGTGCTACGTAAGATAACAAAAAGAACGCATGACACACGTTACTTCAAAGTCTGGGGATAAATATTTTTTTTTAAAAATGTTTTCATTTGCATAAGATTTCACAAATCCCAAGGTAACGAGCCTTGTTTGAAGGCCTCACACAACTACATAAGACACGTCAAACCTTCCCACCGTGTAATGCAAAGTCCTCCTTCGAATATGTATTCTGCCGGGTTCTCGAAGATAGTAACCCAGAGAGGGATTGATCTACTGTAGATGCAACAATTTTATTTGAAATTGTAAAACGTAGAGGTACAGCAAAGACTCACAGGGGAAAGTTGGGATGTGCAGTGGGTTAAATTGAGTGACACTAGTCATAAATAAACTACATAGGAACAGGGGAAGGCCATTCAGCCCCTCCAGCCTGCTCTACCATTCAAATAGATCCTGGCTGATCTGTAGCTTAAATCCATTGACCCGCCTTCCCCTTAAATGTGTCTATACTATTTGCTTCAACCACACCCTATGGTAGTGAGTTCCACATTCTCACCACTCTTTGGGTAAAGAAGTTTCTTCTGAATTCCCTATTGGATTTCTTGGTGAATATTTTATATTGATATATATTGATGGCCTCCAGTTATGCTCTTCCCCACAAGTGGAAACATTCTCTCTGTATCCACTCTATCAAAACCTTTCATAATTTGGGTCACCCCTCAGCCTTTCTTTTTAGGAGAAAAGGAACCAGTCTGTTCATCCTTTCCTGATATATACGCCCTCGCACTTCTGGTACCATCCCTGTAAATCTTCTCTGCACCACCTCCAGTGCCTCCATATCCTTTTTATGATATGGCAACCAGAACTGCATGCAGTACTCCAAGTGTAGTCTAACCAAGGTTCGATACAGCTTTAGCATAACTTCCCTACTTTTCAATTCTATCCTTCTAGAAATAAAGCCTAGTTCTCAGTTTGCTTTTTTATGGCATTACTAACCCATGGCACAACTTTTAGTTATTGGTGTATTTGTACTCCGAGATTCCTTTGTTCCTCTACCCCACCGAGACTTACACCTTCCAAGTAATTTTTTTTTATTTGTTTGTGGGATGTGGGCGTCACTGGCTAGGCCAGCATTTGTTGCCCATCCCTAATTGCCCTTGAGAAACTGAGTGGCTTGCTAGGCCATTTCAGAGGGCATTTTAAGAGTCAACCACATTGCTGTGGGTCTGGAGTCACATGTAGGCCAGACCAGGTAAGGACAGCAGATTTCCTTCCCTAAAGGACATTAGTGAACCAGATGGGTTTTTATAACAATCGACAATGGTTTCATGGTCATCATTAGACTAGCTTTTTTTTAAATTAGTGACCTCCATGTTTTCTTTCTACCAAAATGTACTCCCTCACATTTATCTGTGTTGAACTTCACTTGCAAGTTTATTGATATCCTCCTCTAATTTGTTGCCGTTCTCCTCAGTATTGACTATCCCCCCCACCCCCCTCAATCTGTCTCATCCACAAATTTAGAAATTGCGTTTTGATTCCAAAGTCTAAATTGTGAATGTAAATTGTGAACAGCAGTGGTCCCAGTACTGATCCTTGTGGAACACCACCTCCCACCTTCTGCCACTCTGAGTAACTACCCTTTACTCCCATTCACTGCTTTTTGTCTTGAAGCCAACTAGCAATCCATTCTGCCACCTGTCCCCTGACTCCAAAATCTCTGACCTTATTCATTAGCCTATTATGGAGCACCTTATCGAAGGCCTTTTGAAAATCCAGATAAATTACATCTCCTGCATTACCATTGTCTACTCTCAAAAAATTCAATAAGGTTGGTCAAACAAGATTTTGATGATGAGAAATGTTTTATGTAGCAATTGGGAATGCAGTATCTGAGAAGGTGGTGGAAGCAGATTCCATAATTAACAAACGAGAATTGGATAGTTACTTGAAGGGGAAAAATTTGCAAGGCTATGGAGAAAGAGCAGGGAAGTGGGACTAATTGGATAGATCTTACAAAGAGCCAGCACAGGCACAATGGGCCGAATGGCCTCCTTCAATGATGCATGATTATGTGAGTTGACCTGAGCTTATAGTATATTGGCAACTCTCCGTGCTTACTGACATCTACAGTATTCAAAGAACCACAACATCAGGATCTCACTTTCAGCTCCAGCCAAAGGACAAAAATACATCCCACCATCTTAAGCAGAGAAGAAAATTTGGAGACAAAAGCTAAATACTGCAGACACTGGAATTTTGAAATAAAAACAGAAAATTCTGGAAATACTCGACAGGTCAGGCAGCATCTGTGGAGAGAGAAACAGAGTTACGGTTTCAGCTTGATGATCTTTCATCAGAGTTCTGATGCAAGGTCATCGATCTGAAAAGAAAAATTGGATACTTTTGGGGTGGGGAGCCATTGTGGATCAACTAATGCCTTTTAATATTACATGTGTGAGACGGCTAATATACTCAGAATCTCTGGAGATTTCAATGACAAATTACTGGTTAATGACACAAAAGAGTTGGAAATGAGTAATAGAACTTGTGATTACCTTTTATATTCAATGCACTTGGATAATTGGATAATACCAGGGGAAAAGGGGGGGGGGGGTGCAGAGGGAGTGTGAATCTCCATTCCTATAGTTAGACAAACCAATTACTCCCATGTGTTCAGCTGCACTGATAAGGCATCAGGAAATTAAAAAGGCAAAGCTATCAGGTATCTTTGGCTGGAAAACCATCAACCACATCCGCACCATCACTAAGACTGCTTACTTCCACATCCGTAACATCACTTTAACCCTGCCTGTGTCTCAGCCCATCTGCTGCTGAAACCCTCATCCATGCCTATGCTACCTCTAAACTCAACAATTCCATCACTCTCCTGGCTGGCCTCCCATCCTCCACCTTTTATAAACTTGAACTCATCCAAAACTCTGCTCCCCATGTCCTAACTCGTACTGTCATGAAGACCCCAACTTGCCAAGAAGAGGCATGTTCATTTCATCACATGAACATTAATTTTAAACTGTTGCTGGAGTGAAGTCTAAAGAGATCAGCAATGGCTGGAAAAACATTTGCATACTAAGAGACAGTGCTAGGAGAGACAAAAGAATTGCTCACTGATTCAATTAACAGAGATTGGTCTGGGCAATGGCGATCCACATCTTGTCGGTATAAGAGACAGCACTACACCCGCCCACCGAGAGCTTTGAAATCCACAAACTGCAGGAGCTGTTGTTCCCAAATAAGGGATTAGTCACATGATGAACTTGCTGGGCAACTTGGAGTTTTGAATTGTGCTCACAGGACAGTTTGAAGACAGAGACAGCAGATTGCAACTGAACTTGGAACAGGAGCCTCTCTCCTGTCCGGCTGTCTCTCTTTCACTAATCTCCGGATCCACTGAAGTCACTTAAACCTCAAGAGAGAAAAGATTCCGACATTGAAACAAGTTTAAAGCGTGCACTGGGCTCCAATGAAACAGCAAGACTTACCAGCAACCAAAGACTCCACATCGAACTCAGAGGACAGTAAATAGAAACCCAGATATTGCCTCAAACTTTCCCCCTTTATTCTTACTACTTTTTCTGTCTCTATCTGCGTGTGTGTTTATCACGTATGCATACCAGAGTGGTCGCGTTGCGTATTCGTAGTCGCTAACCTGATTAGAGTTTAAGATTAACAAACTTCCACCTTTCATGTTTAAATCTAAGAAAACCTGCCTGATTGATTGCTTGGCCTTACAATTGGAAAGCAGTGAAACTGGATTCACTGAGGGGAAGCTAAAAACACGGTGTTTTAAAAATTAAATCCTGTCATGGTTCAACCAGGCAAAGGCTGAGAAGGAACCCCTAGACCCCTTTTTCACCTGGTCGTAACAGTACCAAGTCCCATTCACCCGTCACTCCTGTGCTCACTGACCTAGATTGGCTCCCAGTCCAGCAGCACCTTGATTTAAAAAAATCTCACCATTGGCCTCACCCCTTCCTATCTCTGTTATCTCCTCCATCCCTATAACCTTCTGAAATCTCTGCACTCCACCAATTCTGGCCTCTTGAGCATCGTTGATTTTAATCGCTCCATCATTAATGGCCTTACCTTCAAATGCCTGGGCCCTAAGCTCTGGAATTCCCTCCCTAAACCTCTCTGCCGCTCCAGCTTGCTTTCCTCCTTTAAGACACTCCCTAAAACCTACCTCTTTGACCAAGCTTTTGGTCATCTGATCTAATATCTCCTTATGTGGCTCGGTGTCATATTTTCTTTGATTACAAAGGGCCTTGGACATTTTACTACAATAAAGTCACTATATAAATGCAAGTTGTTGTTGCTTTTGTGTGAAAACAAGTCAAGGTTATTCTTTCCAAAGTTATTTTCTGTTATTTTTCTTTAAACAATTGTTCTTGTAATGGGACTAACACTGATAAAGCTTAATATAATGCCCAGCCCTTGTTGTATGAAGACATTAAGAATTGGTGCTATTGTAGGTTGTATGTTTGTTTGGTAGCTACCACCTTAGTTAGTCTAGTTTAGAGAGATCCTTTAGTATGGAATAATTAGAACATTAACATTTATTACATTACAACTATCTACAGCTTCACACCAGTCTGTGTGAGACCTCTAAAGCCACCCTGCATCTATCTTCAAGTCTCTCTCACATGTAATCTCTTACATCATCATGGTAGGAGGTATTCTTTACACTCTTTCAAGATTAACCCTTTCAAACCCTTATGCTGCATAGTACACAGCTGGAGTCACCAGACCAGTTAATGATGGCAGGTTCCCTTCCCTGAAAGGCATTAGTGAACCAGTTAGAACCATAGAACCATAGACGAATTACAGCACAGAAGGAGGCCATTCAGCCCATCATTTCTGTGCCGGCCGAGAAATCTAGCCGCCCAATCTAATCCCACCTTCCAGCACCTGGTCCGTAGCCTTGCAGGTTACAACACTTCAGGTGCATGTCCAGGTACCTTTTAAATGAATTGAGGGTTTCTGCCTCCAACACACATCCTGGCAGTGAATTCCAGACACCCACAACCCTCTGGGTGAAAATGTTTTTACTCATGTCCCCTCTAATCCTCTACCAATCCCCTTAAATCTGTGCCCCTCCCCCAGTAATTGACCTCTCCGCTTGGGGAAACAGGGTCCTTCCTGTCTACTCTACCTAGGCCCCTCATAATTTTGTACAGCTCTATTAAGACACCCCTCAGTGTCATCTGTTCTAAGGAAAACAACCCTAGCTGATCCAATCTTTCCTCATAGCTGCAACTTTCAAGCCCTGGCAACATTCTTGTAAATCTCCTCTGTACTGTCTCCAGAGCAATTATGTCCTTTCTGTAATGTTTATGAACAGAACTGTACGCAATACTCCAGCTGTGGCCTAACCAGCATTTTATACAGTTCCAGTATTACATCCCTGCTTTAGTAATCTATAGCTCAGCCAATAAAGGAAAGCATTCCAGATGCCTTCTTCACCACTTTATCTACCTGTCCTGCCACCTACAGGGACCTGTGGACATGCACTCCAAGGTCTTTCACTTCTTCTACCCCTCTCAATATCCTCCCATTTATTGTGTATTCCCTTGCTTTATTTGCCCTCCCCTAATGCATTACCTGACACTTCTCTGGATTGAGTTCCATTTGCCACTTTTCCGCCCACTCAAACAAACCATTGATATCATTTTGGAGTCTATGGCTATCCTCCTCACTATCAACTACATGGACAATTTTTGTGTCATCAGCAAATCTCCCAATCATGCCTCCCTCACTTAAATCGAGATCATTAATATGTACCACAAACAGCAAGGGACCCAACACTGAGCCCTGTGGAATGCCACTGGAAACCGCTTTCCATTCGCAAAAACATCCATCGACTACTACCCTTTGCTTCCTGTCACTGAGCCAATTTTGGATCCAACCTGCCACATTCCCCTGTATCCCATGGGCTTTCATTTTTCTGACAAGGTTGCCATGTGGGACCTTGCCAAAAGCCTTACTAAAATCCATGTACACAACATCCACTGCACTACCCTCATCAATCCTCCTTGTTACTTCCTCAAAAACCTCAATCAAGTTAGTAAGACATGACCTTCCCTTAACAAATCCAAGCTGACTATCCCTGATTAATCTGTGCCTTTCTAAGTGGCAGTTTATCCTGTCCCTCAGAATTGATTCTAATAATTTATCCACCGCCGAGGTCAGACTGACCAGCCTCCCACTGGTTTTCCTTCAAGTAGCTGTATCCAGTCGACTTTCACCAGATCACCTCTAAATTCTGTAAAATTTGCCTTCCCCCAACTTAGAACTTTTACTCCTGTTTTATCTTTGTCCTTTTCCATGATTATATTAAAACTAACTGTATTATAGTTGCTATCTCCAAAATGGTCACCCACTGCTACTTCATCCAATTGCCCAGCTTCACTACCGAAGACTAAATCCAGAATTGTGCCCCCTCTCACTGGGCTTGTTACGTGCTGGCTAAAAATGTTCTCTTGAATGCAGTTCAAGAATTTTGTGCCCTCTGTGCCCTTCACATTGTTTGTATCCCTGTTGATATTCGGGTTGTTGAAATCACCAACTATTATTGTCCTATTGTTTTTGCACTCAGATATTTGCCTACATACTTGTTCTTCTATCTCCCATTTGGGGGTCTATAATACACTCCTAGTAGTGTAGCTGCCCCTTTGTTATTTCTGATCACCACCCATATAGCCTTGTTTGATGATTCATTTAGCACATCATCCCTCGTCAAAGATGTTATTGTTTCCTTAACTAATAATGCTACACCCCCTCCTTTTTTAACCCCCTGGCTATCCCACCTGAAAACTATTATCCAGGGACATTGAGCTGCCATTCTTGCCCCTCGTTAAACCAAGTTTCCGTTATAACAACGATATTGTGTTGCCATGTGTCTATCTGTGCTCTCAGCTCATCGGCTTTACTTACTATACTTTTTGTATTTAAATAAATACCTTTTAACACTGCCAAATTCTTGAGCTGCACACTTTTTAAACCTTTGCTTCTTCTGACTTTCAGAGTCACTCACTAATTTTCTGCCTCTCATTCCCTGCCCTGAAATTGTCCTATCTGAAACTGCCCTCAGGTTCCCATCCCCCTGCCAAACTAGTTTAAACCACCCCCAACAGCAATAGCAAACCTTCCTGCCATCTCAGATGGATGTAAAAGATCCCATGGCCACTATTTCAAAGAAAAGGAAGGGAATTCTTCCCCAGTGTTCTTGGCCAAAATTTATTCCGAAACCAATATCACTAAAATAGCAGTTGAGCTGGTCATTTATCTCATTTGTGTTTGTGGGAGCTTGCTGCGTTCAAATTGACTGCTGAGTTTACTACAATAATTCAGTGACTGAACTTTGTTGACTGCACAGTGCTTTGGGACATCCTGAGGTTGTAAGATGCTATAGAAATTCAAGTCTATCTTTCTTTAGAGGAGATAACACTAGAGTGGAATTAGTACAAGTTTGATGGCCCAAATGGACTCCACTGTACTGAGATTTCTATTAGTCTGTTAAAACCACCCCTATACCAGAACCCTGAATGAAATGTGCTACATGTACAATAGTGTTGGACTTGTAATCCAGAGAATGTGATCCTACCATGGCAGATTGAGAATTTGAATTTACTTTTATCGGTAAAAGTGACCATGAAGCTGTCCGATTGTTGTTAAAAACCCATCTGGTTCTCTAATGTCTCGTTAGGGAAGGAAACCTGATGTCCTTACTCAGTCTTGGCCTGTAGGTGACTTAGGTCCCACATCAATGTGGTTGACTCTTATCTGTCTTCCGCAGTGGGCGTAACAAGGTACTCAGTTGTATCAAACCACTGCTGGTTTAAGAAGAAGGCCTATCATCACCCTCTCAGGACAACTAGGGGATGGGCAATACATGCCGGCCTTGCCAACGAGGCCCACATCCCAAGAATGAATATTTCAGTATCCTATTGGAATGAGTTCTTTATGTTGTCTGTTATGATCGAGGCGGGAGCAATGCACTGTCAATTCAGTCCCATTACTCTACAAGTTACAGCATATTATTATTAGTTTTCCCACCCAATTGGAAAACAGCCAAATTAAACACTTCATTAACCCCCAGAATAAAACAGAACAAACCAGGTATATTTAGACAACAACAAATTAACTATTTATTAATAAACTAAATCTTAACACTATTAAGATAAATTTATGTCTTATAACTTCTTATTTTTACCTAACTCCTTCATTCACACTCAAACATCAATGGTTAACCGGTTTTAAAAGTTGTGTTTAGAAAAATAATTAGCTGTTTCTTTCCTAGTGTAAAAAATAATCAGATGCCACTTGAAGTCTCCACGCGGATTTGATGAACAGTCTTTACTTGATAGGCAAAGCACTTCAGTTGCAGCAGGCATCACACAGTTCTTTAAACATGGGGTATAATGACAGCTCTATTATTTGGATTTTAAAATTGATAGATCTCAGTCGAAACTTTACTGCAAATTCCAGAAACACAATCAGTCAAGAGAGAGTCACTCTTGAAGCAAAGACTCGTAGATTGGAAGAAAAAAGGAATTTTGCTACCTCCAGCAATACCAATGTTCTCTTCAAAAGGGGTTGTTTTTCTTCTTAGGCAATTAACACAGCCTGTAGCTCATTGTAGAATTTCTGCTGAGAGAATTCTCTTCTTTCATGGCAAGCACGCTTCACTGGTGTCTCTCAAAAAACTGGTTTTAGCTGGTTTTTACACACAGTTACAAGTTGCAGTATGCCATGTGACCACTTCACTTTCCTGCTGTGGCCTAGGAACAGGTGCAGCTGCTGGCACACTGTGCCTCTTAGTTTTTAAAAGCATACTGTTTTTAAACAGAGTCTTGAAGGCACACACTGTTTTTAATCAGAGGAGACAAAAGAAACAATTCCATGACATGACTGATGCAACAGAGATGAGATGCTTGGAGTCCAGTTATGCTGAAGATCTCAAACAGGATTATTGCTGCTAAACAGCTATATAAAGTACAGAGCAAACTATTTACAGATGATTGATGAAGGAAGGGCAGTGGATGTTGTCTATATGGACTTCAGTAAAGCCTTTGACAAGGTCCCTCATGGCAGACTGGTACAAAAGATGAAGTCACACGGGATCAGAGGGGAGCTGGCAAGATGGATACAGAACTGGCTCGGTCATAGAAGACAGAGGGTAGCAGTGGAAGGGTGCTTTTCTGAATGGAGGGATGTGACTAGTGGTGTTCCGTAGGGATCAGTGCTGGGACCTTTGCTGTTTGTAGTATATATAAATGATTTGGAAGAAAATGTAGCTGGTCTGATTGGTAAGTTTGCGGACGACACAAAGGTTGGTGGAGTTGCGGACAGTGATGAGGATTGTCAGAGGATACAGCAGGATATAGATCGGTTGGAGACTTGAGGGGAGAAATGGCAGATGGAGTTTAATTCGGACAAATGTGAGGTAATGCATTTTGGAAGGTCTAATACAGGTGGGAAGTATACAGTAAATGGCAGAACCCTTAGGAGTATTGACAGGCAGAGAGATCTGGGCGTACAGGTCCACAGGTCACCCGAAGTGGCAATGCAGGTGGATAAGGTAGTCAAGAAGACATACGGCATGCTTGCCTTCATCGGTCGGGGCATAGAGTATAAAAATAGGCAAGTCATGCTGCAGCTGTACAGAAGTTTAGTTAGGCCACACTTAGAATATTGCGTACAATTCTGGTCGCCACACTACCAGAAGGACGTGGAGGCTTTGGAGAGGGTACAGAAGAGGTTTACCAGGATGCTGCCTGGTCTGGAGGGCATTAGCTATGAGGAGAGGTTGGATAAACTCGGATTGTTTTCACTGGAACGACGGAGGTGGAGGGGCGACATGATAGAGGTTTACAAAGTTATAAGCGGCATGGACAGAGTGGATAGTCAGAAGCTTTTTCCCAGGGTGGAAGAGTCAGTTACTAGGGGACATAGGTTTAAGGTGAGAGGGGCAACGTTTAGAGGGGATGTGTGAGGCAAGTTCTTTACACAGAGGGTGGTGAGTGCCTGGAACTTGTTGCCGGGGGAGGTGGTGGAAGCAGGTACCATAGAGACGTTTAAGAGGCATCTTGACAAATACATGAATAGGATGGGAATAGAGGGATACGGACCCCGGAAGTGCAGAAGGTTTTAGTTTAGGCAGGCATCAAGATCGGCGCAGGCTTGGAGGGCCGAATGGCCTGTTCCTGTGCTGTACTGTTCTTTGTTCTTTGTCTGGGTGTTACAGTTGCAGAGTGACTAAGGCTTGGTGTCACATGACTACATCCTGGTACTTAGCTCATTAGCATACTAAGATCGTAAAGAGACATCATTCTTAAAGGCAATCATACAACACGTACCAGCCATTATTTTAATCAAATGAGCTACAGTGGATGTAGAACTCACACTAAAGAAAAGAAAGAAAGCAATCTAGTTACACGGTGAGTTAAATGGTAACTTCACATACTTCACATTTTCCACAATGGACTGATAATGATTAAGTTAAGGCTGGGAGCACTTCCAGTAATTTGACTTTCATTTGGTCCAATTGCAGGAAAACCCAATTAACAAAACACCTCAGAGATACCTGGAACAGGCAACTTCATTCCTTCAACTGCCCCTTTTCACTTCCTACGCTCTCCCGACTGGTCTGTGAACTGTACAAGTCTCAACATGTCTCGGTACCATTCCATTAGGGAGAGATCTGCAGTTACTCAACAAAGAAAGGATTAATAGCTTCATCAGAGCTCTGGGCTGGAACTTACTGTCAGTCTTGACATGTCCATGAACGTAAGAGATTGTATTTCTGATTGCGCACTTCTTTAAAAAAAGATTTGCCTTGGAACAAAAACAAACAAAAAATAATACATCAGTTCTTTATGGTTCATCGACTCTCATTTACAGCACAGAAGGAGGCCATTCAGCCCATCGTCCCTGCGCTGCCTCTTCAAAAGCGCTATCCAATTAGTCCCATGCTCCTGCCTTTCCCCCATAGCTCTGCAAAATTTTCCCCTTCAAGTATTTCTCCAATTCCCTTTTGAAAGTTATTATTGAATCTGCTTTCACCGCCCTTCCAACAGCGCATTCCAGATCACAGCAACTCGCCATGAAAGAAAATTCTCCTCATCTGGTACGTTTGCCAATTATCTGAAATCCGTGTCCTCTGGTTACTGAACCTCATACCAGTGGAAACAGTTTCTCCTTATTTACTCTATCCAGACCCTTCATTACTTTGAATACCTCTATTAAATCTCCCCTTAACCTTTCTAAAGAACATTTCTGAATGAAGAGGGTTATTTTCTGAGGGGGCGGGAGGTGCGGTGGAGAGAGGAAGGGGCTAGACTTTTCATCTCCCCACCCTTTGTCTGCTGCTGGTGTTAACCTTTACCAGAGTATGAGTATAGTGGTGTCATGGTTAATTTGCTAGACTAGTGGTAGCTTTTAGAATTTGAATTCATTTTTAAAACTCTGGAATTTTTAAAATTCATTTGTGTGATGTAGATGTCGCTGGCTAGGCCAGCATTTATTGCTGTTGAACTGAGTGGCTTTGTGGGCTATTTTCTAACAACCACATTTCTGTGGGTCTGGAGTCACATGTAGGCCAGACCAGGTAACAATGGCAGATTTCCTTCCCTAAAGGGCATCAGTGAACCAGATTGGTTTTTACAATTGACAATGGTTTCACGGTCACCATTAGTCTAGCTTTTTAATTCCCAGAATAACTAAATTCAAATTTCACCGTCTGTTATGGTGGGATTCAAACCCATGTCCCCAGAACAATAGTCTGGGTCCCCAAGTTACTAGTCCAGTGACATTACCACTACACCACTGCCTCCCCTAAATAAAATGCTGGTATCAGTAGGAGTGGCCATGAAGCTGTCAGGTTGCTATAAAAACCCAACTGGTTCATTAACGTGCCTTTAGGGAAGGAAACCTGCCATCCATATCCGGTCTGGGCCTTTATGTGACTCCAGACCACAAATGCCTGCTGAATTGACCTAACAAGTCAGATGTATCAGACTGGTCAAACAAACAGGCCAACCACAACCTTCTCAAGGGAAACTGGCGATGGGCAGTAGATGTATTGCTGGCAATGCCCAGAGACTGCAAGCTTGGTATCAGCTAATCGCCAAGAAAGGGAACAATTTTAAAAGCAAATATTCTTCCTCATCTGTACCCAACTGTGCCCATTGATCTGTGTTGGGGTCACTTCACCCTCAGTTGGAAGCTCACTGGCTGTGGTGTTACAACCTCAGTGAGACCCTTAATGTTAAAATCTGTGATATAAAGCCCAATGTCTCCTTTGCTCACTTCTCCGAGCACTTCTGACCTGGACCTCCGTGACTAAGGCATTTCCTGGTAATCCTGCTGGTCTTTTACTTCTCCACAAGCTTTGACTTTCAAAACAGGTTCAAGCTTTCGCAGTCTTTCGCTGTGTTAGACTTCTAAGAGCAGATGCCCCCTCTCTCTCTCCCTCTCTCTCTCTCGGCTGCAACCGTTGGGTTCACTTCATATAGCCTACCTTGAGGCCTCAACCACTGGTTTCTTCTCTTACAGCCTTCAGAAAATCTGTTAAATTTATCCGGACTAAAAAGTCAATAGCTTATTGTCCTGTTCCAATATGCAAAGTCCAGAGTTCTGGTTTCACCAGAAAGAATCGAGAACGAGAGGGCACAGATTTAAAGTATTTGGTAAAAGAAGCAAAAGTGACATGAGGAAAAGCTTTTTCATGCAGCGAGCGGTTAAGGTCTGGAATGCACTGCCTGAGAATGTGGTGGAGACAGGTTCAATTGAAGCATTCAAAAGGGAATTAGACAGTTATATGAAAAGGAAGAAGGTGCAGGGTTACGGGGAGAAGGTAGGGGAATGGGACTGAGGGAATTGCTCTTTCAGAGAGACAGTGTGGACGCAATGGGCCGAATGGCCTCCTTCTGCACTGTAACAATTCTGTGTGATTCTGTGTGTGTGATTCACAGAGCTACCTGGGCCTTCCTTTATTTCCAGGTGTTAACAGCTGCCTGGTACATTTGCATCTTCAGAATCACCGATTCCTCGTTTACGATCGGAAAGTCTGGGAGAGTGAAACCCATTCTTCTTCAGGTGTTACCCCTGCAGTCTCTGCTTTTCAAAAAATAGACTTTGATTTGTCTTAGCAGAGTGAATGTGAGGTCAGCTGACCTGCCGGACTCCATCCTAAACTTTTAAAGGTTACAATTTTTAAAACATAATCATAATACAAAGCCCAGCGTTCCTAACAGTGGGTAAATGCAGGAGTGGGGCAAGGACACAGGGCAAAACAGGAAATTCGGGACTTGGGAGGGAACAAGACGATGAGGAATTCTCATCTAATTTCATCATTAGGAGCATTGCAATTCACCTCAGCATAGTTACAAAGAATCACCATAGAAACAGGCCTTTCGGACCAACTGGTCCATGCTTCACACAAGTGTCCTCCCATCGTACTGCATCCCACCCGATCAACATATTCTTCTATTCTTTTCTCCCTCAAGTGTTTATCCAGCTTCCCCTTAAATGCATCTATATTCTTCACCTCAAATACTCCCTGTGGTAGCGAGTTCCAGCTTCTCACCACTCTCCGGGTAAAGTCGTTTCTCCTGAATTCGACATTGGATTAAACACCCCGGATGAGGAGGATGGAAAGGCAAGAGAAATCATCTACAACTCCCCTTCTGAGCTCTAGCCAGTGACTCCTCTGCTGGAAAAAGCATGTGTTTGGAGAGACTGGATTGGGCTGAATCCCAATGCCTCTAATGATTGAGAATGGCTGCTTAGGATAGCCCAAGGAGAATGGTCCTATGTTTGAGTTGCTGGAGGATCTGACAAACTCTTGTACCATCTGTCAATAGCAGTCAGCGCCTTCAGGAGAGGAAGAGAAAAAGGACTTGAATTTACACCATCACTGGTGTACCAAAAGGATTCACAGACAATGAAGTACTTTTTGAAGTGTAGTCACTGTTGTAATGTAGGAAACCTGACAGCCAATTTGTGCGCAGCAAGCTCCCACAAATACCAATGTGATAATGACCGCCTCCTCTTCACTGTGGACATCCAAACTCTTTACACCTCCATCCCCCAACAGGATGGTTTGAGGACTCTCTGCTTCTTCCTTGAGCAAAGGCCCAACCAGTCCCCATCCACCACCACCCTCCTCTGCCTAGCTGAACTTGTTCTCACATTGAACAACTTCTCCTTCAACTCCACTTGCTTCCTTCAAGTAAAAGGTGTTGCTATGGGTACCCGCATGGGTGCTCGTTATGCCTGTCTTTTTGTGGGATATGTCAAAAATTCCTTGTTCCAGTCCTACTCAGGCCCCCTCCCCCAACTCTTTTTCCAGTACATTGATGACTGTATCGGTGCCGTTTCCTGCTCCCGCCCCGAACTGGAAAACTTTATCAACTTTGCTTCCAATTTCCACCCTTCTCTCACCTTCACATGGTCCATCTCCGACACTTCCCTTCCCTTCCTCGACTTCTCTGTCTTCATCTCTGGGGATAGGCTGTCTACTAATATCCATTATAAGCCCAACGACTCCCACAGTTACCTCGACTACACTTCCTCACACTCTACCTCCTGTAAGGACTCCATTCCATTCTCCCAGTTTCGCCATCTCCAACGCTACTGCTCTGATGATGCTACCTTCCATGACAGCGTTTCTGATATGTCTTCCTTTTTCCTCAACCGAAGATTCCCCCCCACTGTGGTTGACAGGGCCCTCAATGGTGTCCAGCCCACTTCCCGCACCTCTACCCTCACCCCTTCCCCTCCCTCCCAGAACCGGGTTCCCCTTGTCCTCAATTTCCACCCCACCAGCCTCTATATCCAGAGGATCATCCTCTGCTATTTCCGTCACCTCCAGCGTGATGCCACCACCAAACGCATCTTCCCTTCCCCTCCCCTGTCAGCATTCCGAAGGGATCATTGCCTCCGTGACACCCTTGTCCATTCCTCCATTACCCCCACCACCTCGTCCCCTACCCATGGCACCTTCCCCTGCAATCGCAGGAGGTGCAATACCTGCCCGTTTACCTCCTCTATCCTCACTATCCCAGGCCCCAAACATTCCTTTCAGGAGAAGCAGCGATTTACTTGTACTTCTTTCAATGTAGTATACTGTATTCGCTGCTCACAGTGTGGTCTCCTCTACACTGGGGAGATCAAACGCAGACTGGGTGACCGCTTTGCAGAACACCTCCGCTCAGTCGGCAAGCAGGCCCCTGAGCTTCCGGTTGCTGGTCATTTCAACACGTTCCCCCTGCTCTCATGCTCACATCTCTGTCCTGGGATTGCTGCAGTGTTCCAGTGAACATCAATGCAAGCTCGAGGAACAGCATCTCATTTACCGATTAGGCACCCAATTAGGTGCCTGCCGGACTGAACATTGAGTTGAATAATTTCAGAGCATGACGGGCCCCCCATTTTACTTTATCTTTAGTTAGTTTTTCTTTTTTCTTTTATTTTTTGTTTATTTTATTTTAGTTTGTTCAGGTTGTTTCTACTGTGCCTACCCACTGTTTCTTTTCATGTTTGTGCTTGTGGCTGTACAGTTTTCAATCCATTAACACTCTAGCTGTACTAATGCTTTGTCTTTCAGCACACCATTAACATATTGTTTGCCTTTGCTCCATGACCTTTTTTTTTATTCATTCAAGGGATGTGGGCGTCACTGGCCAGGCCAGCATTTAAAGCCCATCCCTAATTGCCTTTGAGAAGGTGGTGGTGAGCTGCCTTCTTGAACCGCTGCAGTCCATTTGAGGTAGGTATACCCACAGTGCTGTTAGGAAGGGAGTTCCAGGATTTTGACCCAGCGACAGTGAAGGAACAGCGATATAGTTCCAAGTCAGGATGGTGTGTGACTTGGAGGGGAACTTGCAGGTGGTGGTGTTCCCGTGCATTTTCTGCCCTTGTCCTTCTAGTTGGTAGAGGTCGCAGGTTTGGAAGGTGCTGTCTAAGGAGCCTTGGTGCATTGTTGCAGTGCATCTTGTAGATGGTACACACTGCTGCCACTGTGCGTCGATGGTGGAGAGAGTGAAGGTTTGTGGATGGGGTGCCAATCAAGAGGGCTGCTTTGTCCTGGATGGTGTCAAGCTTCTTGAGTGTTGTTGGAGCTGCACCCATCCAGGCAAGTGGAGAGTATTCCATCATACTCCTGACTTTATGCCTTGGAGATTGTAGACAGGCTTTGGGAAGTCAGGAGATGAGTTACTCGTCTCAGGATTCCTAGCCTCTGACCAGCTCTTGTAGCCACGGTATTTATATGGCTAGTCTAGTTCAGTTTCTGGTCAATGGCAGCCCCCAGGATGTTGATAGTGTGGGATTCAGTGATGGTAATGCCGTTGAATGTCAAGGGGAGATGGTTAGATTCTCTCTTGTTGGAGATGGTCATTGCCTGGCACTTGTGTGGCGCGAATGTCACTTGCCACTTATCAGCCCAAGCCTGGATATTGTCCAGGTCTTGCTGCATTTCTACACGGACTGCTTCAGTAGCTGAGGAGTCACGAATGGTGCTGAACATTGTGCAATCATCAGCAAACATCCCCACTTCTCACCTTATGATTGAAGGAAGGTCATTGATTAAGCAGCTGAAGATGGTTGGGCCTGGGACACTACCCTCAGGAACTCCTGCAGTGATGTCCTGGAGCTCAGATGATTGACCTCCAACAACCACAACCATCTTCCTTTGTGCCGATTTTCCCCCGATTCCCATTGACTTCAGTTTTGCGAAGGCTCCTTGATGCCAGACTCGGTCAAATGCTGCCTTGATGTCAAGGGCAGTCACTCTCACCTCACCTCTTGAGTTCAGTTCTTTTGTCCATGTTTGATCCAAGGCTGTAATGAGGTCAGGAGCTGAATGGCCTTGGTGGAACCCAAACTGATCATCACTGAGCAGGTTATTGCTAAGCAAGTGCTGCTTGATGGCACTGTTGATGACACCTTCCATCACTTTCTGATGATTGAGAGTAGACTGATGGGGCGGTAATTGGCCGGGTTGGACTTGTCTTACTTTTTGTGCACAGGATATACCTGGGCAATTTTCCACATTGCCGTGTAGATGCAAGTGTTGTAGCTATACTGGAACAGCTTGGCTAGGGGCGCGGCAAGTTCTGGAGCACAGGTCTTCAGTACTATTGCCGGAATATTGTCAGGGCCCATAGCTTTTGCAGTATCCAGTGCCTTCAGTCGTTTCTTGATATGTTTAGTTTAGTTTAGTTTAGTTTAGAGATACAGCACTGAAACAGGCCCTTCGGCCCACCGAGTCTGTGCCGACCATCAACCACCCATTTTATAGTAATCCTACACTAATCCCATATTCCTACCACATCCCCACCTGTCCCTATATTTCCCTACCACCGACCTATACTAGGGACAATTGCTAATGACCAATTAACCTATCAACCTGCAAGTCTTTGGCATGTGGGAGGAAACCGGAGCACCCGGAGGAAACCCACGCAGACACAGGGAGAACTTGCAAACTCCACACAGGCAGTGCCCAGAATTGAACCCGGGTCGCTGGAGCTGTGAGGCTGCGGTGCTAACCACTGCGCCACTGTACCGCCCTATCACGCGGAGTGAATCGAATTGGCTGAAGTCTGGCATCTGTAATGCTGGGGACTTCAGAAGGGGGCCGAGATGGATCATCAACTCGGTACTTCTGGCTGAAGATTGTTGCAAATGCTTCATCCTTATCTTTTGCACTGATGTGCTGGGCTCACCCATCATTGAGGATGGGGATATTTGTGGAGCCACCTCCTCCAGTTAGTTGTTTAATTGTCCACCACTATTCACGGCTGGATGTGGCAGGACTGCAGAGCTTAGATCTGATCCATTGGTTATGGGATCGCTTAGCTCTGTCTATCGCATGCTGCTTACACAGTTTGGCATGCAGATTATCCTTTGTTGTAGCTTCACCAGGTTGATACTTCATTTTGAGGTATGCCTGGTGCTGCTCCTGGCATGCCCTCCCGCACTCATCATTGAACCAGGGTTGGTCCCCCAGCTTGATGGTAATGGTAGAGCGGGGGATATGCCGGGCCATGAGGTTACAGATTGTGGTTGAGTACAATTCTGCTGCTGCTGATGGCCCACAGCGCCTCATGGATGCCCAGTTTTGCATTGCTGGATCTGTTAGAAATCTATCCCATTTAGCGTGGTGTTAGTGCCCCACAACACAATGGAGGGTATCCTCAATGTGAAGGTGGAACCTCATCTCCACAAGGACTGTGCGGTGGTCACTCCTACCAATACAGTCATGGACAGATGCATCTGCGGCAGGCAGATTGGTGAGGACGAGGTCAAGTATGTTTTCCCCTCTTGTTGGTTCCCTCACCACCTGCCGCATACCCAGTCTAGCAGAAATGTCCTTTAGGACTCGGCCAGCAGTGGTTCTACCAAGCCACACTTGGCGATGGACATTGAAGTCCCCTACCCAGAGTACATTTTGTGCCCTTGGCACTCTCAGTGCTTCCTCCAAGTGGTGTTCAACATGGAGGACTACTGACTCATCATCTGAGGGAGGGTGGTAGGTGGTAATCAGTAGGAGGTTCCCTCGCCATGTTTGACCTGATGCCATGAGACTTTATGGGTTCCAGAGTCGATGTTGGGGACGCTCAGAGCAACTCCCTCCCTACTGTATACCACTGTGCCACCACCTCTGCTGGGTCTGTCCTGCCAGTGGGACAGGACATACCTGGGGATGGTGATGGCAGTGTCTGGGACATTGTCTGTAAGGTATGATTCCGTGAGTATGACTATGTCAGGCTGCTGCTTGACTAGTCTGTGGGACAGCTCTCCCAACTTTGGCACAAGCCCCCAAATGTTAGTCAGGAGGACTTTGCAGGGTCGACAGGGCTGGGTTTGCTGTTGTCGTTTCCGGTGCCTCGGTCGATGCTGGGTGGTCCGTCTGGTTTCATTTCTTTTTATTGACTTTGTAGCAGTTAGGTACAACTGAGTGGCTTGCTAGGCCATTTCAGAGGGCATGTAAGAGTTAACCACATTGCTGTGGGTCTGGAGTCACATGTAGGCCAGACCAGGTAAGGACAGCAGATTTCCTTCCCTAAAGGACATTAGTGAATCAGATGGGATTACAACAATCGACAATGGTTTCATGGCCATCATTAGACTAGCTTTTTAATTGCAGATTTATTAATTGAATTCAAATTCCACCTTCTGCTATGTCCAGTGACAATACAAATACACCACCGCCTCCCCTCAGTCTGGTCAGTTATTCTCTGTGACCTTGTCCTATCAACACCTCCTTTGTTATCTCTTGCCCCACCCCCGCATAACTTGCTTAAAATTTTTCACATTTCTAACATCTGCCAGTTCTTAACTCTGCTTCTCTCTCCACAGATGCTGCCAGACCTGCTGAGTTTTTCCAGCACTTTCTGTTTTTATTTCAGATTTCCAGAATCCGCCGTATTTTGCTTTTATGATCATGACCCAATCAGTGGAACAGGCTCAAGAGGTTAATGGCTTACTTCCTATGTTAACTTTTTTTTATTGATGTTGCTTAAGGGATTATATTGGCCCCAGGACACCAGCGAGAACTCCCCTGCTCTTTTTCAAAATACTGCCATAGGATCTTTTCCACACACCTGAGAGGGTAGTCAGGGCCTCGGTTTAATGTCTCATTCAAAAGACAGTGGGCTGGATTTTACACTGGGTGGATGGGAGCTGGCCATTGACGTAAAAGTCGGTCGGAACCCATTTCCGTCCGGCCCGGGGAGCCGACCTGCACTTTACGGGTCCCCGGGCTTTAATTGTTCCGAGGCGGGACTGCTACCCGCTTGAGGGAGGAAGTCCCGCCTCATTTAGCTGCTGGTCAATCATTGGGCCGGCAGCTCTTTGTCCCAGCAGCGCCACCAGGAATAGTGGCCACTGCTGGGACTGCAGCCCTGCCTGGGACGTGGAGCCAGGAGTCCAGGTAAGTTTGGGTTTGACTCAGCGGGCTAATCGATTGTGCCCCAGCGAGGCAAGGATGGTCGTTTGGGGGGAAGTGGGGCATCTTGGGTCCTGTGGGGTGGTTGGGGAAGCTGGAGCAGCTCTCAATCGGGCACCCCGTGCCCATTTGTCCGTGTACCACCCCCCCCACCCCCGCCGTGCGCTGAGAGGCTGCCAGCTTTCACTGGGCAGCCTTTCGTGTCTCCCGGACACCCACTTGCCATGGGTAAAATCCCCGTGGAGGTGGAAGAAGGCCACTTAAGGGCCTTGATTGTCCTGGGGCAGGCAGCCCGTTTCTTGCCCGCCCTCCGGCCCATGTAAAGTGGGGCGGATGCGGGAGTGGGTCAGGAAGGTCTCGGGAACCTCCCACTCAATTTTACATCACCCCCCCGCCACCAACCGGCTCGCTGGGCCGGCGTAAAATTCCGGCCAGCATCTCTGACAGTGCTGCACTCCCTCAGCACTACACTGGCGGTGTCAGCCTGAATTTTGTGCTGCAGTCTTTAGATAGAGTGGGACACAATATTCTAACATGGAGGTAAGAGGGCTACCCACTGAGTCACAGCTGATACCATGGGCTGGATTTTAGTTCTGGGGTCGGGTCCCGGACGTTGGGTGCATTTCCAGGGACCGACCTCGCATTTCGTCGGTGCCTGACGCGACTTTTTATGAGCTAACCAATTAGTGGCCAGGAAGCATGCTCGCCATTTAATTAAGGACGTCAGGTGGGCTGCCAAGGATGGGAGGGCCAATAGGAGGTCCTCGAGCCCTGAGAGATCAGCAGAGCCATCGTCAGAAGTGGGAGCTACCAATGTATGTGGGAGAGAGAGGGCGCCACAAAATGCAGGCACCCTCTGATGACTCTTTGAACAAGCAAAAGTAAAGCTGGCCACAGCTGCCAGACCGTTACTGTGGAGGTGGAGCCCCTCCAGAGGGTGGCCTGCAGCTGCGGCCATCTTGCAATCATGGCCATGGAGGCTGCCTCCATTCATGGAATGTGTTTTGGCCTCAAAGAGGTGGAGCCTGCATGGAGTCTTATCATTAGCATCGACAGTAGGCCCTTAATGATGCCAAATATGCTACCCACAACTTCATGGCTCAGTTGGTAGGACTTTTCCTCTCAGTCACAACATTCCAAATTTAAGTTCCACTGCGGGGCTTGAGCACAATAATCTACGCTGACACTTCAGTGCAGTACTGAGGGAGTGCTGCAATGTTGGAGGTGCCGTCTTGCGGATGAGACAATAAACTAAGGCACCATCTGCTGACTCAGCTGGATGTAAAAGATCCCATGGTAATATTTTGAAGAAGAGCTGTGGGGTTCTCCCAATCTTTATCCCTCAAACAATACTGCAAAAACAGGTCATTATCATATTGCTGTTTGTGGGAGCTTGCTGTGCACAAATTGGCTGCCATGTTTCCTACATTACAACACTTCAAAAAGTAGTTCATTGGCTGTAAGTCGCTTTGAGACATCTGGTGGTCGTGAAATGCACTATATAAATGCAAGACTTTTTTTATTTACTCTATGAAATCCCTTCATATGTTTCAATAACTTGAGTAAATCTCTCCTTAACCTTCTTTGCTCTAAGGAGAACAATTGCAGCTTGTCTAGTCAATGCAGTGCAGGGTTATTACGAGGGCCCTACCAAATTCATGGACAAATTTTTACAAATTTCACAGTCTCGGCATTTCAAGAATCGTGAATTTCACGGTTTCAGGTATTTCATCGTAAGTTTCAAAGTGTTGCCACAAACCATGAAAATAATCTATTTAAGACAAAAAAAAAGACAAGGGAGGTTTCTGGTTTCAAATGGCATTTATTGTATACTCAAAAACTATTGTAAAAAGCAGACTATAAACAGGTCACATTTTTTATTCACTGAAGTTAGTATTTGAAAGTCTCAGAATTAATCTGAGACTTCATCTCCTCACAATGTGTAGCAAAAACCTTCAGTAGGTTGTCCTGTTGCAGTTTATTTGCGCTTGGCAAGCAACCACCATTTTGAACATCATGGTGAATGAATACCTGCAGCTTCGGGTGATCAAGTTTTTCCAATGGTATGTTGGCATTTGCAAAAGCATCCACAATTTCCATTGCTGATTTTCTGAATTCCCTGTAGACTTCTTAAAAAGAGATGAAATCATTGCTTGTTTTTTTTGCGTGTTCGTTTTCCACCAGTGCGGCGTCAGATGCTCTCTTTCTACTGCGAGGGCTTCCGGACTCGAAGTGGCACTGAACATTTGCCCACCGGGTGTGATCCAATGAAACATTACAGCTTGTACAAAACAGTATTCCACCATCGGCATGCCGAATTTGGCTTCCAACTTCTTCTGCAATTGTTGTGGCCGTTTTTGATTTGCTCATTCTATCATCCTCACTTATCTGCTATGTTTGCAACTGCTTCTCTCAAAACTGCAGAGGAAGCCCTCCCTCATCTACCAAGCAGTGAGGTGAGTCTTGTATCAATCAATAAAATGCACAAAGTTTGCAAAATGGCCGATTACGCGGAGATTTAATGGAGAACCTGGGATTTCACAGTCCGTGACGCATTTTTCACAGCCGTGAATTTGTTAGGCCGTCACTTATTACACAGGATAACAAACAAACACCAAGGGAGGTCCTGATAATCAGCACACATCCTGAACACTTTGCAATATATGGTGGAAAATATCTTTGGCCTCCTTGTCTTGAGAGACAATGGGTAAGCGCCTGGAGTGGCTATAAAGGCCAATTCCAGAGTGACAGACTCTTCCACAGGTGCTGCAGATAAAATTGGTTGTTGGGGCTGTTACACAGTTGGCTCTCCCCTTGCGCTTCTGTCTTTTTTCCGACCAACTGCGAAGTCTCTTCGACTCGCCACACTTTAGCCCCGCCTTTATAGCTGTCCGCCAGCTCTGGCGATCACTGGCAACTGACTCCCACGACTTGTGATCAATGTCACAGGACTTCATGTCGCGTTTGCAGACATCTTTAAAGTGGAGACATGGACGGCCGATGCGTCTGATACCAGTGACGAGCTCGATGTACAATGTGTCCTTGGGGATCCTGCCATCTTCCATTCGGCTCACATGGCCAAGTCATCTCGAGTGCCGCTGACTCAGTAGGGTGTATAAACTGGGGATGTTGGCCGCATTGAGGACTTCTGTTTTGGAGATACGGTGCGGCCACCTGATGCCAAGGATTCTCCGGAGGCAGCGAAGATGGAATGTATTGAGACGTCGCTCTTGGCTGACATACGTTGTCCAGGCCTCGGTGCCGTAGAGCAAGGTACTGAGGACACAGGCTTGATACACTCAGTCTTTTGTGTTCCGTGTCGGTGTGCCATTTTCCCACACTCTCTTGGCCAGTCTGGACATAGCAGTGGAAGCCTTTCCCATGCGCTTGTTATTTCTGCATCGAGAGACAGGTTACTGGTGATAGTTCAGCCGAGGTAGGTGAACTCTTGAACCACTTCCAGAGCGTGGTCACCGATATTGATGGATGGAGCATTTCTGACGTCCTGTCCCATGATGTTCATTTTCTTGAGGCTGATGGTTAGGCCAAATTCGTTGCAGGCAGCCGCAATCCTGTCGATGAGTCTCTGCAGACACTCGTCTGTGTGAAATGTTAATGCAGCATCGTCAGCAATGAGGAGTTCCCTGATGAGGACTTTCCATTCTGTGGTCTTCGCTCTGTGATGGGCAAGTTTGAACAACCTGCCACCTGATCTTGTGTGGAGGAAAATTCCTTCTTCTGAAGACTTGAACGCATGTAAGAGCAGCAGGGAGAAGAAGATCCCAAAAAGTGTGGGTGCGAGAACACAGCCCTGTTTCACGCCACTCAGGATAGGAAAGGGGTCTGATGAGGCACCGCTATGCTGAATTGTGCCTTTCATATTGTCATGGAATGAGGTGATGATACTTAGTAGCTTTGGTGGACATCCGATCTTTTCTAGTAGTCTGAAGAGACCACGTCTGCTGATGAGGTCAAAGTCTTTGGTGAGATCATTGAAAGCAACGTAGAGGGGCATCTGTTGTTCACGGCATTTCTCCTGTAGCTGGCGAAGGGAGATCTCACTGCTCAAAAGTCACCCTGTGGCTCAGGGTAGACACTCTCAGGCAGCTTCTGGAGCCTGTTTAAAGCGACTCAAGCGAAGACTTTCCCCACTATGCTGAGCAGGGAGATTCTACGGTAATTGTTACAGTCACCGCGGTCACCCTTGTTCTTATAAAAGGTGATGATATTGACATTGCGCATGTCCTGTGGTACTGCTCCCTCATCCCAGCACAGGCAAAGCAGTTCGTACAGTGCTGAAAGTATAGCAGGCTTGGCACTCTTGATGATTTCAGGGGTAATGCAGTCCTTCCCAGGGGCTTTTCTGCTGGCTAGAGAATCAATGGCATCACTGAGTTCCGATTTTGTTGGCTGTACGTCCAGCTCATCCATGACTGGCAGAGACTGGGCTGCATTGAGGGTGGTATCAGTGACAACATTCTCCCTGGAGTACAGTTCTAGGTAGTGCTCCACGCAGCGGTCCATTTGATTGTGTTGGTCAGTGATTGTGTCCCCTGATTTAGATTTGAGGGGGGCGATCTTCTTGATGGTTGGCCCAAAAGCTCTCTTAATGCCATCATACATTCCTCTGATGTTTCCGGTGTCAGAGGCCAGCTGAATATGACTGCATAGGTGTTGCCAGTAGTCATTTGCGCAGCGCCTGGCTGTTCTTTGTGCAGCGCTTCTGGCTGCTTTAAGCTCTATGGATGTGAACTCGCTGGGGGCTTTCTTGTAGTTCAGCAGTGCAATGCGCTTAGCGGCTATGACAGGTTCCAGCTCTTCAAAGTGAGATTGAAACCAGTCTGCATTTCTCTTCGCACTTTTGCCATAGGTGGTCATTGCTGAGTCATAGATGGCGCCTCTGATGTGGGCCCACTTGGTCTCTGCATCCCCTGCAGGAGTGTTTTGTAGGGCTTTTTCCAGTGAATTTAGAAACTTATGTAACAGTTGTGTATGAGAAATTCTGTTAGTGTTGATGCACGGCGGCCCTTCTGCTTGGAGTGATGCTTTGGTTTGAGTCTAACCTTGCTGCACACCAGGGAGTGGGCGGTGTCGCAGTCTGCACTGTGGAAGCTGTGTGTGATTTGAACACTGTTTAAGGCAGCTCGCCTTGTGATGATGAGGACCAGCTGGTGCCAACGACATGATCTTGGGTGCCTCCATGAAACCTGGTGACAGGGTTTAGTGTGAAAGAACGAGTTGGTGATGCAGAGGTTATGATAGGTACACAACTCCAGCAGTCTCTGTCCATTCTCATTCATCCTTCCAATGGCATAGCGCCCAAGGCAGGAGGGCCATGAGTCATGGTCGGCCCTAACCCTGGCATTAAAGTCCCCCAGCAGGAACAGGTGTTCGGTATTGGGGATGCTACTAATGATATTATGGAGTTCCTCGTAGAACTGGTTTTTATCTTCAGGTGGGAAGCAGAGTGTTGGAGCATCGATGCTGAGTAGGTGTACTGGACCAGAGGTGGTGAGCAGTCGGATGGACAGTATGCGTTCCGAGCCATTTGAGGGTGGCTCTATCATGCTGAGCAAAGTGTTTCTGATGGCGAAGCCCACTCCATGCTGTCTTGG
Source organism: Heterodontus francisci (assembly GCF_036365525.1). NCBI lineage: Eukaryota > Metazoa > Chordata > Chondrichthyes > Heterodontiformes > Heterodontidae > Heterodontus > Heterodontus francisci. The sequence goes on from NC_090380.1 coordinate 116,544,433, forward strand.
TTCTTCAGGATCCCTACCCTGCCAGAAGAAGGTGTAGTCTTGCTCTCTTAGCGATCCGCTCGCATTCACACTTGACACTCTGGACGGACAACTGAGTTTCCCATCGGCTCGGGAGCAGCGACCTCGCTCCTTCATCTTTCAGGCGATCACCAATAAATCCGGCATCGGTTTCGTCGGTATCGGTATCTTATGAAGAAAATGGAAGAGAGACAGGGAAGGTCTCTGGCTCGAATTTGCTGGAGCAAGATTCAGATCTTGAGTAGTGCAGCCCCTGAATGAAAGGAGCAAGCGAAGGTTGTGCACGCCATTGTCTGGATTTTGATTCCACTTGTGTTGACATAACTTCAGTGTATCTAAGCAAGTTGATAGAGGCAGGAATAGAGGTGGAAAATATATTGAATAAAAATTCTAATTACTGATTTCTTTTGGTCTGATGAGCTGCATGGAGTTTTGAAATATCTTGGATTTGATTTTCCTTCAATTAACGTGGACAATATTTTAGAGGAGGAAAGATAAAGGGTTCCCGCAACAAGCACAAGAATTAAATAACTCTCTTCCCTGGAATAAATTAACCGGCGACAATCTGCACAAAATGCTTTCACTATCCCCTGCTCGAATTACAAGATTAAATTACATTTATTTCCATTTGAAAACGGCTTTATAAACATTCCGTCATTCTGTTTTTTTTTTCGTTCATGGGATGTGGGCGACGCTGGCCAGGCCAGCATTTATTGCCCATCCCTAATTGCCCTTGAGAAGGTGGTGGTGAGCTGCCTTCTTGAACCGCTGCAGTCCATTTGGGGTAGGTACACCCACAGTGCTGTTCGGGAGGGAGTTCCAGGATTTTGACCCAGTGACAGTGAAGGAATGGTGATGTATAGCTCAGTCGGGTCAGTCTTACTATAAGGGATCTCATCATCAGATTCTTTTTAAAAGAGGAAGCTTCACTGTCAGGGCACTTATCCCACTGTGTATAAGAAAGAAAAGACCTGCATCTATAAAGCATTTTTCACGACCTTAGGATGTCCCAAAACACTTTACAGCCAATGAAGTACTTTGAAATGTAGTAAAAACGTAGGAAATGCGGCAGCCAATTTGCGTGCAGCAAGATTCCATAAATAGCAGCAACATGATGACCAGATAATCTATTTTTCGTGATATTGATTGAGGAGAATTTCCCTACTCTCCTTCAAAATATTGCCAAAATAAGGACCAACTCAGCAGTTTTAATGATGGTTAATGGATAAATATTGCTGGCGATATAGTGCTGTGGAGTCTTTTATGTTCACCTGAGAGGGCAGACAGGGCCTTGGCTTAATGTCACATCTGAAAGATGGCATCTCTGACAGTGCAGTGCTCCCTCAGTACTGCACTGGGAGTGGTCAGCCTCGATTATATACCCAAGTCTATCGAGTATACTGTACAAATGCAGAAGCTGACAGTTAGATACACTTGGAACTTACTGCAAACAGAGGAAAAATCACACTGAACATGTGAAGGTTCTAGCTCAGTGTCTCTTTATTCCACTGGCACCAAACATGAAAGTACACTCATGAAGGGAAAACTTATCTTAAAGAAACACACTCATTACAGTGGACGACTGTTGCCCACCACACTGAGGCAGGAGAACCGTTGAGAGTTAAACTGTTTGTTTTGAATCTGTAGTGTTGCACTTGTATATTAAACAATGGGATGCAGGAATGCCTCACTTCAGCAGGAGTGCAGGTTTGTGATCTTGCACCTTTCTCTCTTGACCTCTTATCCCCACTCTTTACAAGGACTTAAATACTGTATTTGAAGCACCGCAAGAACAAAGCAGGTGTGCTTGTCGGCCTCCTGTTGCTAGTTCCACTTGAACCTGTGAGCCACAGATTACCTTGATGTCCGGATCACCAAAGGCCTCTTCAGCATCTCCGGGCTTCTTGATCTCTGGAGTTTCCGTACTCCCTAGCTAGTCCTCCATGGCCCTTGGTAGCTCGATGCACATCCCAATTCCACCTTGCCAGCACTGTTTCCCAATCATTTATGCAGACCCTAGGCTGCTCCCTCTGGTTCTTTCTTCTCCTGCACATACTTCTGCCTGCTGCCCATGGCTCTCTGGCACCACGCCCGAGCCCGCCAAAGACACTGCTCAATCCTCAAAGGGACTTCTGGCGCTAAAAACTGCCCCAGCCTAGTGCTGTTCTCCGCCATTGCCAACTACTAGCATGGAGGTGCGTACACTGAGGAGAATGTCCGATGAAGCAGAAGCTGCATCACACTCTGAGGAAGTGCTTGTTCACAGCAGTTGATGAGGAGACAGTGTGACCATCCTGCTACATTACAGTACCAGACAGAAGTGAATCATGCCCTTTTACCCGCTGTATACTATACATGAACAGGAACTATTAATGAGACGCACACAGGTCGTACAGTACTAGACGGGAGTGAATCGTTCCTTTTGCTACTGTTCTTTAAAGCATAGTTCAGTGATTATTTTCATAAACTAAGTCGTTTGTCATAGAGCTATCAAAACGAGGAAGCATAAATCATGGGATTCCCTGGGTTTCATTATGTATTACATTAGATTTGGCAAAGATTACAGACAAAATCCCAGTCGCAACAGATGGGGGAAGGAAAGCCCTCGGCTTTTAAAATCATATCCTTCTTGGACCTGGTTTACACCTTTCAGGAACAGGATGATATGCTGGAATTATTACTACATTTTATGAAACAATATTTAACACACGCGGGTTTCAGGAGCTGGTGCAGGTGATGATACCTGAGCAATATCTGAGACAGACTTTGAATTTTACCCAAGCCTCCCACATGGAAAACTGTCTTTCAGCAGCATAATTTTAATTTGTTTTCTTAACACATTTCAGAAAGAAAGACAGCGAGAAAGAGAATGAAACAAAAAGGGAATGAGAGAAAGAGTGAAGGAAGGAAGAAAGAAAATGAAAAGAAGGAAAAGAAAAGCAGGAAGAGAGGGAAACAAAGAAAGAAGAGAGAGCTGGAAGGAATGTAGGAATGAAAGAAGGAGCAGGAAAAAAAGACGTAATGAAATAGAGAGAAAAGAAAGGCAATAGAGAGAAGGAAGGAAAGGATAAAAGAGAGAGAAAGGTAGAAAGAAAAAAGAGAGATGGAAAGAAGGAAAAGAAGTGTGGAAGTAAAGAAAGAGAGAAAGAGGAAGTGAAAGAACAAATTTGCACTTATATAGCCTATTTCACAGCCCCAGGTTTTCTCAAAGTGCTTCACAATCGAAGAAGGACTTGGTCTTTGAAGTTCAGTCAATGTTGAAATGGAGGCGAAGAATGAACTTGTACGTTGATATTGCACATTTTCAGGATGTCGGAAAGTGCTTCACAACCAATGCATTACTTTGCTGTTTAACCACTGTTGGTAAAATGGAACACACAGCAAGAACTTTACTCCGAGATCTCTGCGCTCCTCCAATTCTGGCTCCTTGAGCGTCCGCGATTTTCATTGCACCACCTTGTCTGTCATGCCTAGGTCCGAAGCTTTGGAATTCCCTCCTAAACTTCGCTGTTTCTCTATCTCTATTTCCTTGTTTAAGATGATCCTCAAAACCTACCACTTTAACCAAACTTTTGGTCACCTGTTCTGTTTGTGGCTCGGTGTCAAATTTATGTTTGTGAAGTGCCTAGTAACTTGAGCACAAAATCTAGGCAGACTCCCAGTGCAGTACTGAGGGAGTGTTAGAGGTGCCGTCTTTCAGATGAGATATTAAACCAAGATCCTTACTCACTCCCTTAGCAGTATGCAGGGGCATGGGAGTGTAGCGATTACGTTACAAGCCTAGTAATTCAACTAATTTCCCAGCTGTGAGTTCAAATTCCACCATGGCAGTTGGAGAGTTTAATTAATAAATTTTAGATTTAAAAAAAAAACTTGTCTCAGTAATGGTGACTGTGAAACTAGTGCTTTGTCATAAAAATGCATCTTATTCACTAATCCCCTTTAGGGAAGGAAGTCTGGTCTCTATGTGATCCCAGGTGTACAGTGATGCAGTTGAGTCTCAATTGCCCTCGAAAATGGCCCAGTAAGCAACGCAGTTGGATTCACGAAGGTGGTTCACCACCCATTTCTCAGGAGCAATTAGAGATGGGCAATAAATGCTGGCCTTGTTCCTGGGAGCTTGCTCTCCAGAAATTAGCTGTCACATTTTCCACTTGCAACTACACTTCAAGACAATAGCTCATTGGTTGTGAATCGTTTGAGACATCCCGAGGTTATTTAAGATGCGACATAAATGCAAGTTTTTCTTTTTATTTTAGAACATGCATTTTCTCTTAGCCATATAAATAATGCCTGAATGCACCTTTAATACTCATCCAGTTGTTCCTGTCATTGACTCAAACAGCTGGACACTCTGCAGGCAGATCTGTCTGGAGACCTCTTCTGACAGATGGCAGGGATTTGGAATGACGGACAAATTGTTTTTCGAGCTCATCCTTCACAAATTATTTCCAGTTGTTAATTACTGTTTGGGTTTTGACAGATTTACTTTGTAATAAATAAAATGATCAATCTAAATTTTATAGTGCTCACAATGTCATGTTGCAATATAAGATATTGCCTTCTGTGCCAGACACTGTGTCCGAGTGCTAGAAACAGGAGGGGTAGCAAAGCCCATAACTCAACTGGTAAGTAAAGTCTTTAAGTGAATCATACAATCCAGAAAGGACATAGGAATTATTGGGAACAGGAAAAGGACGTGAAGGCCATCATGATACTACAACCTCACCTCCCCATATCCCTCAATCTCACCGACCCACCTGTTTCCCATATCCCTCAATCCCCCTCCCCAACTTCTCCCCATATTCCTCAAACCCACCTATCCACCTTTTCCCCATATCCCTCAATCCTACTTACCCACCTCCCATATCCCTCAATCCCACCTACCCACCTTCTCCCCATATCCCTCAATCCCACCTACCCACCTGTTCCCCATATCCCTTAATCCCACCTACCCACCTTTTCCCCATAGCCCTCAATCCCACTTACCCACCTCCCATATCCCTCAATCCCACCTACCCACCTTCTCCCCATATCCTTCAACCCCACCTACCCACCTTCTCCCCATATCCCTCAGTTCCAGCTACCCACCTTCTCCCCATATCCCTCAAGCCCACCCTCTCCCCAGATCCCTCAAGCCCACCTACCCACCCTCTCCCCATAGCCCTCAATCCCACTTACCCACCTCCCATATCCCTCAATCCCACCTACCCACCTTCTCCCCATATCTGTCAACCCCACCTACCCACCTTCTCCCCATATCCCTCAAGCCCACCTACCCACCCTCTCCCCAGATCCCTCAATCCCACTTACCCACCTCCCATATCCCTCAATCCCACCTACCCACCTTCTCCCCATATCTGTCAACCCCACCTACCCACCTTCTCCCCATATCCCTCAAGCCCACCTACCCACCCTCTCCCCAGATCCCTCAATCCCACCTACCCACCCTCTCCCCATATCCCTCAATCCCACCTATCCACCCTCTCCCCATACCCCTCAATCCCCATCCAAACATGTGACTTCTACCAGCTCAGAGAACACGACCAGTAGGTGCACAGGAACACCGTCACCTGCAAATTCCCCTCTTAGGAGAGAGATCACTGCAAGAACAGCATAAGGTCCGAGAGCACAATGAGGATAAATGAGAGAGAGAGAGAGAGAGAAAGAGAGACAGCACTACCAGAACAAATCAACAAAAAAAAAATCAAGAAATTACATCACAGGACAACAGGTAGCAGAGTATTAATAAACAAGCAAAAAATTGCAGATGCCGGAAATCTGAAACAAAACCAAAATCAAAAAATGCTGGAAATACTCAGCAAGTCTAGCAGTATCTGTGGAGAGAGAAACAGAGTTAACGTTTCAGGTCTGTAACCTTTCATCAGAACTGATAAAGCTTAGAAATCGAATAGGTTTTGAGCAAATGAAAGGGGGAGAGAGGCAAGAAGAACAAAAGGGAAGGTCTGTGATAGGGTGGAGGGCAGGAGAGATTAAATGCCAGAAGTTTCATGGTACAAAGCCAAGGAAAGAAACAAAAGATGTGTCTGGCTAAGGTGTAATTGGCAGAATAGCAGTCGTCCAATCACAAAGTAAAGGGTTTAAGAAAGAAATGGGGTGATGGGAGGGGAAAAAAAACAGCAAAAAAAAAACACAAAAAGAGAAAAAACGTTGGCAGAGGTTATGATCAAAAATTGTTGAACTCAATGTTGAGTCCAAAGGCTGTAAAGTGCCCAGTCGAAAGTTGAGGTGTTGTTCCCCGTGCTTGTGTTGAACTTCACTGGAACACCGTAGTGGGCCAAAGACAGAAAGGTCAGAGTGGGAACACGGTGGAGAATTGAAATGGCGAGTGACAGGAGGCTCAGGGTCAGAGTTGTGGACGGATCCACAAAGTGGTCACCCAGTCTGCTCTCACCCCTTCTCTTCCCTGAACCGTGATAGGGTTCCCTTTGTCCTCACCTTCCACCCCACCAGCCTCTGTATTCAAAGGATCATCCTCCACCATTACCAAACTCATCTTCCCCTCCCCTCCCTTTCAGCATTTCAAAGGGACCGTTCTCTCTGCAAAACCCTGTTCCACTCCTCAGTCAATCCAATACCTCCCCCTTTTCCTCTGACACTTTTTCATGTAAGTGCCATACTTTTTACCTCCTCCCTTCCCACAGTCCAGGGCCCCAAACACACCGTCTATGTGTTACAGTGATTAAACTTGTACTTTTTTCAATTTAATATACTGTATTCGCTGCTCATGATGTGGTCTCCTCTGCACTGGGGAGACTAAAGGCAGACTGGGTGACGCTTTGCGGAACACCTCCGTTCAGTCCGCAAGCATGATCCTGAGCTTCCTGTCACTTGTCGTTTCAATTCTCCACGGTGCTCCCACTCTGACCTTTCTCTCCTTGGCCTGCTATGGTGTTCTAATGAAGCTCCATGCAAGCTTGAGGAACAGCACTTCATCTTTCGACTGGGCACTTTACAACCTTCCGGACTCAATACTGTGTTTAATAATTTTAGATCAAAACCTCTGCCTCCAATGTTTTCTTTTTTTTTGCTGTTTTTTTGTGTTCATTTCTCCCCCCCCCCTCCCCCCACCTTGTTTCTTTTTTTTAATTCATTCATGGGATGTGGGAGTCGCTGGCTGGGCCAGCATTTATTGCCCATCCCTAAATGCCCTTGAGAAGGTGGTGGTGAGCTGCCTTCTTGAACCACTGCAGTCCATGTGGGGTAGGTACACCAACAGTGCTGTTCGGAAGGGAGTTCCAGGATTTTGACCCAGCGACAGTGAAGGAACGGCGATATAGTTCCAAGTCAGGATGCTGTGTGACTTGGAGGGGATCTTGCAGTTGGTGGTGTTCCCATGTATTTGCTGCCCTTGTCCTTCTAGTTGGTAGAGGTCGCGGGTTTGGAAGGTGCTGTCGAAGGAGTCTTGGTGCATTGCTGCAGTGCATCTTGTAGATGGTACACACTGCTGCCACTGTGTGTCGGAGGTGGAGGGAGTGAATGTTCGTGCATGGGCTGCCAATCAAGTGGGCTGCTTTTTCCTGGATGGTGTCAAGCTTCTTGAGTGTTGTTGGAGCTGCACCCATCCAGGAAAGTGGAGAGTATTCCATCACACTCCTGACTTGTGCATTGTAGATGGTGGACAGGCTTTGGAGAGTCAGGAGGTGAGTTAGTCACCGCAAGATTCCAAGCCTCTGACCTGCTCTTGTAGCCACAGTATTTATTTGGCTACTCCAGTTTCTGGTCAATGGTAACCACCAGGATATGGATAGCGGGGGATTCAGTGATCGTAATGCCATTGAATGTCAAGGGGAGATGGTTAGATTCTCTCTTGTTGGAGATGGTCATTGCCTGGTACTTGTGTGGCGTGAACGTTACTTGCCACTTATCAGCCCAAGTCTGGATACTGTCCAGGTCTTGCTGCATTTCTACACGGACTGCTTCAGTATCTGAGGAGTTGCGAATGGTGCTGAACATTGTGCAATCATCAGCGAGCATCCCACTTCTGACCTTATGATTGAAGGAAGGTCATTGATGGTTGGACCTAGGACACTATCCTGAGGAACTCCTGCAGTGATGTCATGGAGCTGAGATGATTGACCTCCAACAACCATCTTCCCTTGTACTAGGTAAGACTCCAGCCAGCGGAGGGTTTTCCCCCTGATTCCCATTGACTACAGTTTTGCTAAGGATCCTTGATGCCAGACTCAGTCAAATGCTGCCTTGGTGTCAAGGGCAGTCACTCTCACCTCACGTCTTGAGTTCAGCTCTTGAGTACATGTTTGAACCAAGGCTGTAATGAGGTCTGGAGCTGAGTGGCCCTGGCGGAACCCAAACTGAGCGTCACTGAGCAGGTTATTGCTAAGCAAGTGCTGCTTGATAGCACTGTTGACGACACCTTCCATCACTTTACTGATGATTGAGCGTAGACTGATGGGGCGGTAATTGGCCGGGTTGGACTTGTCCTGCTTTTTGTGTATAGGACATAGCTGGGCAATTTTCCACATTGCCAGCTAGATGCTAGTGTTGTAACTGTACTGGAACAGCTTGGTTAGGGGTGCGACAAGTTTGGGAGCATAGGTCTTCAGTACTATTGCCGGAATGTGGTCAGGGCCCATAGCCTTTGCAGCATCCAGTGCCTTCAGTTGTTTCTTGATATCACGTGGAGTGAATCGAATTGGCTGAAGTCTGGCATCTGTGATGTTGGGGACTTCAGGAGGAGACCGAGATGGATCATCAGCTCGGCATTTCTGGCTGAAGATTGTTGCAAATGCTTCAGCCTTATCTTTTGCACTGATGTGCTGGGCTCCCCAATCATTGAGGATGGGGATATTTGTGGAGCCACCTCCTCCAGTTAGTTGTTTAATTGTCCCCCACCATTCATGACTGGATGTGGCAGGATTGCAGAGCTTAGATCTGATCCGTTGGTTATGGGATCGATTAGCTCTGTCTATTGCATGCTGCTTATGCTGTTTGGCATGCAAGTAGTCCTGGGTTGTAGCTTCACAAGGTTGACACCTCATTTTGATGTATGCCTGGTGCTGCTCCTGGCATGCCCACCTGCACTCTTCCTGGAACCAGGGTTGGTCCTCCGGCTTGATGGTAACGGTAGAGTGGGGGATATGCCGGGCCATGAGGTTACAGATTGTGGTTGAGTACAATTCTGCTGCTGCTGAGGGCCCACAGTCCCTCATGGATGCCCGGTTTTGCATTGCTAGATCTGTTTGAAATCGATCTCATTTAGCACGGTGATAGTGCCACACAACACAATAGAGGGTGTTCTAAATGTGAAGACAGGACTTTGTCTCCATAAGGACTGTGCGGTGGTCACTCCTACCAATACTGTCATGGACAAATGCATCTGCAGCAGGCGGATTGGTGAGGACAAGGTCAAGTAGGTTTTTCCCTCTTGTTGGTTCCCTCACCAGCTGCCGCAGACCCAGTCTAGCAGCTATGTCCTTTAGTACTCGGCCAGCTCGGTCAGCAGTGGTGCCAAGGAGCCACTCTTGGCGATGGACATTGAAGTCTCACACCCAGAGTACATTCTGTGCCCTTGCCACCCTCAGTGCTTCCTCCAAGTGGTGTTCAACATGGAGGAGTATTGATTCATCAGCTGAGGGGGCAGTAGGTGGTAATCAGCAGGAGGTTTCCTTGCCCATGTTTGATCTGATGCCACGAGGCTTCTGGAGTCAATGTTGAGGACTCCCAGGACAATTCCCTCCCAACTGTATACCACTGTGCCACCACCTCTGCTGGGTCTGCCCTGCCGGTGAGACAGGCATACCCGGGGATGGTGATGGCAGTGTCTGGGACATTGTCTGTCAGGTATGATTCCGTGAGCATGTCAGGCTGTTGCTTGACTAGTCTGTGGGACAGGTCTCCCAACTTTGGAACTAGTCCCCAGATGTTAGTAAGGAGGACTTTGCAGGGTCGACAGGGCTGGGTTTGCCGTTGTCGTTTCCGTTGCCAAGGTCGATGCCGGGTGGTCTGTCGGGTTTCATTCCTTATTGACTTTGTTGCAGTTAGATACAATTGAGTGGCTTGCTAGGCCATTTCAGAGGGCATGTAAGAGTCAACCACATTGCTGTGGGTCTGGAGTCACATGTAGGCCAGACCAGGTAAGGACAGCAGATTTCCTTCCCTAAAGGACATTAGTGAACCAGATGACTTTTTAGAACAATCGAAAATGGTTTCATGGCCATCATTAGACTAGCTTTTTAATTCCAGATTTTTATTAATTGAATTCAAATTCCACCATCTACCATGGTGTGATCTGAACCCATGTCCCCAGAGCAATACCCTGGGTCTCTGGGTCACTAGTCCAGTGACAATACAAAGGGCGGCACAGTGGCGCAGTGGTTAGCACCGCAGCCTCACAGCTCCAGGGACCCGGGTTCGATTCCGGGTACTGCCTGTGTGGAGTTTGCAAGTTCTCCCTGTGTCTGCGTGGGTTTTCTCCGGGTGCTCCGGTTTCCTCCCACAAGCCAAAAGACTTGCAGGTTGATAGGTAAATTGGCCATTATAAATTGTCACTAGTGTAGGTAGGTGGTAGGGAAATATAGGGACAGGTGGGGATGTTTGGTAGGAATATGGGATTAGTGTAGGATTAGTATAAATGGGTGGTTGATGTTCGGCACAGACTCGGTGGGCCGAAGGGCCTGTTTCAGTGCTGTATCTCTAATCTAATCTAACCACTCCACTCCATAATCCCTTTACTTTGCTATTCTGCTATTTACTCCTCATCCAGAAACATCTTTTGTTTCTTTACTTGGCTTTGTACCATGAAACTTTTTGTCATTTAATCTCTCCTACCCTCCACCCCATCACAGACCTTCCCTTTTGTTCTTTTTCCGCTGTCACCTCTTTCACTTGCTCAAAATCTATTAAGTTTCTAACCTTTGCCAGTTCTGATGAAAAGTCACAACCTGAAACGTTAACTCTGCTTCGGTCTCTGCAGGTTCTCCGGACCTGCTGAGTATTTCCAGCACTTTCTGTTTTTGCTGTAGTTGAGTATGACGTTTTCTCCCCCTAAACATCGGCAGTGGCTTAAATTAGGACTGGGAAACTACAAAATACTGTACTAAATTAATATCTTAACTAGTTAAACTAATTAATAAAACTACAAGTCAGTAAAACAGTTAAGTTAACTCCCTATAAAATAAAGTGACATCAGCACAAGGGAAGTTTTTGATTGGTGAGTAGTTCATGAGTGTGTATTTATTTAAGTCTTAAGTTTACTTTGGTTAAGTCAGTTAATATTCTAATAAATAGAGGCATGGCAAGGCATCTCAGTCCCATGGAGTGCACGTCCTGCTTCATGTGAGAACTCCAAGATGTTTCTTGTGTCCATATGTGGAGGAGGTGTCGTCAGCTAGAGCAGTTAGAGCTCTGGGTTTTAGAGCTTACAGCTGGGTATCACAGAGGTGCATCCGTGAGGATGAGAATTTCATGGATAGCTTGTTTCTGGATGTGCTCACTCCATACCTTAAGGGAATGTAGGTAGGGAGGGAATGGATGACTGCCAGGTAGTCAAGAAAGACCAGGCAGGTCGTGGACGAGTTCCCAGAGTGCATCTCACTCTACAACCAGCATACTGGTGAGAGTGATGGTTCCTATGGGGAGTGCAGCCAGAGCCAAGTCCACAGAACCACGACTGACTCAGCTGTACAGGGGTGGGGGGTGGGGGGGTGGGGGGAGAGCAGCAGGAAGATTGGGAAAACAACCGTGATAGGGGATTCTATCGTTAGGGGTGCAGATGGGCATTTCTGCAGCCGCAGACATAATGCAGGATGGTATGTTGCCTCCCTGGTGCGTGTGTCCAAAATGTCACGGAACAACTGCAAGGCACTCTGATGGTGTACACTTGGATAAATGTGGATGAATTAAGGAAATTCAGCACAGAGTTGTTAAGGGAAAATCGTGTTTAATTAACTTGCTTGAGTTTTGTGATGAGTTAACAGAGAAGGTTGATGAGGGTAGTGTAGTTGATGTGGTGTACATGGGCTTCCAAATGCACTTGATAAAGTGCCACATAATAGACTTGTCAGCAAAGTTAGAGCCCATGGAATAAAAGGGACAGTAGCAGCATGGATATGAAATTGGCTGAGTGACAGGAAGCAGATGGTAGTGGTGGACAGTTGTTTTTCAGACTGGAGGAAGGCATATTGTGGAATTCCCCAGGGGTTGGTGGTCAGACCTGATCTGTATTAATGACCTAGACTTGGGTGTACAGGGCACAATTTTAAAACGTGCAGATGACACAAAGCATGGAAATATTGTAACTGTGAGGAGGATAGTGATAGACTTCAAGAGGACATAGACAGATTGGCGGACAAGTGGCAGGTGGAATTTAATGCAGAGAAGTATGAAATGATTGATTTTGGTAGGAAGAATGAGGAGAGGCAATATAAATTAAAGAGTATAATTCTAAAGTGGGTGCAGGAGCAGAGGGACCTGGGGGTATATGTGCACAAATCATCGAAGTTTGCAGGTCCAGTTGAGAAAACTGTAAATAAAGCATACGAGATCCTGGGCTTTATAAATAGAGGCATAGAGTACAAAAACAAGGAAGTTATGGTGAACCTTTATAAAACACAAGTTCGGCCTCAACTGGAGTATTGTGTTCAATTTTGTGCACCATAACTGAGGAAGGATGTGAAGGCATTAGAAAGGGTGCAAAAAAGATTCATGAGAATGGTTCCAAGGGTAAGGAACTTCAGTTATGTGCATAGATTGGAGAAGCTGGGTCTATTTTCCTTGGAGAAGAGAAGGGTGAGAGGAGATTTGATAGAGGTGTTCAAGATCACGAGGGGTCTGGACAGAGTAGATAAAGAGAACCGTTCCCACTGGCGGAAGAGTCGAGAACCAGAGGGCACTGATTTAAGGTGTTTGGCAAATGAACCAGAGGCGACATTAGGAAAAACCTTTTCAAGCAACGAGTGGTTAGGATCTGGAATGCACTGGCTGAGAGTGTGGTGGAAGCAGATTCAATTATAGCTTTCAAAAGGGTGTTGGACAATTAGCTGAAGAGAAAAAATTTGCAGGACGACAGGGAAAAGGCGGGGGTGGAACTAGGTGAGTTGCTCTTGCAGAGAGCCAGCATGGAGACGACGGGCTGAATGGTCTCCTTCTGTGCGATAAACATTCGACGATCTTCCAGTTCTGAAGAAAAGTCATCGACCTGAAACATTAACTCTGTTTCTCTCTGCACAGATAATCCCTGACATGCTGAATAGTTCCAGTATCTTCTATTTTATTTTATTATCTAAAACTACTCAGTGATCTTCTCGACTAGTTTCAATTGCTAAGGCGTTCGGAGGGGAATTATCTTATTTCTTCCTGCCAAATTAGCCTTGGGTTTTTAGCTGTTCTTTGCTTCTCCCAGGAGATCACATGGTCTCAGGTTGGTAAAGGACATATATATTGTAAAACACAAGGCATCGGAGATGAGTGGGACAGGCTGGATGGACCAAAGAGTCCTCATCGGTCCCTCCTTGTCCATATGTTCATAAGTGAAACTTTATCGAATCTTGCTTAGACCACACTTGGAGTACTGTGCAGAGTTTGGATCTCTATATTGTAAAAAGAATATAGAGGGACTGGAGAAAGTGCAAATGCAATTTACAAGGATGATACCAGAACTGCGAGGATATAACTATTAGGAAAGACTGAGCAGGTTGACTTTTTCTCTGGAAAAGAGAAGACTGATAGCTGACCTTTAAAATTATGAAGGGCTTCAATAGGGTAGTCATGGAGAAAATGTTTCCACTTGTGGGGAGGTCAGAACTAGGGGTCATAAATATACGATAGTCATGAATAAATCCAATAGGGAATTCAGGAGAAACTTCTTTATTCAGAGAGTGGTGAGAATGTGGAACTCACTACTGCATGATGTGAGTGAGGTGAATAGTGTAGATGGATTTAGGGGGAAGCTAGATAAATGAGGGAGAAAGGAATAGAAGAATATTCTGATAGGGTGAGATGAAGAGGAATGGGAGGAGTATAGTGTGGAGTATAAACACCAGCACTGATCAGTTGGACTGAATGGCCTCTTTCTGTGCTGTAAACTCTATGTACAGTAATTCCAAGTTGTTGAATGGAACTGGATTGAACTGGTACTGAGGTTGTGTGGATTTCTGACACCCTCGCTGACTAGAGGAACTGAACTCATTGTTACAGTCCGAGCAGCCAAATTAGTTAAAGAAATCTTGAGATCTTGTTTTCAGAAACGCAGTGCAATTCTTAATACGACCTGCACCAATGTTAGCAAGAAGCTGGCAGGATTTTCTGAATTACCAATCACAAATACCATGCAGATTTTGTAATGTTTCTGACTGGGGCTGTGTGGTGAGATCAAACAGCTGGCTTATGATAACATTGTGTCCTCTTAAAGGGGCAGCTTCATCTAGGAATAATGTGGCAGATAAATCAAACTATAAAAACTATCAAAATGCAAGTTCTTACTTTCTTTCGTTCTTCTTTCCACATTCACATATTTAGGGCCTCCCAAAATGGCAATAATATACTTTTTTTGAAGTGTAGTCACTGTCGTAATGTAGGAAATATGACAGCCAATTTGTGCACAGCAAGCTCCCACAAACACCAGTGTGATAATGACCAGATAATCTATTTTTATATTGGTGTCAGTTGAGAAATGAATATTATTTGCATATTGAAAGAGCTCCTTTACTTTTCTTCCAGTAGTGGCCACGGGATCTCTAACATCCACCTGTGAGAGCAATCTGGCCCTCAGTTTAAGGCCTCATCTGAAAGACAGTACGCAGTCCTTCATAATTCCTCTCTGACAGTGCAATGCTCCCTCAGTACTGCACGTCCAACAGTGCAGCATTCCCTGAGTACTGACTCTCCATCAGTGCAACATTCCCTCAGTACTGATCCTCTGACAGTGCAGCATTCCCTCAGTATTGATCCTCTGACAATGCAGCATTCCCTCAGTACTGACGCTCCAACAGTGCAGCACTCCCTCAGTACTGATCCTCTGGCAGTGCAGCACTCCCTCTGTACTACCCCTCCACCAACAATGAACACTCCCTCAGTACTGATCCCCTGACAGTGCAGCACTCCCTCAGTACTGTCACTGGGAGTGTCAGCCCAAGTGGTATGTTCAAGTCCCCAGTAAATGGGAACCCGTTTCCAAGGTATTCCTTTAAAGGAACTGAAACGCTAGATTATTTTGTAGTCTGGCAAGGCTGGCAAAACATTGCCAGGGGGCACCCCTCACAGCTTGGAATCACCTTACTCCTAACCTCTCACAGTCTGGAAGCTCTCGAGTGACCACATAAAGGAACAGTGTGTCTCGACGGCAACAGCTGGGAATTCTTGCCCTTAACATCCAGCACAGACAACGCCTCACAGCTCAAATTGTCGACTGATTCTGCCAAATAAGTCTGAGAGGTCTCAGGGTCAAAAACATCCGGTTTTAAGTCATGAAATTTAAAAAAAAGGAGCCAGAGAATGAAGTCTTTGATTAAGATGTGCTGTTTGTGTAATTTCCCAGCAGGGAATCAAAAAAATTCTCCACGGTGGGGCCTTGTGCTTGATGAAACTGGAGCATTTCTGGTAATCTCTTTTCACAGTTCAGAAGGAGGCCAGTCTGCCCATCCTGCCAATGCTGGCTCTTCAGCAGAGCTCTCCAATTAGTTTTTGTACTCTCTGTTATTTATCTGAGAAAAGAACGATTGGAAATTAATAAAAGGGGACCCAACAGTGGAGTTAACAGAATAAAATGTGAAGGGTTAATCTCAAGCACTACTTCAAGTTAAGCTGCGACTACAGGAGCCATGGAATGCAGGAACAGACTGGAAAAAAAGGCAATGTCAGCAGTAAGTCTAAGCCTTACACTCTGGAATTCCCTTCCTTAAACCTCTCCACCTCTTTAAGACAATCTTTAAAGCCTACCTCTTTGACCAAGGTTTTTTTCATGTGTCTTCATATCCCATTCTTTGGCTCAGTGTCAATTTTTAGCTGATTACGTTCCTGTGAAGCACCTTGAGATGGTTTACTCTGGTGACGATGCTATATAAATGTAGCTTTGTTGATTGAAGGAATAATGCTGAGCGCTCCTGGGTTAGGGATGGTGGTCAGGTTTTCCAGTACTGATTGTTGCTGAGTGACTACCTCAAGGCAACCACCAACCTCCACCACCCCTGACCCCTCACACCCCCCACCCCTCTGGGAAGTTATTGGGAGCACTTTAATTTTAACAGGGTAAAACAGGCACCATCAAACCAACTGCCTCCATAAACCTCTCCCAATTTTCATTCCCACTGAAGTCAATGGATGACTGATCCAATATAGAATTACAGAAGGAGGCCATTCGACCCAAGATGTCGGTGCTGTCTCTTTCGAAAAGCTATCCAATTACTCTGTTTCCCCATCGCCTTGCAAATATCTCCCATCAAGTATTAGCAAAATACTGCAGATGCTGGAAATCTGAAATAAAAATAAGAAATGCGAGAAATACTCAGCAGGTTTGGCAGTATCTGTGGAGAGAGAAGCAAAATTTGTGTTTCAGGTCAGTGACCCTTCATCAGAACTGGCAAAGGTTCTGATGAAGGGTCACTGACCTGAAACGTTAACTCTGCTTCTCTCTCCACAGATGCTGCCAGACCTGCTGAGTATTTCCAGCATTTATTGTTTTTATTCCATCAAGTATTTATTGAATTCCCTTCTGAAAGTTACTATTGAATCTGCTTCCACTGCCCTTTCAGACAGTTCATTCCAGATCACAACAACTCACTGTGTAAAATAATCTGCTCATCTCCTCTCTGGTTCTTTTACCAATGACCTTAACTCTGTGTTGTCTGGTTACTGACCCTTCTGCCACTGGAAACAGTTTCTCCCTATTTAGTCTATCAACACAGCAGAATAATCCCAGCTTCTCCAGTCTCTCCACATAACCAAAGTCCCTCATCTCTGGTATCATTCTAGTAAACCTCCTCTGCACCCACTCCAAGGCTTTGACATCTTTCCTAAAGTGTGCCACCCCAGAATTGGACACAGTATTCCAGCTCATTTCCAATCTATGATATATTTTGCTCGCCTACTGCCCAAAGTCAAAATGTGCGAGAACAGAATCAGGCCGAGCTAAGAAGCCCCTCAAAAGGAAGTATTGCCCAAAAACATCCACAGTCTAGATTTGCCCATGAAGAATGCCCCCTATCATGGGAGTGGGAGAGGCTATAACATCTATGGAATAAGCTCTTGGCTTGTTCTGATTCACGGTACACCTTCAAGAGGGAGTCGGAATTTTCTGGGCTGGGGTGGAAATCACGGCCTACAAGAAGTGTTACAAAGTATTACTAAGTGTTTAAAGCACAGATACAGGCCATTCGGCCCAACTGGTCCAGGCCGGCGTTTATGCTTCACACAACCCTCCTCCCACCCCTCTTCATCTCATCCTATCAGCACATCCTTTTAGTCCGTTCCCCCTCAAGAACTTCTCTAACTTCCACTTAAATGCATCTATACTATTTGCCTCCTTGTGGTAGCGAGTTCCACATTCTCACTAATCCCTGGGGAAACAGGTTTCTCCTGAATTCTCCTATCAGGTAGCTATCAAGTAGTACAAGTCATGGCTAATGGTCTCCTGGACTCGTTTTGATCACTTTATTGAAGGGTGGAGGGTTGGTGAAAGAATTCTTCAGGTTTTTCTTTCTTCTTCCAGACAATTCCATAGACCCTAGTGGGTTGGGACTGCCGTGGTGATGCATAAGGCAATCGTGACTGCATGGGACAGTCGAGATGGATCAGTTGGTCTTTTCCAGTATGACATTTTCATATATTGCCCCAGCAAGAGTCTGTACATTCAGGAGAAAAAAGAACATCAGAAATAGGAGCAGGAGTAGACCATATTGCTCCGCCATTCAATACGATCATGGCTGATCTTCCTCAATTCCACTTTTCCACCTGCTCCCCATATCCCTGATTCCCTGAGAGACTGAAAATCTGTCCATCTCAGTCTTAAATATATTCACTGATGGAGCATCCATAACCCTTTGGGGTAGAGAATTCCAAAGATTCACAACCCTTTGAGTGATGTAATTTCTCCTCATCTCAGTCCTAAATGATTAGCCCCTTATCCTGAATCAGTGCACCCACGTTCTAGATTCCATAGCTAGGAGAAAAAACCTCTCAGTATTTACCCTGTCAAGCTCCTTAGGAATCATGCACGTTTCAATGAGATCACCTCTCATTCTCCTAAACTCCAGTGAATATTAGACCCAATTTACTCAGCCTCTCAACATAGGACAACCTCCTTATCCCAGGAACCAATTTAGTGAACCTTTGCTGTACTGCCTCCGTGCAGTCATAGCATCATAGTCATTTACACATAGAAGGAGGCCATTCGGTCCATCAAGTACATGTCAGCTCTCCACGGAGCAATCCAATCAGTCCCACTTCCCCACTTGAACCCCATAGCCCTGCAAGTTTATTTCCTTCAAATCCCCAATTTCCTTTTGAAGTCATTGATTGTCTCCGCTTCCACCACCCTTGTGGGCAGCGAGTTCCAGGTCAATACCACTCGCTAAGTAAAAAAGTTCTTCCTCATATTCCCCTTGCACCTCTTGCCCAAAACCTGCAATCTGTGTCCCCTAGTCCTTGTACCATCATTTAATGGGAACAGTTTTTCTTTGTCTAACTTATCTAAGCCTGTCATAATCTTGTATACCTCCATCAAATCTCCCCTCAATCCCCTTTGCTCCAAGGAGAACAAACCCAGCTTTTCCAACCTAACCTTGTAAATAAATCCTCCATCCCTGGAACCATTCTGGTAAATCTCCTCTGTACCCTCTCAAGGACCCTCACATCCTTCCTGAAGTGTGGTGACCAGAACTGGACACAATACTCCAGTTGGGGCCTAACCAGAGCTTTGTAAAAGTTCTGCATAGCTTCTCTGCTTTTGTACTCAATGCCTCTATTTATGAAGCCCAAGATCATATATGCTTTGCTAACCACTCTCTCAATATGTCCTGCCACCTTCAAAGATCGATCCACATGCAGCCTCAGGTCCCTCTGTTCCTGCAAACTCTTTAGAACTGCACCAGTAAGTCTCTATTGCCTCACCTATCCCTTCTGCCGAAATGCATCACCTCAGACTTCTCTGTATTAAATTCCATCTGCCACCTCTCTGCCTATTCTGCCTGCCTATCTATGTCCTGTTGTAAGCGGTTCATATCATCCTCACTGTTTGTCTCACCTCCAAGTTTGATATCATCAGCAAATTTTGAAATTCTACTCTGTGTTCCAAGATCCAATGCAACTATATCCTTCTTTAAATAAAGAGACGAAAAGTGGGTAGAAGGCAAGAAAACTGAGGGGTGGAAAGGCAATTAAAGAATATTTTACCTCACCACAGGCATACAACAGCATTGAGAACATCATTAAAGAAGTGGGGAGCAATAGAGTAATGTAGATCATTACATTCATCTCTTCTCTGAGTATTAATCATAGACTCATAAAATAGAATAACACAGAGGGGTGCCATTCAGCCCATCGAGTTCTGTGCCAACATGATGCTCTCCCATTGCCAAGAAAATAAATATAATCATTTTTCGATTGGTATTTTTAAATTTCTTTTATTAATTCCACTGGCAAGAGATCAGGTAACCAGAGGATCCAAACTTAAAATTCAACAGAACCAGAGGGGGAGATGAGAAGAATTTTTTTTTTTAAATGCAGCACTTCATTGTGATCTGGAACGTGCAACCTGTAAGGGCAGTGGAAGCAGATTCAATCATAACTTTCAGGAGGGGAATTGGACAAATACTTCAAGAGGGCAAATTTGCAGGAATATGGGGAAGGACAGGCGAATGGGATTAACTCACATTCGCATTTCTATAGTATGTTTCACAACCTCAGGACCTCCCAAAGCACTTTACAACCAATAAAGTACTGTTGAAGTGTAGACACAGCTGTAATGTGAGGAACACAGTAGTCAACTTGCACACAGCAAATCCTACAAACAGTAATGTGATAATGATTTCTATTTTAGTGATACTGATTGGGGGATAAATAATGGCCAGGACCCCTGGGATAACTCTCTGCTTTTCTTCAAAATAGCGGCCATGGGTTCTTTTACATTCATCTGACAGAGCAGATGGGGCCTTGATTTAATGGCTCATACCATTTAATGACACCTATTACAGTGCAGTGCTTCCTCATTACTACACTGGAGTGTCAGCCTAACTTTTTATGCTCAAATCCTGGAGTGGGAGCCGAACCCACAAACTAGTGCCTCAGAACCAAGGATAAGAGTGTGACCCACAGCCATGGCTAGCACATAGAGCTAGTGCAGGTATGATGGGCTGAATGGCTTCTAACTGTGATTCATCATTCTGTGATTCTATAACAGGTAATATTTCATACAGGGCAAGTAGATTTGTTCACTTTACTTAAATTAGCTCAACTCTCCTCTTAATGGTTTGTGTTGGATTGAAGCCTAGAGAAACAGGTCTCTCTGGAAAGTCAATAGGGGTCTGTGTCTGGCCTCAAAAGGTGCAATTAATTATGCGAGCTGTACATAAACTATAGGTGCTTTGTGTGCCTGTGAGAGCGTCTGTCAAGCTGACGCGAGAGAGATATGAAGAAGCTGGTTTTCTGGGACTCCCAGGAGCTGGGAATTTTAAAAAGTTTCAATCTTCAATGACTCAGCTCTTGCCAAAACATTACACAATACCTTGAAATTCCTTCTGCTAAAGGTTAAAATTCAGTTTCCACCCTGAGAGATTACAGAGTGTGTTGTGTCAAAGAAAACCACTAAAAGTAGCAAAAAACCACTTAGAATCAACTTAAAAATGAAAGACTCTGGGTGGCTTTAGGCTCTTGTGCACTATTCTGTTCCAAAACCCGAAGTTGGCGCTTTCCAATGATTTCCGTTTGTCTCTTTTATCTTGTTCACCTTCATTGCTTTCTATTTCCCTCCTGGTATTTGATAAAGTGTCTACCAAAATTCGTTTTCACAGCCACATCTCCTTCCTCAGTGACTGTCTCTGGCTCTGATTTATTCCAAGTGGATTCCAATTGAAGTTTCACCCTTCCTGTTTTGAATCCACCCAGGATCACCGGTATCTCCAAGAAATATAACGTTCCTCGGCCTGCTGTTCTCACCGCATCCTGAGAGCCACACTCAGTGCTATGCGCCGCCACATGTACACACTGGACCTCTCTCTCCAGAAGCACTGCTCACCTTATCTCAAAGCTGTTCTACTCCACAGTTTCATTTCATCCTTCGTCTTATCCGACGCATTAACAAAAAACTTTTTTTTCTCTCTTTCAGGTGTTATGGAATGCAAGCTCCAGCAGCTGACGGGGACTAATGCCCCTCCATATCCTTCTTCCCCTTCACTTCCCTCTGACCCCACCCCTTCTGATCTGACCCCTTGCCGTGTATTCACTATACCCTCTGACCTTCCCCTCTCTGATGCTGAACGTTCTGTACTCAGCCAAGGACTCAGTTTTATCCCCTTACGCCCCCACCTCAATGAATTTTTCGCTCGGCATGACACTGAGCTCTTCTTCCGTCGCCTTCGCCTCTGGGCTCATTGTTTTGACCAGGAGTCCTCCCCCCGACCAGCAGACCTGTTCACCCGCCTCCAGCATTCTCCCTCTACCTGGACCCCTCCCCCTGGCCTCTTAGTCACTCTCGATCTTTTCATTGCTGCATTCCGTTTTCTCAGGTCTAACCCGACATTGGGATCGAACCTGCAGACAAGGGTGGTGCTGTTGTTGTCTGGCATACCGACTTCTAACTTGCAGAGGCTGAGCGCAAACTCTCAGACACTTCTTCCTACCTCCCCCTGGACCATGACCCCATCACCGAACATCAAACTACTGTCTCCAGGACTGTCACTGACCTCATCTCCTCTGGAGATCTTCCCTCTACAGCTTCCAACCTTACAGTCCCACAACCCCGGACATCCCACTTCTACCTCCTTTCTAAAATCCACAAACAGGACTGTCCTGGCAGACCCATTGTTTCAGCCTGTTCCTGCCCCACTGAACATATTTCTTCCTATCCTGACTCTATCTTTTCTCCCCTGGTCCAGTCTTTTCCCACAGACATAGCCAGGAAGAGAGATGAAGTCCTGCAAAGTGAATATAGGGAGTTAGGCAGAAGGTTAAAAGGCAGAACCTCTAGGATTGTAATCTCAGGATTACTCCCTGTGCCACATGCTAGTGAGGATAGGAATAAGAGGATAAGGCAAATGAATGCGTGGCTGAAGAGCTGGTGTAGGCGGGAGGGCTTCAGCTACTTGGATCATTGGGATCTCTTCTGGTGCAGAGGTGACCTGTACAAGAAGGACGGGTTGCATCTGAACTGGAGGGGACCAATATCCTTGCGGGGAGGTTTGCTAGTACTACTCGGGAGGGTTTAAACTCGTCTTGCGGGGGGGTGGGACCCAAAGTAGTAGTCTCTCCGATGAGATAGTTGAGGCAAATGTAGACGTTAAAGCAAGCAAGTCCAGTAGGCAGGCCGGGCAGGGGCAGGACAGGGAACACGGAAGGTCTGATAGGCTAAACTGCATTTACTTTAATGCAAGAAGCCTTACAGGTAAGGCAGATGAACTCATGGCATGGATCGGTCCATGGGATTGTGATATTATAGCTATTACCGAAACGTAGTTGAGGGATGGGCAGGACTGGCAGCTCAATGTTCCAGGGTACCGATCCTTCCGGCGTGACAGAGGTGGAGGTAAGAGAGGAGGGGGAGTTACACTATTGATTAGGGAGGACATCATGGCAGTACTTAGAGAGTATATCCTGGGGGGAATGTCCAGCGAGGCCATATGGGTAGAACTTAGAAATAAGAAAGGGGTGATCACTTTGATGGGATTATACTATAGGCCCCCCAATATTCAGAGGGAAGTGGAGGAGCATAGATGTAGGGAAATCACAGATAGGTGTAGGAATTATAGGGTTGTAATAGTAGGTGATTTTAACTTCCCAAATATTGACTGGAACTGCCTTAGTGCTAAGGGATCAGATGGGGAAGAATTTGTTAAGTCTGCCAGGATAGTTTTCTGAAGCACTATATGGATGGCCCTACTAGACAAGGGGCTACACTCGACCCCCTCTTAGGAAATGAGGATGGGCAGGTGGTTGCTGTGTCAGTGGGGGAGCACTTTGGGACCAGTGACCATAGCTTCAAGATAGTTATGGAAAAGGATAGGACTGGTCCTCAGGTTGAATTCCTAAATTCGGAGAAGGCTAATTTCGATGGCATCAGACAGGAACTCTCAAAAGTTGATGGGAGAGGCTGTTTACAGGTAAAGGGACATCTGGCAAGTGGGAGGCTTTTAAAAGTGAGATAGGAAGAATTCAGGGCCGGCATGTTCCTGTTAGATGGAAGGGCAAGGCTGGCAAGTTTAGGGAACCTTAGTTGACAAGGGATATTGAGGGTCTGGTCAGGGCAAAGAAGGAGGCATATGTCAGGTATAGGCAGCTGGGATCAAGCAAGTCCCTTAAGGAGTATAGGGGATGTAGGACTACACTGAAGGAGGAAATTAGGAGGGCTAAAAGGGGCCATGAGATTTCCCTGGCAGATAAGATAAAGGAGAATCCTAAAAGATTCTATAAGTATATTAAGAGTAAAAGGGTATCTAGGGAGAGAGTAGGTCCCCTTAAGGATCAGTGTGGCAATCTATGTGTGGAGCCACGAGAAATGGGCGAGGTCTTAAATGAATATTTCTCATCCGTATTTACCGTGGAGAAGGTCATGGAAGCTAGTGAGTTCAAGGGAGGGAACACCGATATCCTGGAGTGTATCAACATTACAAAGGAGGAGGTGTTGGAGGTTTTGAAGCGCATTAAGGTGGATAAATCCCCAGGGCCTGACCAGGTGTATCCTAGGTTGCTATGGGAAGCAAGGGAGGAGATTGCTGGGGCCCTGGCAGAGATTTTTGTATCATCGTTAGCCATGGGTGAGGTACCGGAAGACTGGAGGATAGCTAATGTTGTGCCTCTATTTGAGAAGGCAGCAGGGATAAGCCAGGGAACTACAGGCCAGTGAGCCTTACATCAGTGGTGGGATAGTTATTGGAAGGGATTCTGAGAGACAGGGTTTATATGCATTTGGAAAGGCATGGTCTGATTAGGGATAGTCAGCATGGCTTTGTGTGTGGGAAATCATGTCTCACGAATTTGATTGAGTTTTTCGAGGAGGTGACCAAGAGGATTGATGAGGGCAGGGCGATGGACGTTATCCACATGGACTTTAGCAAGGCCTTTGACAAGGTCCCGCATGGTAGGCTGGTCCAGAAGGTTAGAACATATGGGATCCAGGGTGAGCGAGCAAATTGGATACAAAATTGGCTTGGTAATAGGAGGCGGAGGGTGGTAGTGGAGGGTTGTTTTTCAGATTGGAGGCTGGTGACCAGTGGTGTGCCGCAGGGATCAGTGCTGGTCCCTCTGTTGTTTGTCATATATATTAATGACTTGGATGTGAATGTAAGGGGCATGATTAATAAGTTTGCAGATGGCACCAAAATTGGTGGTATAGTGGACAATGAAGATTGTCTAAGGTTACAACAGGATATAGATCAACTGGGAAAGTGGGCAAGGGAGTGGCAAATAGAATTTAACGCAGACAGGCGTGAAGTGATGCATTTTGGGAAGTTAAACCAGGGAAGGACATGTACAGTGAATGGCAGGGCCCTGGGGAGTGTTGTTGAGCAGAGTGACCTTGGGGTGCAAGTACATAGTTCCCTGAAAGTGGCAACACAGGTAGACAGGATGGTGAAGAAGGCGTATAGCATGCTTGCCTTCATCGGCCGAGGCATTGAGTACAAGAGTTGGGACGTCATGTTACAGTTGTACATAACGTTGGTTAGGCCGCATTTGGAGTACTGTGTGCAATTCTGGTCGCCGCACTACAGGGAAGATGTGATTAAGCTAGAGAGGGTGCAGAAAAGATTCACAAGGATGTTGCCTGGTTTGGAGGGCTTGAGTTATAAAGAGAGATTGGATAGGCTGGGTCTGTTTTCCCTGGAGCGAAAGAGGCTGAGAGGGGACATAATAGAGGTATATAAAATTATGAGAGGCATAGATAGGGTAGATAGCTAGAGTCTGTTTCCCATGGTAGGGGTAACTAAAACTAGAGGGCATAGATTTAAGGTGAGAGGGAGGAGGTTTAAAGGGGATCAAAGGGGCAATTTTTTCACACAAAGAATAGTGGGTATCTGGAATGAGCTGCCGGAGGAGGTGGTGCAGGCAGGAACAGTAGCAACATTTAAGAGGCATCTGGACAGGTACTTGAATGAGCAAGGCATAGAGGGATATGGAATTAATGCAGGCAGGTGGGATTAGTATAGATAGGCATTATGGTCGGCATGGATGTAGTGGGCCGAAGGGCCTGTTTCTATGCTGTACGACTCTATGACTCTATCTGTGACTCTTCTGACTCCCTACGTCATTTTCACAATTTCCAGTTTCCTGGCCCTAATTGCCTCCTCTTCACTGTAGACGTCCATTCTCTCTGCACCTCCATCCCCCACCAGGATGGTTTGAGGGCTCACCGCTTCTTCCTTGAACAGAGGCCCAACCAGTCCCCATCCACCACTACCCTCCTCCACCTAGCTGAACTTGTTCTCACATTGAACAACTTCTCCTTCAACTCCACTCACTTCCTTCAAGTAAAAGGTGTTGCTTTGGGTACCCGCATGGGTGCTAGTTATGTCTGTCTTTTTGTGGGATATGTTGAACATTCCTTGTTCCAGTCCTACTCAGGCCCCCTCCCCCAACTCTTTTTGTGGTACATTGATGACTGCATCCGTGTCATTTCCTGCTCCCGCCCCGAACTGGAAAACTTTTTCAACTCTGCTACCAATTTCCATCCTTCTCTCACCTTTACATGGTCCATCTCTGACATGTCCCTTCCCTTCCTTGACTTTTCTGTCTCCATCTCTGGGGATAGGCTGTCTACTAATATTCATTATAAGCCTACCGACTCCCACAGCTACCTCGACTACACTCCTTCACACCCTGCCTCCTGTAAGGACTCCATTCCATTCTCCCAGTTTCTCTGTCTCCGACGCATATGCTCTGATGATGCTACCTTCCATGACAGTGCTTCTGATATGACCTCCTTTTTCCTCAACTGAGGATTCCCCCCCCCACTGTGGTTGACAGGGCCCTCAACCGTGACTGGCCCATTTCCCACACTTCTGTCCTCACCCCTTTCTCTCCCTCACAGAACTGCAACAGGGCTCCCCTTGTCCTCAATTTCCACCCCATCAGCCTCCATATCCAAAGGATCATCCTCCACCATTTCCACCACCTCTAGCATGATGCCATTATCAAACGCATCTTCCCTGTCAGCATTCGGAAGGAATCACTCCCTCTGCGGCACCCTGGTCCACTTCTCCATTACCCCCGACACCTCGGCTCCTTCCCACAACACCTTCCCATCCAATCACAGGAAGTGTAATACCTGCCCTTTTAGCTCCTCTCTCCTCACCATCCAAGGCCCCAAACACTCCTTTCAGGTGAAGCAGTGATTTACTTGTACTTCTTTCAATTTAGTATACTGTATTCGATGCTCACAATGTGGTCTCCTCTATAGTGGGGAGACCAAACGCAGACTGGGTGACCGTTTTGCAGAACATCTTCGCTCAGTCTGAAAACATGACCCCGAGCTTCCAGTTGCTGGTCATTTCAACATAGACCACCTGCTCTCAGGCCCACATCTCTGTCCTGGGATTGCTGCAGTGTTCCAGTGAAGATCAACGCAAGTTCGAGGGACAGCATTTCATTACCGATTAGGCACACGACAGCCTGCCGGTCTGAACATTGAGTTCAATAATTTCATGACTGGCCCCCACCCCCCCCAACTTTTTTATTTTTATTTTTTTCTTCTTTATTTTTGATTTTTTTAAATTTTAGTTTGTTTCATCATTCATTTTCTTACCATGTGCCCGCCCACTGTTTTATTTTCATGTTTGTGCTTTTGGCCAGGACTGTTCTTTATTCTATCATTTAATACCCTCACTGCACTAATGCTTTGTCTTTCACCACACCATTAACACACCCTTTGCCTTTGCTCCATGATCTTCTGATCAGTTACTCTCTGTGACCTTCTGTCCTAACAACACCTTCTCTTTTGTTATCTTTTGCCCTACCTATGCCTTTTAAAACCTATTACATTTCTAACCTTTGCCAGTTCTGATGAAAGGTCACTGACCTGAAACTCTGCTTCTCTTTCCACAGATGCTGCCAGACCTGCTGAGTTTTTCCAGCACTTTTTTGGTTTTATTTCAGATTTCCAGCATCTGCAATATTTTGCTTTTATTTATCCCTCCATTGGTTGGACAATACCCCCTCCCCTTCCCCCTACACCCAGTGTGTTACAGATCGGAATAGTCCCAGGTTTAACTAACAAGCTTTTCCTGAGTTCACTAGTTTCGTCCAGGTAGGATTATCAACTCTAGTTGGTGGTATTCCTGAAGGTTTCATCTTGTGATCTCCCCTCTTTAACTGCCCTACCTCCTTGCTCCTGCCATTGGTCACCCAACATGACCCTTCTCGTGGTGCCTGCCTTCCACAGCCAATAGGAAAGCAAACAGGCTCCCTGTTACCCAAATGGATGTCAGTCAAACAGCCTTTGTTCCTCATGTCCAATATTTTTACACCTAATAAGGAGGGGTCAAGGGTAGAATCTATTTGGTTAGAATTAAGAAGCAATAAAGATAGCATTCCACTACTGGGTGTATGTTATAGGCCACCAAATCATGGGAAAGATATAGGGGAGCAAATTTGCATGGATACCACAGAGAGGTGCAAAAACTATATAATGGGGAAATGCAATTATCCTAATATATACTGGAATAGTAGTCATGTGAAAGGCAAAGAGGAGGGAAGAGTTTCCAAAGTATGTTCAGAAGAATTTTCTAGATCAGTATGTTTCCAGCCCAACGAGGAAGGAGGCATTGCTGGATCTGGTTCTGGGAAATGAGGCGGGTCAAATGGATCAAGTGTCAGTAGGGGAACTTTTAGGGGACAATGATCATAGTATCATAATGTTTAGGTTAGCTATGGAAAAGGAGCAATCCAGAGTAAAAATAATTAATTGGAGGTGGGGTGAGAATGAATCCATCTTGGGAAAATTGAAATCAAAGATCGTCAGGGAAAACTGTAACTGACATGGGCTGCCTTTAAAGAGGAGATAGCTTGGGTCCAGTTGAGGTACATTCCCATGAGGGGGAAAGTTCGAGCAACCAAAGCCAGAGCTCCCTGGATGATGAAAGAGATAGAGAGTAAGATGAAGCAGAAAACGTGGGCATATGACAGATGTAAGGTTGATAATACAAATGAGAACCAGGCTGAATATAGATAGTTCAGAGGGGAAGTAAAAAAGGAAATAAGAGAGGCAAAGAGAGAATATGAGAAGAGACTGGCAGCTAACATAAAAGGGAATCTAAAAGTCTTCTATAGGCATATGATTAGTGAAAGAGTAGTAAGAGGAGGTGTGGGGCCAATTTGAGACTAAAAAGCGGATTTAAGCTTTGAGGCAGTGGGCGTGGTTGAGGTATTAAATGAGTTTTTTTCTTCCGTCTTTACCAAGGAAGAAGACGCTGCCGAAGTCATAATGAAAGAGGAGGTAGTTGAGACCCTGGAAGGGCTAAAAATTGATAAAGTGAAGGCATTAGAAAAGCTGGCTGGATTTAAAGTTGATCAGTCATCAGGAGCAGATCAGATGCATCTAAGGATACTGAGGGAAGTAAGGGTGAAAATTTGCAGAGGCACTATAATCTTCCAAGCTTCCTTAGATACAGGGGAAGTGCCAGAGGACTGGAGAATTGCAAATGCTACACCCTTGATCAAAAAAGGATGTAGGGATAAGCCCAGCAACTACAGAGTTTAACCTCAGTGGTGGGAAAGCTTTTAGAAACGATAATTCGGGACAAAATTAACAGTCAGTTGGACAAGGGCGGATTGATTAAGGAAAGCCAGTATAGATTTGTTCAAGGCAAATCATGTTTAACTAACTTGATTGAGTTTTTTGATGAGGTAACAGAGAGGGTCGATGAGGGTAATGCAATTGTTGTGGTGTCCATGGACTTCCAAAAGATGTTTGATAAAGTACCAGATAAGAAGGTTGTCAGCAAAGTTGAAGCTCATGGAATTAAATGGAAGGGGCAGCATGGATATAAAGTTAGGTGAGTGGCAGGAATCAGAGAGTAGTGGTGAACAATTGTTTATCGGACTGGAGGAAGATATACAGTGGGGTTCCCCAGGGGTTGGGAATGGACCACAACTTTTCTTGATATATATTGGGTTTGCAGGGAACAATATCAAAATTTGCAGATGACACAAAGATTGGAAGTATTGTGAACTGTGAGGAGGATAGTGATAAGCTTCAAGAGGACATAGACAGGCTGGGGAATGGGCAGACACGTGGCAGATGAAATTTAATGAAAAGAAGTGTGAAGTGATACATTTTGGTAGGAAGATTGAGGAAAGACAATAAAAATAAAGGTCACAATTCTAAAGGGTGTTCAGGAACAGAAAGACCTGGGGTATGGGTGCACAAATTGATGAAGGTGGCAAGGCAGACTGAGAAAGTGATTAAAAAGGCATACAGGATCCTGGGCTTATCAGTGGCATAGAGTGTGAAAGTAAGGACGTTTTGATTAACTTTTATAAAACGATTGTTTAGCCTCACTTGGAGTATTGTGTCCAATTCTAGGCACCACACTTTAGAAAGGCTGTGAAGACTTTAGAGAGGGTGCAGAAAGGATTTACAAGATTAGTTTCAGGGATGAGGGACTTCAGCTATGAGGATAGAATGGAGAAGCTTAGAGAACAGAAGGTTGATGAGTGATTTGATAGAGGTGTTCAAAATCATGAGAGGTCTGAACAGGGTAGATAGGGAGAAACTGTTCCCATTGGCTGAAAGGTCGAGAAACAGAAGACACCGATATAAAGTAATTGGCAAAAGAATCATAGGCGACATGAAGAAAAACATTTTTTACACAGTGAGTGGTTAGGATCTGGAATGCATTGTCTGAGAGTGTGGTGGAGGCAGATTCAATCGTGGCTTTCAATTGGACAATTATCTGAAGAGCAAATATTTGCAGGGCTGTGAGGAAAGGGCAGGGAGTGGGACTAGTTGAGTTGCTCTTGCAGAGAGCCTATCATTCTAACATATGGCAGGTGGAAAAAGTTAAGTTACATATCCAATTGAATGGTGAAAGACCCAAGGGGCTGTATGGCCTCCTCCTGTTCATATAATAGCATTCAAAGAAAAAAAAATTCAAGTTTTTTTTAAAGCTCTTATTTTTCTCCCCCCTGGTTTTGCATACAGCAGTTAGTGGTTAATTCCTGGAGACTCCAGGTAAACCGTGTCAGCCCTACATCCAAGGTAGAACATGGGGCCTACACATGGTCTCAATGTTGCTGAAGTGGGGGAGAGGATGTGGAGGAGGAAGGGAGCTTGGTTCCCATTCCTGATTGATCTCCACAGTCCAGCATTATGGTGAAGAGCTAAATAAATACAGTACTACCTGGTAACTGACACCTACAGAGAGTCACCATCCTCAGAATAAAAAGACAACAAGTTGCATTTATATGGCAAATTTAACGTAATAAGATGTAATAATTTGACACTGAGCCACATAAGGAGATATTTGGCCAGGTGTCCAAAAGCTTAGTCAAAGAGGTAGGTTTTAAGGAGCATCTTAAAGGAGGAGAGAGAGGTAGAAAGAGGAAGAGGTTTAGGGAGGGTATTCCAGAACTGGGGGCCTAGGCAGCTGAAGGCCAGCCACCACTGGTGGAAAGATGAAAATCACAGGCATGCAAGATGCCAGACTGGAGGAGCACAGAGACCTCAGAGGGTTATAGGATTGGAGGTGGTTACAGAGATAGGGAGGATCGACTCCAAATGTGTGTGGTGAGAATCCTCCTAATCGTGTGGTCGGAAGAAAGCAGACAGGACTATACTGTTAAAAGACGTATGCAGCTGGGAAAATTTCAGCAAATACACACCCAAAGGTGAGAGATAATTAATGTGTGTTATTGGGCTATTGAGAAGCAGGATAACCCCAGGGTTTAGACAAGTGAATAGACACCACCTGTTGGGCACCATATTCAGATATCAGAATGTTTTCAGTTGCCTTGGCCCCAAGCTCCCTACCCCTCTCTGCCTTGCTTTCCTCCTTTAAGACACTCCTTAAAATCTACCTCTTTGACCAAGCTTTCGGTCATCTGCCTAATATGTCCTCATGTGGCTTGGTGTCAAATTTTGTTTGATAATTGTAGTGTATTTCACTAAGTCATTCTATGGGCTGGATGTTATGGGGCCCCCCACCCTCTGATGGGTTTGGAACGGGGGTGTCCATAGAATTGCGACAGGATATTGGGGGGGGGGGGGGGGGTGGGGGAGGTGGTGGTGGAGGGCCTGTTGCCTCCCTGTCGCGATGTAATTTTGTTGGGGGTAGGGTTATGTCGAAGATGGCCTTCCTACCCAGAGGCCAACTGAGGCCCTTAAGTGGCTTATTAACAAATGAAGGGGCAGGCCTCCACCACGTGGGAAGGTTGCCCAGTAAAACGAGCTGACCACCCTGCAGACTTGGGGGCATGCCCTCCTCTGTGGGCAATCTATGGTCCACAGAGGCTCCCCGCTAGGAAAACCTGCACTTCCTGGAACCACTCTTTCCCTGCACAAAACTCCCATTCTCCCCCCTCACCCCCACCACCCCTTACCGGGGCCTGCCAAACTGGCTCCGGCAACCCTGTCCACTTACCTCGGATCTGGGCTCCAGCACTGGGCCTGGGTCCAAGGCCTCTTGCGGTACCGGCAGTGGCCACCGCTTCCACTGGCGCTGCTGATACTACTGAGCTGCCAGCCATGTGACTGACTGGCAGCTCTTGAAGGTGGGATCCCCATCTTTAAAGGGACAAGGATCCCGATGCTGAGCTGTTAATTGGTCCGGTGCCATAGAATCATTCTGGGGGGTCTCCAAGTGACTGAGGCGGGATTGCCCCAGTTTTTTTGACCTGCCATCTGACTTTAACTTGGGATTATAGGAATTTGGGCTATCGGAGGTTTTTCATGCTGTCCCTTTGCCAGGTTTCCTCTTTCAAGCAAATGATCTACATGACACTGACAGAGTCTCTCTGCAATTCCCCCCTAGATATGTGAATACACCTAGTCTTTTTCCACAACTTCAAACATATACTTCTCCTTATCATCTCGGTGGTTTTTCACCATGACCTTCTGACCAGCACTGAACTCTCTAACTTTCATGCCTCATGTATCATGACTCGTCTTCACTCTATCTTGCTTTTCTCTTACTTTGCTATTGGCATCAGCCTTAAGCAAATTAAGCCTTGTCCTAGGAGTGTGTTTAAACACTAACTCGTAAGGTGAGAACCTGCTGTCGACTGTGGGGTTATTCTGTAAGAGAACAGAAGATTGTCTAGCCTGTGTCAAAGAGAAACATGGAAACTGCTGTCACCCTTAAATACTTCTGCAAGGACCTCTTCACAATCTGTATACTTCTTTCTGCAGCACCATTCGTTACTGGGTGATATGGTGGTATTAGAGTGTGTTTGACTTTGCACTTTGAAAAGCACAGTATGGTTAGATCAAGGCAACATGGTTTTTACGAAAGGGAAATCCTGTTTGACAAATTTATTCGAGTTTTTTGAGGATGTAACTAGTAGGGTAGATAAAGGGGAACTAGTCGATGTAGTATACCTGGATTTCCAAAAGGCATTCGAAAAGGTACCATACAAAAGGTTAATTCTCAAGATACGGGCTCATGGAGTTGGGGGTAATATATTAATTAACATGGATAGATGATTGGTTAACAGACAGCAAGCAACAAGTGGGCATAAATGGGGCATTTTCAAGTTGGCAGACAATTAATAGAGTTGAATGCCGGAAGGAAGATTACATATTCGCAGCACAAGAGAAGATTTTTGTTGTTTGCACCACAAGTACTGATGCCTGCCCATGTGCGATATATTCATAAGCAATTCAATCTCTGCAGTAATTGACTCAGGAGCGACAGTCAACATAATGGATGCCCCAACATTCCACAAGTTACAGAGAAAACAGAAATTGCAATTGGACAAGTCGATATCTAAAATCTTCTACATATCCGATACACTACTACTGAATCACAGAATTATAGAATTGTTACAGTGCAGAAGGAGGCCATTCGGCCCATAATGTCCGCTACCAGCTCTCTGAAAGAGCAATTCACTCAGTTCCATTCCCCCGCCTTCTCCCTGAAACCCTGCACATTCTTCCTTTTCATATAACAGTTTAATTCCCTTTTGAATGCTTCAATTGAACCTGCCTCCACCACACTCCCAGGCAGCGTATTCCAGATCTTAACCTCTCTGTGTGAAGAAGTTTGTCCTCATGTCGCTTTTGCTTCTCTTACCAAATACTTTAAATCTGTGCCTTCTCGTTCTCGATCCTTTCACGAGTGGGAACAGTTTCTCTCTATCTACTCTGTCCAGACACCCCATGATTTTTAATACCTCAATCAAATCACCTCTCAGCCTTCTTTTCTCTGAGGAAAACAATCTATCTTCATAACTGAAGTTCTTCATCCCTGGAACCATTCTCGTGAATCTTTCTGTACTCTCTCCAATGCCCTCGCGTCTTTCCTACAGTGTGGCAACCAGAACTGGACACAGTACTCCAGCTGAAGCCGAACTAGTGTCTTGTACTGGTTCTAGGGATGAGACAAGTCACTGTCAAATCCTCCCGTGCAACCACATTTCCGATTGAGTTCCATATTATAGACTCAAGCAAGGGAAATCTGCTAAGTTCCGAAACTGCCAGCAAATTGAAGCTGTTCATGATCAGCATCATCAGAGGACAGAACTACCTGATAACAGAAGAAATCCTGAAGAAGTATCTGCTGCCAAAATTCACACCTATACAACCCTACACGCACTCAATGAAAACCTTGAGAGATAGAGAGAAGAGCCAAAAACAGAGGATAAAGATACATGCAGACCGATGGATGCATGCAAAAGATAGCGTAATAAAAGGAGACAAAGACCTGGTTTTCCAAGATTAAATGTCGAAAATTAGCTCACCATTTGACACAAGGAGGTTTATGATATTTCAGAGAAAAGGCAGCATGATCATAGAGAAGAGAGGAAACAATGTTGTGAAGAGAAACATAACCTTCTTCAAAAGAGTCAATGCTCAAACAATTACCGAAGAAAAGGACGAAGGTGACTTTGAAGACTTCACACCTGCAACAACTCAAGAAGCAGCTCAGCCGAATCAAGCACAGCCGAGATCGATACTGCAAGATCCACAGAGAATAGAATAAAAAAGTCTGGTATTGAGGGCGATATGCCTGAAACCTCTCCCTTCCAAGTTTCAAACGTCAGTCCAACTGAGTTTTGTTCAAAATAATTTTAAGGCTGCGTTTGCTGACAATGCAACCACTAGGTGGCGCAGTACACGCACATGCGCAACTGCAGCCTCTTCCACTGAAATTTCACTGACTGCGATGTCTCAGGCAGCTGCCAGTAATAAAGATGGTGCTGCTCAATTTATCACAGAAAACAAGTTCAACTCGAAAATCACCTCAATGGTTGTCATCGCCACCTCCATCCCACCCCCAACACCCCTCCCTCCTGCCATCGCGCTTCTCTTCGCCGCTCCATCCTGTACCCATCTTCTCGCCGCTCATTCCCCACTGCCTTCCCTTAGCCATTTGCTGCCGGCCTTGCCGTTCCCCCCATTTCCGGCAGCTCGCTCCCTTCTCCCCCCACCAGCCACAACCCGGTTTCCAGCCACTCAGCCCCACATCGCCCCTGTCACCCCTCGCGGCCCACCTTGCCTCTTCGGGCGGTGCGGCGGGGAATGATTGGCCGGGGGGTGGGGGGGGGTGGTGGGAGCAGCGGCGAGGCCTGGAACGAGGGGCTGAGAGGTAGAAGCGGCGGCCAAAGGGGGACGCAGCTGGTAGGGGGGGTGGGGGGGGGCGGAAAGTAGTGAGGGCAGGAGTGAGTGGCTGAGAGGGGGGAAGCGGGAGGCCTGGAGTGAATGGCCGAGCAGGGAAAGTGGTCGGTGGGGCGGGAGTGAGTAGCTGAGGGGGGGAAGCGGTTGGGGGCGGGGGGGGGGAGTAAGTGAGTGGCTGAGGGAAGGCAGTGGTGTGGCGGGGATCGAGTGGTCAAGCTGGGTGAAGTAGTACTTGAAGCAGGGATGGTGGGAGGGAGCGGGTACTGTTTGGGTGAATGGAGACGGCTATTGAGGGGTGAGGACGTCATTATGTGGTGACGTCATACGTGTGCATGCGCAAATTCATACTGGCAACTGGCAAATGTTCGCACACACTGATGATGTCCATGATCGCACTGCACATGTTCTGCTTTGTCAGAAGTCACTTTGATATAATTGTGCGTGATTAAGTAGCTACAGAGTAATTGTTAATTTTTAAAGTAGAGGGTGGAAGTTTAAATTTAAAAGAAGGAGGTAATAAAGTGTCATGTTGACTTCACCTTTAAGAAACCATACCTTTAAGAGACCAGGCCACTGATGCAACTGATGACATCATCATACGTATATAAGGAGAGACACTATTTTGAGAGATACATTCAGCACATGGCTTGCAAAGAAAACACAGTACAGCACAACAGTTGTTCGACTGGAGGAGATTACAGAGATAGGGAGGGGCAAGGCCATGGAGTGATTTGAAAACAGGGAGGAGAATTTTATAATCGAATCATGATAAGGTGCTATAAGAATGCCCATCTTCCTTGGCTAAGGATCCACTTTGACAGATGCTACCTTCTGGTATTGCTAAATAAACATTTAAAAAATCACGAAATGCAAAAGTTTGCCCCATTCATGCAACACAGAATAAAGCTCGGTCAGTTCTCCAGTTCTTTAATTAAAGTCTCCTTTCAGTGTGGCTTGAAGTGCACTTGGCTCAGTGCTTTGAGCAATGTGTGTTTCCACATCTCCCTTGATCGGTATCTCCTTGACGTAATGGAGAGTGGGTAAATGGCACTCACATTAACTGTGAATTAATCAGTTCATTGGGTGGGTGGGAGACTGCACAGAGCAACTTGCTAAGACATTGGCCACACAGCTATGCTTATAGCTTTGAATCCTGCCGTTTCCTATCCATTAGATGCTTAAGCGTGTGTTTTGACATTCATCAGATGTCAACCGACCTTCAGAGAAAAGAATGCTCAATTCTGTCTGGATCAACTTAGTCTCTTTCTTACCTGTAGGTTGTTGTGCTTCCAGTTCCCCACACCTCAAACCGTCAGCCTCACTACTTGTGGAAAGTGCAGTGTGTTCTAAAAGAAAGAAAAACATGAAAGGGCTTGCATTCATATAACACCTTTCACAATCTCAGGATGCCCCAATCTGTTTTTCAACCAATTAAATACATTTGAAGTGTAGTCACTGTTGTATTGGAGGGAAACGCAGCAGCACACAGCAATGTGATAAATGACCAAGTTTTTTAAATGATGAATATTGTTCAGGACAACGCCCCAGATCTCCTTTGGAATCGTGGCTTTGGAATGTTTTCCTATATGAGGGGCAGGCAGGTCCTCAGTTTAATGCCTCCTCTGAAAGACGGCACCTCCGGCAGTGCAGCACTCCCTCAGTGCTGGCACCAAGACTGTCAATGTGGTTTATGTGCTTAAGTCTCTGGAGTGGGACTTGAACCCACAATCTTCTGACTCAGAGGTAAGAGCACTAGTGACAGAGCCATTGATAACAAGCAAGGACTAGGCTGCTGTGTCTTCTTGCAGCATTAGAGAAAGAGAATTGGAGGGCAGAGGGGTTGTTAGGGGCATTCTGGAGTCTGCATTTACAGAGGAGGATGTGGGGTCTAACTTTTCAAATTTTTCAGGGTGACCAGACAATAGGGGTTTTCATTCAGGATTCCTCCCGGACTTCCTTTTCCCTGCCCTCTTGGTCACTTTTACCCCTTCTCTTTCTCAAATTTTGCCAGCTGCGTGCTTTTGTCCTCTGCGGGGGTCCCCTACGGTTCCCCAGGCCTCTGCTGGAAGGTCCTCCTAACACTGGTACAGGAGTTAGGGTGCAGGTTTCAGTGTAGGTTGGGATTTCCCCTCAACCTGGTACTTGAGGCAACTCCTGCCGTACTCCACCACATCTTTATGGAGTTTTGGCCAGTCAAACTGCTGTCTTATGCGGGCTTTGGTCTTTTGTACACCGGCATGTACAGCCACTGTAGTCTCGTGGGCCCTTCTTAATATTTCTCTCCGGTACCTCTGTGGCGCCACTAACTGGTGAACCACTGTCCACTCCTTGCCCTCAGGTCTGTGAGGAGAACTCCACTTCCTCATCAGTACCTCATTCTTTAAATAGCAGCAATCAGGAACTTCCTCTGCTTCACTTTCAGACTGGGCAGCCTGTGCTAACTCTTGCAATACTGCGCCAGTTCATTGAGCCTCAGCTAGGGAAAATACATTTCATTCATTCCCTGGGTCTCCTAATTTTCCAGAGAAAGTTTCGGACAAGCAGACCTCCTGGTCATCTGCCTGCAGTGCAAATGTAGTCTCCTCTGGGGGAGCTGGTTTGATCATGGCCTGCTCCACTACACATTCAGGGGCTCTGCAGGGGACTGTCGCCTGCCACTGCCCTGTCTCTCTGACCTCCTGCGATCTTTCTTTCATACTGGGGGGGCTATCACCTTCACCCCCACCAGATCATTACCTTGGAGCAGGTCAACCCCATCCACAGGCTTGCTTGCCCCACTCAAGGGGTATGGGGTTACTTTCCCTTCAGGCACAAAACCCTGATAGGTTATTAACTTTTCCTGCACTGGCCGTAGTAAGCTTCCTGGGTTGCACTCTTACTGCAGTTAAAGCCACAGCTTGTTCTGCTGTGCTTTACATCACATCCCCGTCTTCACTGAGCGGGTGTGCCCTGATGAACCCTACCGGTTTTCCCTTTTGTTTCCAGCAGTCAACTTTTAAATGTCATGCTTTATTACAA
Organism: Heterodontus francisci; assembly: GCF_036365525.1. Classification (NCBI taxonomy): domain Eukaryota; kingdom Metazoa; phylum Chordata; class Chondrichthyes; order Heterodontiformes; family Heterodontidae; genus Heterodontus; species Heterodontus francisci. The sequence goes on from NC_090380.1 coordinate 116,582,423, forward strand.
TGGAAGCACACAGGGCGGTACAGTGGCGCAGTGGTTAGCACCGCAGCCTCACAGCTCCAGCGACCCGGGTTCAATTCCGGGTACTGCCTGTGTGGAGTTTGCAAGTTCTCCCTGTGTTTGCGTGGGTTTCCTCCGGGTGCTCCGGTTTCCTCCCACATGCCAAAGACTTGCAGGTTGATAGGTAAATTGGCCATTAGAAATTGCCCCTAGTATAGGTAGGTGGTAGGGAAAATATAGGGACAGGTGGAGATGTGGTAGGAATATGGGATTAGTGTAGGATTAGTATAAATGGGTGGTTGATGGTCGGCACAGACTCGGTGGGCCGAAGGGCCTGTTTCAGTGCTGTATAACTAAACTAAAAGGTCTCCGGGTCTCACTCTTGCTCACAGCACCTTCCTTTTGGACTGGAGGAAGGCCCCCTGTGTCTCCTGCTTTCCTTTCTCTCCCAGGACTGCCTGGGCGGAGATCACCTTCCCACCCTTTGTCCTTTTCGGATTTGTGGGGGTGATTAGGAAAGGTTCTTTCCTGGGAAACCGACTTCTAAATTAAAGGAAACTCATCGGCCAGAATGGCCGCTTGCCAGGCTCCCTGAACCCGCTGCTCCTCTACATGGGTCTTTGTTGAGACTGGGAGAGAATGTTCAAATTCCTCTAACAGAATTACTTCTCTGAGAATCTCATAGCTGAGCTGTACTTTAAGAGCCCTCAGCCACTGGTCAAACGCCAGTTGCTTACTTCTTTCAAACTCCAGATAAGTTTGATTAGTTTGCTTTTTGAGGGTTCTGAACTTATAGCGATAGGCTTCGGGTACTAATTCATATGCCCCAAGGATAGCATTTTTGGTCAGTTCATAATTTGATGAACGCTCAACTGGCAACAAGGAATAAACCTCGTGGGCTTTTCCAGTTAGCTTGCTTTGTATTAAAAGAGACCAGGTCTCATCTGGCCATTTTAGCTGTCTTGCCTGTTTCTCAAAAAGTCACAAAAAATGTTTCCACATCTTCCTCATTGAATTTTGGATTTAATTGAGTGAGTTTTAGCAATTTTGTACCCAGGCCTGAATTCTGCTCCACCATATAGGCCATGCTTTCACTGGGGTTACTCTGTTGACCCCTAGTTAACTGAAGCCACTTGAGCTCTCTTTCTTCGCATTCTTTCTGGAATATTCTTTCTCTTTCTCTCTCTTGCCTTTCATTCTCTTCACGTTCCTTCTGGAAGACCCTCTCTTTCTCCCTCTCCTGTCTCTCTCTTTCTCTTTCCCTGTCTTCTAATTCAAGTTTCTTTTGTTCCAATTGTATCTTTGCTAGCAGTACCCTGTCTGGGTCTGCTTCTAACACTGCTTCTGCTTCTTCAGATTCAAGGGTAAAATGGTTAGCCACTAGTCTTGGGAATTCAGACTCCCTAGCTTGCCACATACAGTGATCCCACACTGATCAGCCATTTTCCTCAACTCCTCCATAGACAGTGATTTTAACATATCCCAAGTTACTTCACCCTGGCTTGGAGAGCTATTCGCCTCAGTTGCAGACATGTTAGTATTCAATCACACACAACCACAACAAAACTTGTATTAATCTTGCTCTTTTTTGTTTGGGAACAATCTGGCTTCCCACTTCCAATTTCTCTCGTTTGACTGTGGGTAAAATTCCGGACGCTAGCACCCAAATTTCTGTGATGACCAGGTGAGAAAGGTGTCCAGGGGTTTTTCTCAGCCTTCTTATTGTTACAGGATTTAATTTAAACACGCTGTGTTTGAGCTTCCCCTTGGTGAATCCTTGTTCACCGCTTTCCAATTATAAGGCAAAGAAATTAGCATAAACAGGCTTTCTTAGGTTTAAAGAAGAAAAGTGAAATGTATTAAAACTTAAACTTAAACTCTAATTCGGTTAACGCCTATGGATACACGCCATGTCCCATGCTAGCATGCATACACGATAGGCATATGCAAATAGAGACAGAAAGGAGCAGAAGAAAAGTAGTGGAGAGGTTTAAGGCAATATCAGAAGAGTTTCTTGTTACTGTGCTTTGAGCTCATTGTAGTCCTTTTGTCAGTAGTTCTTGCTTTTCATTGGGGCCCAGTATTCTTCTTAAACCTTGTTCACTGTAGGCGCCTTTTCTCTCTTGGGATTCATGTGTCTTCAATGGGTCCTCAGTTCCATGAGAAAAAGAAGGGAGCAGACAGGAGAGATATCTTTTCAGTCCAGGAGCAAACAGCTTTCTGAGTTCAAATTCTCTGGGGCAAGTTCAAATTCAAGAAACTCCAACAGCCAGTTAGTCATGTGACTAAACTGGTCTGACCACGTCTGTCTGTGTATTTGGCCATCTTAGCAGTTAACCTGGAATGCAAGCCCCTCCACCCTCAACATCTGGTAATCAAAAGTCCATTGTGGATTGAATGTGTCAGGAAGTGACCCCTTTGTCCTTTCCAAGTTCTGTCTGTTACTATGCAAATATCTTTCTGGTCAAGGGCTTGGCAATTCCGTGTGATAGGCCCTCTTTTCTTCCCAGCAACAATTTTAAATTTTAATGTTCATGTGGCGAAATATGTGTCTTATTCTTGACAGGTGAGGGCCTGTATGACAAGAGGATAAGGAGAGATTTAATGGAAATGTTCAAAATCATGAAGTGTTTTGATCGAGTAAGGAAAGAGAAACTGTTTCCAGTGGCAGGAGGGTTGGTAACCAGAGGACATAGATGTAAGATAATTGTCAAAGTACCAGCTGAGAGATGAGGGAAGGTTGTGTTTTTGTTATAATCTGGGATGCAATGCCTTGAAAAACTGGTGGATGCAGAGTCAATAGTAACTTTCAAAAGCAAATTGGATAATTATTTGAAAAGGAAAAATTTGCAAGGCTATGGGGGAAAGAGGAGGGCGTGGGATAATTGGATAGCTCTTTCAAAGAGCTAGCACAGGTTTGATGGACCGAATGGCCTCCTTCTGTGCTGTATGTAAGATTCTGAAAAATAGCAGAAAAAAGCCAGTGTTGACGTCAGGTTATTGCTATACTCCTTGCCTTTTTCTGCAAAAAAAAAATTATGCGAAAGAATTCAGCTTTATTGACTACTATCAGTCTGGACTGTTTCAGGGACTCCCCTCAGGGGCCCTAGATGTCAGCCTGATGTCTAAATTACTAAGAACTCCAAAAGCCTTGTTGCATTGTTCCAGTAACCGGATAGTGACCTGTCTAACTCAGACTGTGTAAGCTGATGACAGAGGCTGAAAGATATCCAGTTTGATATAGTACCTTATTAAAGTGGAGGCCTACAGACAGGAAGTTGCTCATAATTTGGTTTATTATCATACATTTCAAGTGGAAAAATTTCCTGTCAAAGTTTTTCTTAAATGAAATTAATGCTCCTTTTTCCCCAGTTGTCCCACCTCTCTGTCTCCCCTCATAGATGCTGGTGAATGAGTGCCATAGACCCATGGTGATCCTCTTTTGCCTCACTCAATTCAAATCCAGGCTGACACTCCCAGTGCAGTACTGAGGGAGTGCTGCACTGTCTGAAGTGGCGCCTTTCAAATGAGATGTTAAACCAAGGCCTCCGTCAGCCCTCTCAGGTAGACATAAAAGATCCCAAGGCACTCTTCCGAAGAAGAGACAGGGAGTTCTCCCCGGTGCCCTGGGCCAATATTTATCACTCAACCAACATCCCAAAACAGATTATCTGGTTATGTATCGCATTGCTGTTTGTGGGAGCTTGCTGTGTGCGAATTGGCTGCAGCTTCTCCTACATTTCAATACAGACTGTTCTTCAAAGATACTTCATTGGCTGTAAAGCACTTTGGGATGTCTTGAGGCCTTTAAATGCGCTATAGAAATGCAAGTTCTTTATTTCTTTAGATAGAAAGGTAAGTTCTTTGGATATATTCTTTCGAAAATTCAGTGAGTCAGGCATGCAGGTCTTATCATGTGATAATGATTCCAAAACAACCACAGCATGAGGCATATAGAAGAGTCACAAGGATGAGTCAGACTGTCTTAAAATCTAAATAAATAGTGGTGTTAGATCCGTGCTGGGATGTAAAATGGAAAACCTTGAGGTGCTGTTCCTCGAGCTTGCACTCAGTCTGCTAGCATGACCCCGAACTTCCGGTTGCTTGCCATTTTAATTCACCAACCTGTTCTCACGCCCACATTTCTGTCCTCAACCTGCTGCAGTGTTCCAGTGAAGCTCAATGCAAACTCAAGGAACAGCACCTCATCTTCCAATTAGTCACTTAACAGCCTTCTGGACTCAACATCAAGTTCAACAATTTCAGACCATGAATCCCATTTTGAATTTTTCTTTTAACCAGGTGCCGGTCTTAACCTTGTTTTTACGTTTTTGCTTTTGGTCAGAACTGTTCATTATTCTACCATTAACACTCTCTCTTTACTACAACTACTAGCACTCCCTTTGACTTTTATTCCATGATATTTTTGTTATTTGGTCTCTCCTGCCCTCTGCCCTATCAAGGACCTTCTCTTTTGTTCTTCTTCCCCCTTTCCTTTGCTCGAAACCTATTACATCTCTAACCTTTGCCAGTTCTGATGAAAGGTCATTGACCTGAAACGTTAACTTTGTTTCTCTCTCCACAGATGCTGCCTGACCTGCTGAGTATTTCCAGCACTTGCTGATTTTGTTTTATATTAAATGAGTGCAGTGTTAATAAGGTGCCTGTTTGAAAGTCCAGACTTAACACACAATTTTGACCCTAATTGATCATTGCTACAATTTGAACTTGCCTGGAGTTGCTAAATCAGACACCGGCAGGTTTAGCACCCAAGTGCTGATTCGATGCAATTTTCATGGAGCGGTATATGTGGGCTCCTCGCACCCACTTCCACTGAAGGTGTGGACTGTGCTGACTGGTACACAGTGGCATGTTGCAGGATGCTCAGGGACCGAGCGAGAGGTATCAGAGGTGCTGGTGGAAGAGGTCCAGAGGAGGAAGGGTGTACTGTATCTGAAGGCAGGGGAGGAGTCCCTCTGACCTTCCTTACCCTCCTGTCTCTCCCTCCTGTGGCAGCTGGTGCTGGTTCGCCTGTCTTGTGTCTTCTGCCCATTCATTGTCCAGATCAAGGGCGACCCTTGGTAAAATACCCATGACCTTTTCTCCTGGTGACTCGTGTAAGGTGGCCAATAAGGTGGATTTGCACAGGATTTACACTTCTTAGGCGAAGCCCTCAGAGAATTGGAGTTCTCCCCGGTGTCCGGGTTGATATTTATCCCTCAATTAACATCACAAAAACCGATTATGTGGTCATTATCAGAATGCTGTTTGTAGATATTTGCTGTGTGTATAGTGGCTGCTGTGTTTCCTGCATTACACTTCAAAAAAAGCACTTCATTGGCTGTAAAGCCCTTTGAGGTGTTTGGTGGTCATAAAAAGTGCTTTATAAATGCGAGTCTTTTTTTCTTTATAAATGTTTGAGTGTTGGCAATGTCTTGACAAAGTGTCCCAGAACAGTTGTTGTTGTAGGCACAGCGCAGGTGAAATTGGATGGCATGGGGGTCGGGGGGGTTTGGGGTGAGGGGGCGGAGGTGCAGGAGAATATAAATCAGGAGGATTCGCTTTTTCCGCCTGTTGTAAGACTTGCCTGTCGTCAGTTCTATTGAAATCAATGGAATGGAATATCAGCCGGGGGTGTGTAATGCAACTCAGATGCGATACCATCAGTTTTATAATCCCCTATCCGCAGCTTCTTTCATCTGTCCCCATCCTCGTGTCCTTTTCATTTGGTGTTGCTCTGTTCTACACTTTGTACATGTTTTCTGAAGTGCAGTGACTAAGGTTACGTGCAGAATTACAACGCAGGTCTGGCCAATTTTTCGGATGAGTCGTTAATCCGAGGATGTGCCCGCCCTCTTAGGTAGATGTGAACGATCATGTGGAACTTTAGCCAAGGTGAGCCGAGGAGTTCTCCTCAGTGTCCTGGCCCAAAATTTGTTCCTCAGCCTACAGCTAAAACAGATTATCTGGTCATTTACAGCACTGTTTGGTGGGATCATGCTGTGCACAAATCAGCTGCTGGGTCCCTTACATTACAACTGTGACTATATTCAAAAGTACTTTATTGGCTGTAAGGCACTTTGGGGCAGCCTGAAGTTGTGAATGTGCTATATAAGTCCAAGTTCTTTCTTGGTTATAAACCTCAATATCCCCAAATGTAGACTTGCATGCCACTGAACTGGGTCTAAATCCCAAAATTCTATTTGTGTTCATTTACACTGAAAAACCTAGAACTTTACAGCACAGAAGCAGGCCATTCGGCCCAACTGTCAATGCTGGTGTTTATACTCCACATGAGCCTCCTCCCACCCTACTTCATCTCACCCTATCAACACATCTTTCCATTCCTTTCTCCATCATGTCTAACTTTTCCTTAAATACATCTGTGCTAATTGTTTCAACCTTTCCCTGTGGTAGTGAGTTCCACATTCTCACCATTCTCTGGCTAAAGAAGTTTCTCCTGAGTGCACTGCTGGTTTTATTAGTGTTTATCTTAGATTTATGGTCCTAGTTTTGCCTCCCTCTCAAGTGGAAACATCTTTCCTATGTTTAACCTATCAAAACCCTTTTGATCAAGAAGTTACAGAGAAGGTTGATGAAGGGAATGGGGTGGACATTGTCCTTATAGATTTTAAGAAAGCGTTCGACAAAGTGCCACATAAAAGGCTGGTTAACACTATTGAGGCTCATGGAATAGGAGGGCCAGTGTCCAATTAGATTTGAAAAATTGACTCAAGGACAGAAAAAATCAAGTTGTGGTAAATTTTTCAGACTTGAGGATGGTAGACAGTGGTGTTCCCCAAGGATCAGTGCTAGGACCACTGCTTCTTTTGCTATAGAAAAATGACTTAGATCTGGGAATACAGAGTAGAATTTCAAAATTTGCTGATGATACCAAACTTGGAGGAGTTGCAGAAATTTGAAAGCCTTGAAGACACACTTTGAACCCCAAGTGAACGTAACTTATAAACAGTATGTGTTCAATATTAGGGCCCAAGGTGAAAAAGAGTCCCATTGATCAATATGTGACTTCATTAACACAGCTCACAGAATCCTGTGAATTGCACAACTGAATGATCTAATTAAAGACAGGATTGTATTAGACAGTCTGGGCGTAGGAGGTCATATTTAAAAGGTAAGTGTTTGGGGGGGGTGGGGTGGGGCGGGGGGGTTAAGGGCAAAGAGTAAGGGTAATTGTCACTGGGGGTGGGGAAGGGGCGTTAGAAACTTATTTGATAAATTAGGGGGGTATATCTTTACAAATTTAAATATAGGGGCAGGGCTGGCCACGCTGCACCCGAACTACTCTTCCAATAGCAAAAAAGCTACAGAAGCCAGAAGTAGTAACAGGCATAAGTATTGAGAAATCAAGGTGAAACGGCTGAAAGTCAAATTTCACTTTGACAAAACTGCCAAACAATTGCCAGAATTGAGCATTGGAGAGCCAGTCAGGGAACAAACTTTCAACACTCACAAGAGTCAGCCCGAGTGGCAACTTGGGACCAGTGTACAGCAGTTGTCACCTTGATTGTGGAAGTGAACGAGCAGATATACTGTCACTACCGCAGGCACTTCCGCACAACTGGAGAAGCTGTTCCTCACCGCAGGCAGCTGATCAGGAAGATGTGAACTCACCATCGGCACAGACCACAGATCAACCATCAGTCCCAGAGGTCCACAAATTCCTAACAATGGAAATGGAGCAACAGTTACTGCGGCAACAACAAGTGCCACGGGAATGACACTCACCGGGGAAGGAAAATCATCCAGATGAACAAAGCATACGTGCACTATTAAGAAACCGACAGGATTTAAAGACTATGGTCTGGATTTTACCAGAAGATGATTCTGGTAGCAGTGGTGAAAGCCGGCGTTACACTGGTGGGGGGGGGAGGTGGTGAGTGGGGGGGGGGGGAGGGGTTGGTGGGAGGTAGTTAAGATTTTCAGTACGGGATGGGGGGAAACAGGGTTAAATAAACGTAAAGGGTATAGGAGATGCTGGGAAGGGTTGAACTTTAAACTTTGTGCAGTCTGGACGTGGGAGGTCAGATTTAAAATGTAAGTGTTTGGGGGGGGTTGGGGGCGGGGCGAGGGCAAATAGTAAGGGTAATTGTCATTGGGGGTGGGGAAGGGGCGTTAGAAACTTATTTGATAAATTAGGGGGGTGTATCTTTACAAATGTAAATATAGCGGCAGGGCTGGCTCCCCTTCAAAGATGGTGCCAGCACCTGCGCATAGACAGCTGACGCCATTGCCAGCGACGGACAGCCCGTGCACCATCCCCCCCCCATGTGATCGAGAGAGGTGGGCCGTCCCGGTTATTTAAATGAGCCGCTAATGAGATCGGCGGTGGGCACTTAAAATCCAGGCCTCTGTGTGCAATGCACGTGCAAAGACTGATGAGAGTAATGAACTGCTAATGCATGAGAACAGTTGTGTGCATAGTGAGTAACTTGGGCAACTATCAGTGTAAATGATAATACATGCAATTTTGTTTGTGTATGAAAAGGGGGATGTTTGGGATAGAAATGCAATACTGTACTCATGTGCCTCCTGACTTGCTGTAGTCATGTGACCTCTACCATGAGGTACTCACTGCAGATAGCCATCACAGGGCAGTGCAATAAAGACACTGTACAAGGAAGACTGTTGTCCTGTGAGCTCGTAACAAAGAGTATATTGGCCTTGGAGGAGATGCTGCACAGATTCACCAGAATTACACAAGGACTTACGGGTTAAATTACAAGGACAATACCAACCATTTACAAGATGAACTGCAGCAACTCGCCAAGTCTCCTTCCACAGCACCTTCCAAACACATAACTTCTACTACCTAGAAGGACAAGGGTAGCAGATGCATGGGAACACCACTACCTGAGCTGTTTAAATTGATAAAGTGATTTGATAGGGTAGAAAGAGAGGAACCATTTCCTCTGGTGAGGGGAGTTCAGAACCAAAGGACTTAATCTTAAAATTAGAGGTGGGCCATTCAGGTTCCATATTTATCTGTCTAATTGTAGTTGGATTTGTAAAAATGTCGATTTCTTTTTGCAATGGAAATGACTATCTACACAGGGAAATGAGCTATATCACTCCAGGATTCCAAAACACAAAGGTCTCTGTCAGAATTTACACCTACAGAAAAGCCAACACCCTTCTTTAACAAACTGCTGTCTTCCCAAATGCTGTTAATCTTTCACCAGATATAATTTCTTTAATTGCCTCTTTTAATATGACAGACAATGACTATTCTTTGAATATGCTGAGCTCATATAGCTGGAGGTACAGCTGAATCTGCACAAAGGTTTATTGTTGTCTCAGCACATGATAATCACCAAGCACTGTCAAAAAAGGAGAGAAAGATTTGCATTTATATAGCATCTTTCACGGCCCTGTTATATCCCAAAATGCTTCACAGCAATGAAGAACTTTTTTAAAGTATAGTTACTGTTGGAATGTCGGAACTTTGGCAGCTAATTTGTGCACAGCAAGCTCCGGCTAACAGTAATGAAATAATGACCAGACAATCTGTTTAAGTGATGGTGATCATTTAGAGATAAATATTAGCCAGGACACTAGGGTTGTTGCTGGGGCGGAGCTCCCCTGCTCTTCTTCAAAATAGTGACTGTGGGATCGTTTACATCAACCTGAGAGGGAAGACAGGCCATGGTTCAACGTTTCATCTGAAAGATGGCACCCCCGACGGTGAAGTACTCCATTAGTATTGGCATCAGGTGTGCCAGCCTAGATATTGTACTCGAGATCAGGGGATAGATTGACTTTTAAATTCACCCTGTCAAAGTGCTGCCCTGGCCAAATGTGGTCTGTCCTCCAAAGCCCATTACAAACCTACAGTCTTCACACGCCCCCGCGTCCAGCAGCACCAGTTGATCAAGACAGAGCTGCAGCACAAAACTTCCCCAAATTGTGCATCAAACTGGAGGGCTATAACATACATCAGGGTTTGCTAATTCCCTATAACCTGCCCCGAAATAAGAGCCAGCATCAGCAGATTGGATGCTTCAGTAGTTTAAGCCATGTGGCCCACAAACCCAGGCAATCTAGCCCTTGGAACTCAGGCATCGCCATCCTATTTCTCAGAAGCATACAGTGATACGGTATAGACAGCAGCCATTCGGTCCATCATGCCTGTACCTATTCTTTGAAAGAGCTATCCAATTAGTTCCACTCTGCTGCACTTTCCCCATAGCCCTGCAGATTTTTCCACTTCAAGTATTTCTCCAATTCCCCTATTGAAAGTTACTATTGAATCTGCTTCCACCGCCCTTTCACGCAGCACATTCCAGATCACAACAACTCACTGATAACTTTTTTCCCTCATATCACTTCTGGCTCTTTTGCCAATCAACTTACATCCGTGTTCTCTGGTTACCAACCTTTCTGCCACTGGCTACAGTTTCTCCTTATTTACTCCTTATCTATGTTTATATGTCTCTCTCATTATTCCGTCCTCTTCAAATTTCATGGGTCTGAAGCTTTGAAAAGGGTAGTTGCCTCGTAGATGCTGGTGAGGCTTTTCGGGGGTTAATTGGTGAGCTTCTCATAGAGTGCCTAGCATCTGTCTTGCTCTTGTAGCCACAGAGCTGACATGACTGGTCCAGTTTAGCTTTTGGTTAGCACAACCTTCCAAGAATGTTAGTGGTGGGGAATTCGGTGATGATGGTCAACAGGAGATGGCTGGGCTTTCTTTCCTCAAGAAGGTGAATTCCTGACACTTGCATGGCACAGCTCTTACTTGCCACTTGTCAGCCCAGGTCTGGATGTTATCTAGGTTCTGGTGTAGACTGACATGGACTGCTTCATTAACAGAGGAATTGGGAATGGAACAGACCACTGTGGACTCATCAGCGAACAGCCTTACCTCTGACCTATGACAGAGGGGTGGTCATTAATGAAACAGCTGAAGCCTCGGAAGCTGCTCTGAGGAATTCGTACAATGGGATCCTGTAGTTGAGATGATCGGCTTCCAACAACCACAACCTCATGTCTGATATGACTCCAGCCAGAGGTAGATTATCCCTTTGACCCCCATTGACCTCAGCATTACTCAGGCTCCTTGGTACCAAAGTAGCGGAAAGTTGCCTTTATGTCCAGGACAGTATTAACAATAAGAATCATTGTTGTGTAATAAATTGATCCAGCTGTTCACTTTTTAATGGAACATTGATATTCCACTTACAACTCTTGGAAAAGTCAAACTATATTGGATGGCCTGCTAATCTACATCATCTGACCACAATGTGCATTTTATTCGGCTGAAGTGGTTGATGCTGGCATTTATGCTTCATACGAGCTTCCTCACACATTACTTCATCTATGGATTGAAGTATAGTCACTGTTGTAACATAGGGAAATGTGGCAGTCCTTCTTACACAGCAAGATCCCATCAACAGCAATGATTGTGATTGATTAAGAGAAAAATATTGGTGAGGGCACCACTGCACTACTTTGAAAGAGTGCTATGGGATCTTTTACACCCACCTGAGAGAGCAGGCAGGGCTTCAGTTTAACCTTATCCGAAAGGTAGCACCTCCAACAGTGCAGAACTCCTTCAGTGCGCTTGTAGTGTCAGCCCAGATTAACAACTTATATTTATATAGTGCCTTTAACATAATAAAATGTCCCAAGGTGCTCCACAGAAGCATTATAAAATGATGCATGACACCGAGCCACAAAAGAAGATATTAGGTCAGATGACCAAAAGCTTGGTCAAAGAGGTAGGTTTTAAGGAGTGTCTTAAATGAGGAAAGTGAGGACGAGTGCAAAATGAGTAATAATTAATCCATAGCCTGTTCTACATCTTTCCCCATTTGACTTCAATGCAAATAAAAATGGGAAGAGATGTAAAACGTGTTGCGATTCACTAATGCCCGTTTTACACTATCTGGCACCATCTACCCCAATGTCTTTGTTCAATGAAACGCAGCTCATTCACATGCCTGTCAATACACAATCGCTCGGAGTGAATTTTTCTCATTTTGCCTTATAAAACCTGACCTTATTTTGCTTGAAAAACAAAAACAGCTCTGTGGTGTTTAAATGGGTTTGCAAAAAAATCTGTCTCACTTCTTCATTATAAATCTCTCTGACCCGACAACTCTCAGTGTTGACAGCTCCCCTCAAACAGTGGCTCAATCTACAGCAACACAAACTTCGCCATATTTAACTTCCACTGGAATTTGCTTTAGGCAGCAATAAGACTTATTAATTCTTGGTAAAGGTGGGTCAGTTGGGTGGAAAAACCTACAAACATGCAATGATGCAAGTTTGATGAGTATTATTACTGGTGGTAAGATTGAGATATCATGTAGGGTACATTATACAATCATTTTATTGCTGATTAATTTTTTTATAATGGAATACTGCTGCCAAACCAGCTAACCTTCAGCAGTACGAATATTTTCCCCCACACTGATTTATTACACACAACCCTACAACCCTTCATCTGCAAGTGATGAGGAAAAGAAGGCAACTAAAGGGTCACCCATGGCTCAATGGGCAGCCCTTTGCCTCTAAGTCAGAAGATCATGGGTTCAAGTCCTGCTGCACTGCCAGAGGTGCCGTTCTGTGTTTGAGACAGTAAACTCAGGCTGCATTTGCCTTGTTTGTTGGATGTAAAAGATCCTACAGCTACTATTTGAAGAAGTATAGGAGTGTCCTGACCGATATTTATCCCTCAATCAACATGATTAACTGTCATTTATCTCATTGCTCTATGTGGGATCTTGCCATTGCAAATTGGCTGCGCTGCTTTCTTCAATACAACTGTAACTTTTTTTTAATTCTGTATCTAATCCCGTTATTTTTTCAAGGTGGCCTTTATACCCCAGGCCCCTTTTATATTTTTCATGTCGAGGGGGACTTTATTGCTCAGGCCTTCTTTATTTTTTTTTAATAACTTTATTAAAAACAGAAATAAACAAACATTTAAATTAAAATGCCATTCTTGGCGTCGATGATGCACTCCAGTCGTATCTAACCCCGTGCTGTACCTGTCCTGGGAGTGTTTGATGGGGACAGTGTAGAGGGAGCTTTACTCTGTATCTAACCCCCGTGCTGTACCTTCCCTGGGAGTGTTTGATGGGACAGTGTAGAGGGAGCTTTACTCTGTATCTAACCCCGTGCTGTACCTTCCCTGGGAGTGTTTGATGGGACAGTGTAGAGGGAGCTTTACTCTGTATCTAACCCCCGTGCTGTACCTTCCCTGGGAGTGTTTGATGGGACAGTGTAGAGGGAGCTTTACTCTGTATCTAACCCCGTGCTGTACCTTCCCTGGGAGTGTTTGATGGGACAGTGTAGAGGGAGCTTTACTCTGTATCTAACCCCGTGCTGTACCTTCCCTGGGAGTGTTTGATGGGACAGTGTAGAGGGAGCTTTACTCTGTATCTAACCCCGTGCTGTACCTGTCCTGGGAGTGTTTGATGGGGACAGTGTAGAGGGAGATTTACTCTGTATCTAACCCCGTGCTGTATCTCTCCTGGGAGTGTTTGATGGGACAGTGTAGAGGGAGATTTGCTCACATATTTGCTGGGTGTGAATTTTACAGTTAGCTTGGTGGTGGCCAGGCAGGAAATGTGATCTGTGCCCATTCCACTACAGATGTTAAAAGGTGAGGGGGAGGCGAAAGAGAGAAATGTTTGAAAACACTGACGAAAATGATTTCAAGCAGTTTGAGGCTTGCTTTTTTGAAGTCTGCCTCTTTTGAAATCTCCCCATCAATCCTTATGACAGGACATTAACTATTTCAAAAGGTTTGTGAATGCTGTGGTTTCGGAGAAAAAGTACCACTAATCACATTGTGCCAAAGCATAATGGAGTTACAAGTGCTGACTCACAGACAGTTTATTTTTTAAATAAACCACCAAGATTGTGTTTGGTTGAGTAGAAGCTGATTAACATTTGCAGTTTGAAAATTCCTCACTTTCTTATTGTTCTTGCTTTGATTGAGCAAGGAAAATTTTAGACCTGTCTCTTCATAGTTTTTCTTCTTGCACCTTAACTTATTTGAATGACTTTGAAGCACTGCTGAGGTCAATAAAGGTCAAAGCTAAAGCCCTAAAGCCAATCATCATGGACCCAGAACTCACTGCAGGAATATAACCAGAGGACACAGCCTGCCTTTGAACTGGGGGGGCCTTCCACCATCTCGAATTTAAGCTCTAGAATTCCCTCCCTAAATCTCTCTGCCTCTCTACCTCTCTTTCCTCCTTTAAGATGTTCCTTAAAACTGACTTCTGTCTCCAAGCTTTTGGTCATCTGTCTGAGTATCTCCTAAGGTCACTTGGGCTGGATTTTATGGGTCCCCTGAGGCAGGATCAGAGACGGGGTGCAGGGGGGTCCCATCGAATTGCGACAGGAGGCAGGGAGCTGAGAGCCCGTCACCATCCTGTCACTGAGTGATTTTCCCTGGGGTGGGATAGGCCAAAGACAGCCTTCCCGCCCAGAGGCCTATTGAGGCCCTAAGTGTCCTATTGATGGCCACTTAAGGGCCTCTTGCCGCCTCCACTGGCATCTAACCAGTGGCGGGGTGATGGGGTACCTCTACCACATGGGGAGGGTGCCTTGTAAAATGTGTCACCCTCCCTGCTGGCTTGTGGGGGCGGGGGAGGGTCCTCCTCCAAGGGCAATCTGTGACCCAGGGAGGATCCCTGCCAGCAAAACCTCCAGCTCCTTGGACCCCCCACCCCCCTGGACTGCATGACTACCCTCTCACCCATAGAACAGTAGAACCATAGAAAGATTACAGCACAGAAGGAGGCCATTCAGCCCGTCATGTCTGTGCCGGCTGAAAAAACTAGCCACCCAATCTAATCCCACCTTTCAGCAGCTGGTCCATAGCCTTGCCGGTTACACCACTTCAGGTACAGGTCCACCCCACCTAACCGGCGCCTTCCGGACCGACCCCAGCGACCCCACTTCACTTACCTGTGTTCCGGAGTTCCAGTGCTGGGCCTGGGTCTGAGGCCTCTGCAGTACTGGCACTGGCCACTGCTCCCAGTGGCACTGCCAATACAACTGAGCTGCCGGCCCTCTTCTTGGACAAGGCGGCCAATCCAGTGCAATACTAAGGAAGTGCTGTATCTGGGTTTAGATGTTAAACCAAAGCCCCATCTGCTCTCTCAGATATATGTAAATGATTTCACAGCCACTAATTTGAAGAACAGTGGCGTTCTCCCCAATGTCCTCGCCAATATTTATCCTTCAATCAGCATCTGATTATCTGATCATTATCTGGTGCATGGCAGCCCGCTGTTAACAAATTGGATACCACGATTCCTACATGACTACACTTCAAAAAGGCTTTCGTCAGCTGTAAATGCTTTGGGATATCCGGAGGTCATGAAAGATGTTATAGAAATGTAAATTCTTTCTTTTATTCCATCAAATGTAGAAGATTAAGGGGTGATCTAATTGCAGTGTTTAAGATGATTAAAGGAATTGATTGTGTGGATCAAGAGAAACTATTTCCGCTACTGGGGGAGTCCAGAACAAGGAGGATAACCTTAAAATCAGAGCCAGACCATTCAGGAAGCACTTGTTCACACAAAGAGTAGTGAAGATTTGGCACTCTGTCCCCCAAAAAGCTGTTGAGACTAGGGGTCAATAAAAAACTTCAAAATCGGGATTTTGTTAAGCAAGAATATTACGGGTTCTGGAACTAATACAGGTCGATGGAGTTAAGATATAGATCTGCCGTAATCTAATTCAATAGTAGAACAGGACTGGGGGTTTGAATGTTGTCCTCTGTTCCTATGTTTCCAAACAGCGTGATGATTCCATTACCACTCCTGTGTCCCTAGTTCTGATAATTTAACTCCACCTGCTATTGCTCAAAAATTTCTCATTTTTTTTTAATCTCGGCAGTTGAATACAAATCTCTGGTTGCATCCAATGTCACTACTGATCTCTTATTTGACTTGCTGTTTATCATTTATGCAAGTTAGAAATGACAGGGATCCAAATACTGATTGCCCCTGTGAAGACTCCACTCAGCACCTGCCCCAGTCTGGCATTACATTCTGATAGGTACTCTCAATCCCCTGTCTTCTTGCCCAACCTCTTAACAACTCACATACTCTCCCATGGATTCCAGTGGCTTTTAGTTTAATTGGAAGTCTTTCATGTGGAACGTTTTGAAAAGTATATCATATGGATTCCTATTTATTGTTCTCTGTGAAGTTAAGTAGGTTTCTTAGGCAGAGCTTAAATCAATGCTGACTTCTTCTGATTGTTATTACTGTGCAGGCACTCCAGCCTACTCATTAGAATAGGTTCCACTACTTTACCCATTCTGGTTAGGTTAATGAACCCATAGCTCCCTGCATCAGATCTATCACCCATTTTGAAGTATTGTTACCCTGTTTGCTAGCTTTCAGTCCTTTGGAGATCATCAGTGTCCAATAATTCCTTGATGACATTGGTCAATACTCAACAATAAGCAAGTTATGATGAACCATTGTTAAATTTGTAAACCGTGGCGCGGAGTCAACTCCCCCTTGGCCCCTTTATTCCCTTCACCCACTTGATCCTGGCCGTCACGTGAGACTAAGTCCTCTTAATTCAGGCTCAGGCTGGGTGTTTGGGATATCGGGTTACAGGAGAGCCACCCTCCACCTAATCCACCGGCTACGGTTAATGGCTTAGTACAAAGAGGAGGAAACTCAGTCCTTTCTCTAACTATCAATTTACTTTATTCACGTTGTTGTACAATGTAAGAATAAGGCTTATACACTTGGTTAGACAAAAGCATGCAACTCAAACTGGGTTATACAGTTAATAACAAAGCTAACTAGAATCGATAAGCACACCCACTAGGTTCCTCTGACCTTTCCTTGACCTAGTCACAGAAAACAAAGGATAATACCCGAAAAAGGGGAGAGCTGACGCTGGCCAGGCGTTCCGTTCTCTTTCTCTTTTACGTCGTTGCCGCGTTGCTCATGCAGGGTCTTCCACTTCCGCGATGGTTGGTCTCTGGAGTTTCTCGTTGGCTCTATGCCCGAGATTCTCCATACTTATTCTCTTTCTTATCTCTTCGAACTGTGCTATCTCTTTCCTGTTGGTTTAGGCCTGCTCACCTCATTCGTATTTTCTCCTTATTGGCCCAGGCTCAAAGACCCCGGTATCACTCCGTGTCCAAATAAGGCTCTATTCCTGTGATCTCTCCCTTGTCTTTCACAGAAATTAATTAGTTCAAACTGGTTCTTACCAGCACAGGCCAGTGTCTGAGCTCAGGTTACTTCAGTTCATGAGCTGCTCAACAGTGTCTGAGCTCGGGTTACTTCAGTTCATGAGCTGCTCAACAGTGTCTGAGCTCAGGTTACTTCAGTTCATGAGCTGCTCAACAGTGTCTGAGCTCGGGTTACTTCAGTTCATGAGCTGCTCAACAGTGTCTGAGCTCGGGTTACTTCAGTTCATGAGCTATGCAACAGTTTGTAACAGACTGTACTTCTTGCAGCCCCTGGCCAACATGATTCAGCCTCAGCTAGAGCATTGTGTAAAATTCTGGGCACCACACTTTAGTAAGGATGTGAAGGCATTAGAGAGGGTGCAGAAAAGATTTATGGGAATGGTTCCAGTGATGAGGAACTTCAGCTATGTGGATAGATTGTGGAAGCTGGGGTTGTTCTTCTTAGACAAGAGAAGATTAAGAGATTTCATAGAGGTGTTCAAAATCATGAGGGGTCTGGACAGAGTAGGCAGTTAGAAACTGTTCCCATTGACGAAAGGATCCAGAACCAGAGGACACCAATTTAACATGATTGACAAAAGAATCATAGGCGACATGAAGAAAAACTTTTTTTACACAGTGAGTGGTTAGGACCTGGAATGCATTGTCTGAGAGTGTGGCGGAAACTGATTCCGTCAGGGCCTTCAGAAGGGGATTGGATAAGAAACTGAAGGGAAAATATTTGCAGGGCTACGGGGAAAGGGCGGGGAGTGAGACCAGCTGAGTTGCTCTTGCAGCGAGCCAGCACAGACATGATGGCTGAATGGCCTCCTTCTGTGCTGTAAACATTCTATGATTCCATTCTGTGAAAATGTCCTCGCTCATTTCCTTCCGAACCTAAGGATATATGGGGGTAAAGTTTCTCCTCTGAGCACAATTGGCAATCAGGGTGGAAATTGTGCCCAAATTTGCACCCATTTTGAGAACGTTTTTTTTTCCTCGAGTTTCTGCTCAAACTCATTAGCATATCACCAAATGCAAAATCTGCCATGACCCAGTGTAATCAGGCAACGATTTAAATCATAATTTGTTTTTCCATTAAGAAATTTGCTTTAAAAAAATATTCCTTGATAATTTAAGACTGGTAACAACGCAGCTTGATTAATACAGCTGGAAATAGGTTTATCACAAAAAAATAAGCATTTTTAATCACTGCATCATAGCATCAATTGTGAGTAATCCCATTTTAAATGACTGAAAATGCCTTTTCAAAAATGTACAGAACCATTTGCTCGTTGTATTGAGATACAGGGTCAGTTTCTTAACATGTTAAAGAAAAAAATACCTTTAAAAGCCTTGAAAGCATTTCTATTCATCTCCCTGCGTCCAAAAGATTTTGGAATCTTCTCAAATGAGCATGATTAGTGGAAATTCACAATGATGATTAATTCACCTTGGGGGAGTGGCCAGTTTTATGGGCGGGGCCAGATTCCAGTACAATGTTTTTGAACCTGCTGCAAAAGATCATGCAAATTTGCGTTTAAAATTTTTCAGTTTTTTGGTGGGTCACGCCAATTTTGGGCAAATTTCACCAAGAGCATCAACACATTTGTAACCTCCAAACTTTGTTTGTTTAATACATTAACATATTATCTATCTTGTTCAAGAGATCTGTTACCATGATAACAGACAATTGATCAAACTGACTTCAGCAGGTCTGAATCTAAGGAGTGTGTTCATACACCATTGATGCAATTCAGGAGTACGAATGCATGTCTCCAGTCAGACACAATCACTCAGTCCCCTTCAAATCCCAATCTGACCTCCGGCAGCTTTGCCTGATGGTGATATTATGGCACATATAGTCTAGCAAGTTAACTTTGGAGAGACAATCATTCGAACAATGACTTCAGGGTTTAATGAAAATTATTCCTGCCTCGTTTAACTTTTGGGGCAGGACTTGAACCCATAGATTTCCAAAAACGATAAAATCCAGCTCCTGATGACCATCAGGAAGTTCTATAATCTTCAAAGACCCTTAGCACCATAAAAACCTTCAGCTCTAATGCAGTGCTGTACATTTTTTTAATTCACTCGTGGCCTGGCGAGCATTGCTTGCTCATCTCAACTCATTCCTTGAGTCCATGTGGTGTAAGTACACCCACAGTGTTGTTAGGAAGGGAGTTCCAGGATTTTGACCCAGCGACAGTGAAGGAACGACGATATAGTTCCAGGTCAGGATGGTGTGTGGCTTAGAGGGGAACTTGCAGGTGGTGGTGTTCCCATGCATTCGTTGCTCTTGTCCTTCTAAGTGGTAGAAGTCATGGGTTTGAAAGGTGCTGTCGAAGGAGGTATGCTGAGTTGCTGCAGTGCATCTTGTAGATGGTACACACTGCACATCAGTGGTAGAGGGAGTGAATATTGTGGATGGGGTGCCAATCAAGTGGACTGCTTTGTCCTGGATGGTGCCGAGCTTCTTGAGTGTTTTTGGAGCTGCACCCATCCAGGCAAGTGGAGAGTATTCCATCACACTCCTGACTAGTGCCTTGTAGATGGTGGACAGGCTTTGGGGAATCAGGAGGTGAGTTACTCGCCGTAGAATTGCAGAATTCCCAGTCTCTGACCTGATTTTGTTGCCACGGTCTTTACGTGGCTGGTTCAGTTCAGTTTCCAAAGTATGGCCCCCGCCATAACTAAATTTGCTCAGTGCTCTGTCTGGTTTGGTACTGAGCCATACAGGACATTTTTTCACGTTTCGATCCTTGGCCTACATTGAGTTGGCTGGTCTCAGCAAGTGTAGTGCCAGGGACCTAGAAATGGACAAGAGAGAAGAAAAAGATTCCCAGCTCCAATCACTACCCTGCTGGAAAGTGCCTTTGTATGGACGTCGAGTGAGGTCAGTGTCATGCTTACGCGAGGAGTAATTGTGAACTATAGAATGAACTTACGAAACAAACCCAAAGTGGACACTTTTCCTCCAAAGCAAAATGGAGTTGAGAGGTCAGGTGACCTTATCCTGTATTGCTAATATTCATAGACACTGCAAGAACCCTGATCCAATTTTCATAACTGGACAAACCTTGGAGAAGGCATTAAAATGTAAATGACCCATTCTGTGTTAATGGCTGCTTCATTCCAACGAATTGGGTTAACAATGGCATTGCAGACTCGGTGACTTCAAATTCAAACTCAAGAGAATGTGTGTGGAGAAATTCCACTTTATCAAGCTAGAATGAAGATGAGTGACACTCAGACACCATTGTCTAACAATGGCCTCACCATCAGACACCATTTATGAGAACAATGAGAGAGAGAGAGAAAGACACTCTGGTCACATGACAGACACCAGGTTTCTGACCTGGAGCTTTAATTAGAGACATTCTGTGCAGACAAAACCAGAAGGAGAAGAAGAGAGACTTACATCTATGTCTACACCAGCCCTCCAAATGAGCATTTCACCTAGTGCCATTCCCCACCGTCTCCCTGTAGCCCTGCACATTCTTCCTTTTCATATATCAGTCCAATTCCCTTTTGAATGCTTCAATTGAACCTGCCTCCACCAAGACCCTGCCTAAGAACATCATCTTTAAACTACAAGTAGGCAGAGACTGGAACTCCAGATGGGTGTCTTGAATTCTATGCCTGAGAAATTGTACTAGGATGACCTTGGCTGGAATATAATAAAAGCAGTCTGCAGCAGTGCATCTGTCTTTCCAAACCTCCCAAGTCTTTCTTCAGTGGACAAGAGAAAATAATACAGGCCTGCACCAATTCGAGTCTTCACCACAGGGAAATGCAAGTTAAACAGAGGACATTTTTAAACCATCAGACCTAAAAGATGTGTGTGTGTGTGTGTGTGTGTGTGTGGGAATTCTGCAATTCTACGGCGAGTAACTCACCTCCTGACTCCCCAAAGCCTGTCCACCATCTACAAGGCACTAGTCAGGAGTGTGATGGAATACTCTCCACTTGCCTGGATGGGTGCAGCTCCAAAAACACTCAAGAAGCTCGGCACCATCCAGGACAAAGCAGTCCACTTGATTGGCACCCCATCCACAATATTCACTCCCTCTACCACTGATGTGCAGTGTGTACCATCTACAAGATGCACTGCAGCAACTCAGCATACCTCCTTCGACAGCACCTTTCAAACCCATGACTTCTACCACTTAGAAGGAAAAGAGCAACAAATGCATGGGAACACCACCACCTGCAAGTTCCCCTCGAAGCCACACACCATCCTGACCTGGAACTATATCGTCGTTCCTTCACTGTCGCTGGGTCAAAATCCTGGAACTCCCTTCAGTGCATTCCAGACCTTAATCACTCACTGTGTGAAAAAGTTTTTCTTCATGTCTCATTTGCTTCTTTTATCAATGACTTTAAATCTGTGCTCTCTAATTCTCAATCATTTCACAAGTGGCAACAGTTTGTCCCTATCTACTCTGTCCAGACCCCTCATGATTTTGAATGCCTCTATCAAATTACCTCTCAGCCTTCTCTTCTCCAAGGAAAACAGTCCCAACTTCTCCACTCTATCTTCATAACTGAAGTTCCTAATCCCTTGTACCATTCTCATGAATCTTTTCTGCACCCTCTCTAATACCTTCACATCCTCCCTAAAGTGCGGCACCCAGAACTGGACACATACTCCAGCTGAGGCTGAATTAGTGTCTTATACAAATTCAACATAATTTCCTTGCTCTTGTACTCTATAGTCCTATTAATAAAGCCCCGGATACTGTATGCTTTATTAACCGCACTCTCAACCTGTCCTGCCACCTTCAATGACTTATGTACATATATACCCAGGTCCCTCTGCTCCTGCACCCCCTTTAGAATTGTCCCCTTTATTTTATATTGTCTCTCCATGTCCTTCCTACCCAAATGTATCACTTCACATGTCTTCGCATTGAACTTCATCTGCCACCTGTCTGCCCATTCCACCAACTTGTCTATGTCCTTTTGAAGTTCTACACTATCCTCCTCACAATTCACAATGCTTCCAAGTTTCGTATCATCTGCAAACTTTGAAATTGTGCCCTGTACTCCAAGGTCTATGTCATTAACATATATATCAGGAAAAGCAAGAGTCCCAACACCGACCCATGGGGTACTTCACTACAAACCTTCCTCCAGCCCGAAAAAACATTCATTAACCACTATTCTTTGTTTTCTGTCACTGAACCATTTCCGTATCTATGTTGCTACTGTCCCATTTACTTCATGAGCTATATCTTTGCTGATCACAAGCTTTTTGTGTGGCACTGTATCAAATCTTCTTTGGCCGCCTTGACTCGAGAGACAATGGGTAAGTGCCTCGAGGTGGTCAGTGGTTTGTGAAGCAGTGCCTGGAGTGGTTATAAAGGCCAATTCTAGAGTGACAGACTCTTCCACAGGTGCTGCAGATAAAATTGGTTGTCGGGGCTGTTACACAGTTGGCTCTCCCCTTGCACTTCTGTCTTTTTTCCTGCCAACTGCGAAGTCTCTTTGACTCGCCACACTTTAGCCCCGTGTTTATGGCTGCCCGCCAGCTCTGGCGATCACTGGCAACTGACTCCCACGACTTGTGATCAATGTCACAGGACTTCATGTCCTGTTTGCAGATGTCTTTAAAGTGGAGACATGGACGGCTGGTGGGTCTGATACCAGTGGCAAGCTCGCTGTACAATGTGTCCTTGGGGATCCTGCCATCTTCCATGCGGCTCACATGGCCAAGCCATCTCAAGCGCTGCTGGCTTATTAGGATGTATAAGCTGGGAATGTTGGCCGTCTCGAGGACATCTGCGTTGGAGATACGGTCCTGCCACCTGATGCCAAGTATTCTCCGGAGGCAGCGAAGATGGAATGAGTTGAGACGTCACACTTGGCTGACATACGTTGTCCAGGCCTCGCTGCCGTAAAGCAAGGCACTGAGGACACAGGCTTGAAACACTTGGACTTTTGTGTTCCGTGTCAGTGCGCCATTTTCCCACACTCTCTTGGCCAGTCTGGACATAGCAATGGAAGCCTTTCCCATGCGCTTGTTGATTTCTGCATCGAGAGACAGGTTACTGGTGATAGTGGAGCCCAGGTAGGTGAACTCTTGAACCACCTCCAGAGCGTGGTCGCCGATATTGATGGATGGAGCATTTCTGAAGTCCTGTCCCATGATGTTCGTTTTCTTGAGACTGAATGGTTAGGACAAATTCATTGCAGGCAGCCGCAAACCTGTCGATGAGACTCTGCAGGCACTCTTCAGTGTGAGATATTAACGCAGCATCGTCAGCAAAGAGGAGTTCCCTGATGAGGACTTTCCGTACTTTGGTCTTTGCTCTTAGACAGGCAAGGTTGAACAACCTGCCATCTGATCTTGTGTGGAGGAAAATTCCTTCTTCTGAAGACTTGAACGCATGTGAGAGCAGCAGTGAGAAGACGATTCCAAACAGTGTAGGTGCGAGAACACAGCCCTGTTTCACATCACTCAGGATAGGAAAGGGGTCTGATGAGGCACCACTATGTGAATTGTACCTTTCATATTGTCATGGAATGAGGTGATGATACTTAGTAGCTTTGGTGGACATCCGATCTTTGCTAGTAGTCTGAAGAGACCATGTCTACTGATGAGGTCAAAGGCTTTGGTGAGATCAATGAAAGCAACACAGAGGGGCATCTGTTGTTCACGGCATTTCTCCTGTGGCTGGCAAAGGGAGAACAGCATGTCAATGGTGGATCTCTCTGCTCGAGAGCCGCACTGTGCCTCAGGGTAGACACGCTCAGCCAGTTTCTGGAGTCTGTTTAAAACGACTTGAGCGAAGACTTTCCCCACTATGCTGAGCAGGGAGATTCCACGGTAGTTGTTGCAGTCACCGCGGTCACCCTTGATCTTATAGAGGGTGATGATATTGGCATCGCGCATGTCCTGTGGTACTGCTCCCTCATCCCAGCACAGGCAAAGCAGTTCTTGGAGCGCTGAGAGTATAGCAGGCTTGGCACTCTTGATTATTTCAGGGCTAATGTCGTCCTTTCCAGGGGCTTTTCCACTGGCTAGAGAATCGATGTCATTACTGAGCTCCGATTTTGTTGGCTGTTCGTCCAGTTCATCCATGACTGGCAGAGACTGGGCTGCATTGAGGGCGGTCTCAGTGACAACATTTTCCCTGGAGTTGTAGGTCGTGCTCCACCCAGCGGTCCATTTGCTTGCGTTGGTCAGTGATCGTGTCCCCTGATTTAGATTTGAGGGGGGCGATCTTCTTGATGGTTGGCCCAAAAGCTCTCTTAATGCCATCATACATTCCTCTGATGTTTCCGGTGTCGGAGGCCAGCTGAATATGACTGCATAGGTGTTGCCAGTAATCATTTGAACAGCGCCTGGCTGTTCTTTGTGCAGTGCTTCTGGCTACTTTAAGTGCTACGGATGTTAACTCGCTGGGGGCTTTCTTGTCGTTCAACAGTGCAGTGCACTTAGCAGCTATGACAGGTTCCAGCTCTTCAAAGTGAGATTGAAACCAGTCTGCATTCTGCTTCACACTTTTGCCATAGGTGGTCATTGCTGAGTCATAGATGGCATCTCTGATGTGGGCCCACTTGGCCTCTGCATCCCCTGTAGGAGTGTTTTGAAGAGCTTTTTCAAGTGAATTTAGAAACTTATGTAACAGCTGTGGATAAGAAATTCTGTTCACGGTGATGCACAGGCGGCCCTTCTGCTTGGAGTGATGTAGCTTCTTTGGTTTAAGTCTAACTTTGCTGCACACCAGGGAGTGGTCGTTGTCGCAGTCCGCACTGTGGAAGCTGCGTGTGATTTGAACGCTGTTTAAAGAGGCTCGCCTTGTGACGATGAGGTCCAGCTGGTGCCAATGACGTGATCTTGGGTGCCTCCAAGAAACCTGGTGACAGGGTTTAGTAGGAAAGAATGAGTTGGTGATGCAGAGGTTATGATAGGTACACAACTCCAGCAGTCTCTGTCCATTCTCATTCATCCTTCCAATGCCATAGTGCCCAAGGCAGGAGGGCCATGAGTCATGGTCGGCCCCAACCCTGGCATTAAAGTCCCCCAGCAGGAACAGATGTTCGGTATTAGGAATGCGACTAATGATATTATGGAGTTCCTCTTAGAACTGGTCTTTAACTTCAGGTGGGGAGCAGAGTGTTGGAGCATAGATGCTGAGTAGGTGTACTGGACCAGAGGTGGTGAGCAGTCAGATGGACAGTATGCGTTCCGAGCCATTTGAAGGTGGCTCTATCATGCTGAGCAAAGAGTTTCTGATAGCGAAGCCCGCTCCATGCTGTCTTGGTTCTTCAGGATCCCTACCCTGCCAGTAGAAGGTGTCGTCTTGCTTTCTTCGAGATCCACTCGCAGGGAGGCGTGTCTCCTGAAGTGCTGCAGTGTCTACATTGAGTCTACTGAGCTCGTTGTTAATGATGGCGGTCTTCCGAGAGTCGTTGATTTGTGTAAGATCTTCCGACAGGCCAGGGCACATAGTTTTGACCTACCAGCTTGCAAAACGAAGGGCTGATACCTTCTTTCCTTTTATTGTCGTGCTGTTTGTTGCGGTGTTACAGTCCACTTGTCGGGCTATGACCCTAAGCTCCAAGCACCCATTGAAGCAGGTGGACTGTGGCGGGACAGAACCTTTCTGATCGGGGGCTGCCCGGTTTGAGGCGGGCGGTAGCTGTCCAGTGAGATGCGATGACCTCTCCCACTGACAAAAGCAACCCGTGGCACCCAATCTCTACGCCAATTGAGCTGGAGTTATAACCAGTAACTGCTGCCTTCCATGTTGTTTTGGTTGTTGTGAGGCGACTATGGAGTGACCGCTCCATGCGCATGCCTAGGCAGAATGTATAGATGTTGCGGGTTGCCCAAGCGTCAAAACCCCCCTCTCGGCCTTCCTCGTGGGATCCAAAAGAGTGCAAAGCACGATGTTAGGCACCGGTATGGCTGCAGAAACTGGCGAAAATATGCCAAAGGTGACCTTAGGGGTCCTGCTCCGGATTTTCTGTTAGGGTTTACTCCCTTAGCCTTGGTCTCTCCCGAGATGCCCACAAGGCAGTGGGGTTGTTAGCTCCTATCCTTGAGCTGGGGCCCTAACAAATAAACTGTGCGCTTTCATGGAGGGAGAGGGAAGGGGGGAGGGGCTGCGAGGAGGGAGGGGGTGTGAGGGGGAGGGGTGGAGGCAGGGGGTGCGGGAGGAAGGGGGAGCGGGGGTTGTGAGGAGGCAGGGGGAGGGGGTGTGAGGGAAGGGGGTGCGGAGGCATGTGAGGGGGTTGGGAAGGGGGTGCGAGGGGGGAGGGAGAGGGGGGAAGGGGATGCGAGGGGGAGGGGGTGCGGGGAAGGGTTTGTAGGGAAAAGGGGGTGCGGGGGGGAGGGGGAGGGGGAGGGGGAAGGTGGTGCGAGAGGGGAGGGGGGAGGCGTCCGGCGGGGGTCATGACCCTGGCGAGTGGGCCAGCCCACAGCCTGCACGGCCTCCTCGATGTCGGCATCCTCCAGGCTGACGCTGCGCACCTGGTCACCATCCAGCTCACGGTGGAACTTCTTTCCCGGCTCCCAGCTGTGACTGCGGAAGGGTGAGCGAGGCCGGATAACTGGCCCCGCAGATCCTTTGCCAGTATGTGGCTGATGAGCATATTCCAGAGCTGTGAAGAACCGGTGGTAAGAAATATCAGACTGCAGTCGAGCAGTAAACTTTGCAGCTGAATGATCGATATCAGTGCTGCCGATAGGTGGAAGGAGAGCGTTGTGTCTGAGAGGCAGAGTTGGGGCAGAGAGGTGATCACTTGCTGTCTGTAGCCGTATTCCCTGCACCACTTTATCCAAGGATCCAACTGGAGTTCGAGAGTGGGATAAACTGGAATGTATTGGGTGGAATGTCCGAGGAGGATTGCGTTTTCGTGCAGAATGGATAGAGTGGGGCAGAGAGGAAACACTAAGCTCCAGCAGATGGTTTGCACGAAAACGGTTTGAAGAGATGGTGCTTGACAGTTGTTTGCAGAACAGATCTCTCATCTGGATCCTGAATCTTCCCAGGCAGTGGGGGGGTTTCTCTGATGGAAGGGAAATCCTTGGATCTGCAAACTATTTGGCCTGTACTGTTCCAATGTGTGCTTGTGGAACCTCGTCTGTCCTACATGTGACTCCAGTTCCACACCAACGTGGTTGACTCTGAACTGCCCCCTGAGATTTTGTTAAATATGAGCTGAAAGCTGGCGCTTGAACTTGTGACAACTGTGGTTTAAGAGGCAAGAACAAATTCATAGGTTCGATTCCTACACTTTCGTCTGAGGCAATACTCTTCTCTTCATCTAAAACATACCCTTCCCAGTGTTTAGGGATCAGTTCCTCCATACAGCCCAGGACTTCCAGCCACACCTCATCAAAGAGTTCTGCCACGATTGTATTCCTCCTGCATTGCCTTGGAGAGGCTGGAGGCAGCCCCAGCCAGTTTCCAGATTGCAAAGCAAGACCCACCTTATCTCACGGGAGTCATCTTCCAGGTGTCTGTGATGAAGTGCCAGGTACTCCTCCACAAAGCCTTCTGCAACAATCACACCGTTCTCTGCCTGTTCATCCTTTTCCCCAGGAAATGTGGCAATCTTCTGCGTAAAGTCACTTTCTTTGCATTGTAGTTGCTGGACTTATCTTTAAATCTTTTTTTGAACAAGGGCGTAACATTTGCAATTCTCCAGACCTCTAGCACTACCCCTGAATCTACGGAACGCTGAAAAATTATGGCCAGTGCCTCTGCAATTTCCACTGTCATTTCCCTCAGTATCCTTGGATGCATCTCATTCGGTCCTGGTGCCTTATCCACTTTAACTACAGACAGCCTATCCAACACCGCCTCCTGATCAATTTTAAACGCTTCTAGTGTCTGAATTACCTCCTCTTTCACCATTGTCTGGGTTGCAACTTCTTCCTTGGTAAAGATCAATACAAAATATTTGAAAAAGACCATGGAGAGGATACAGAGGAGATTTACGAGAATGGTACCAGATTTGGGGGACTGGAAGAGTTGGAATTCTTCTTCTTAGAGCAGTAAAGGTTAAGGGGATATTTAATAGTAGTGTTTAAAATCATGAGGGATTTGATAGAGCAAATATCGTGAAACTGTTCCAGTGGCAGGAGGGTCAGTAACCAGAGGATACAGATTTAAGATGATTGTCAAAAAGAATCAGATGCGACAAGAGGAATTGACTTGTCATGATCTGGAATGCACTGTCCAAGTGATGGTGGAAGCAGATTCAATAGTAACTCTGAGTACAGCTTGATGGAGTACTGCTTCGACAGAGTACTTAACTTGGGGAATTTGGCGCGGTGAGGGAAGAGTTGTTGTTCTGGTCTTTTATAAAGCAAGGAGTAATTTGAGTGAGTGAGCAAGAAACAGCAAGAACTGATGAGTAGCTAGTAAGTGTTTCTAGATAATAGTCTAGAAAGTAAGGCATGGCAGGGCATCTCAGCCCCGTGGAATGCACATCCTGTGCCATGTGGGAAATCCTTGACGCTTCTTGTGGCCTGGATAACCACATGTGCAGGCAGTGTTGCTAGAGCACCTCGAGCTCCAGATGTCAGACCTTGAGTGGCAGCTAGTATCACTACAGGGCATTTGCGAGGCTGAGAGTGTTGTGGATAATGCGTTTCTGGATGTGGTCATCCTGTAGCTGAAAAATGTGCTGGCAGAGAGGGAATGGGTGACCGCCAGAAGGACAAGGAGGACCAGGCAGGCAGGGCAGGGGTCCATGAATGCATCTTGCTCTCCAATCGATATTCAGTTCTGAATGCTGGTGAGAGGATGGTTCCATTGGAGTGTACAACCAGAGCCAAGTCTCAGCTTCACGGGGAGGTGGGGGGGTTGGGGGGGGTGGTGGAGTGGGGTAGGAAGAAGCGTGGAAGAGCAAAAATGGTAATAGATTCAATAGTGAGGGGAACAGACAGGTGCTTCTGCAAATGTGACTCCAGGATGGTATGTTGCCTCCCTGGTGCCAGGGTCAAGAATGTCACAGAGCAGGGGAAGGATGAATAGCCAGAGGTTGTGGTCCATGTCGGCACCAATGACAATGAAAGAGGGATTCTCTCCTGACAGTAGAGTTTAGGGAGCTAGGAGAGAGATTGAAAAGCAGGAAATCAAAGGTAGTAATATTCAGATTAATCCTGATGCCATGTGCTCGTGAGTGCAGAAACAGGAAAATCAAGCTGGTGAGTACATGGCTGGCAGGTGGTGCTGGAGGGAGGGCTTTAAATTCCTGAGGCATAGGAACCAGTTCTGAGGGAGGTGGGACTTGTACAAGCTGGAAGGTTTGCACCTCAACAGGACCAATATCCTCACGGGGGGGTTTGCTAGTACTGTTGGGGAGCGTTTAAACTAGCTTGACTGGGGGGGGGGGGTGGGTGGGAACCTGAGAGTGGGTTCAGAAGGGAGAGAAAAGTTGGAAATGAAGGCAGAAAATTAGTAAGCATGTTTGAATACAGAGGAAACATAGGCTAGAAAATAAACAAGGGAGTTCTATATGGTATACACATCAATACAATAAGTCTAGGGAATAAGGCAGATGAGCTGAGATTGACATGTGGGAGTATGATATTATAGCTATTATTGAGACACGGCTGAAAGAAAGGCAGGAAAATGTCTGCTCAACATTCCTGGTTACAGGGTTTTCAGACGAGATAGAGGGGCGGATACAAAAGGAGAAGGGGTTGCAATATTGCTTAAAGAAAAAATTATAACTGTGAGGAGGGATGCTATGGAAGAAGGATCATCAAATGAGGTCCAATAGTCTCCCAAACAGTCAGAGGGAGATAGAAGGGCAAATATGTCAGCACATCTCTGAGAAACTCAACAACAATAAGGCAATAATACAAGGGGATTTCAACTACCTGATTATTAACTGGGATAGGCACTGTGAAAGGCACAGAGGGAGCAGAATCCTTAAAATGCATTCAGAAGAACTTTTTTAGCCAGTATGTAGGAAGCCCAGCAAGAGAGGGTGTGGTTCTGAACTTAGTTTTAGTGAATGAGACTGGATAGGTGGAAGGGGTGTCAGTTGGGGTGCACTTTGATGGAAGTGATCATAATTCAGTTAAATTTAGGGTGGTTATGGAAAAGGGCAAAGATAGACCAAGAATAAAAAAAATTAATTGGGGAAAAGCTAATTTTACTAAGCTGAGATGTAATTTAGCTAAAGTGGACTGGAAACAGTGACTTGAAGGTAAATCAGTGCCAGATCAGTGGGAAGCATTCAAGGAAGAGATTGTGAGAGTTCAGAGCAAGTATGTTCCCTTAAAGAAAAAGGATGGGACTAACAAATCCAGAGCCCTCGGCTTAAAAGAGAGGGTAAAGAAAAAAGGGAAGATTATGACAAATACTGAGGGCTCAATACTGCAGAAAACGTAGGAGTATAAAAAGTGTATGGGTGAAATTAAAAAGAAAATTAGGATAACAAAGAGAGGGCATGAAAAAATATTGTCAAACCAAATCAAAGAAAATCCAAAGATTTTTTATAAATACATAAAGAGCAGGAGGATAACTAAAGAAAGAATAGGGCCAATTAGGGACCATAGGATAACCTGTTTGTGGAGGCAAAGGGTGTGGTTATGGTTCTTAATGAATACTTTGCATCTGTTTTCACAAAAGAGAGGGATATACAGACATTGCAATCAGGGAAGAGGAGTATGAAATATTAGATTAAATTAACAAAGTGAGAGAGGAAGCATAGAGGTTTAACATCTTTGAAAGTGGATAAATCCCCAGGCCCAGATGAAATGCATCCTGGGCTGTTAAGGGCAGCAAGAGAAATATTAGCAAAGGTTCTGACTATTATTTTCCAATCCTCTGGTGACAGGTGTGGTGCTAGGGGACTGGAGGACAGCTAATATTGCACTGTTGTTTGAAAAGGGAAAAAGGGATAGACCAAGTAATTAAGAGCCCAGTCAGCCTAACCTCAGTGGTGGGAAAATTATTGGAAAAAATTCTGAGGGAAAGGATGAATCTTCATTTAGAAAGATGCAGATGAATCAAAGACAGTCAACACGGATTTGTTTAGTGAAGGTCACGTTTGACTAACATGATTGACTTTTTTGAGGAGATACCAAGGAGGGTTGATGAGGTTAGTGCATTTGATGAAGTCTGTATGGATTTTTGCAAGGCTTTTGATAAGTGGATGATTCATCTCAGCCTCCTCCTGAGGTCCCCAGATACCAGTCTTCAGCCAATCCAATTCACTCCACGTGATATCATGAAATGGCTGAAGACACTGGATACAGCAAAGGCCATTGGCCCAGACAACATTCCAGCAATAGTACTGAAGACGTGCTCCAGAACTAGCCGTGCCCCTGGCCAAGCTGTTCCAGTAACAGCTACAACATTGGCATCTGCCCGCCAATGTGGAAAATTGCTCAGGGTATGTCCTGTACACAAAAAGCAGGACAAATCGAAACCGATCAATTACCGCCCCATCTGTCCATTCTCGATCATCAGTAAAGTTATAGAAAGTGTTACAAGGCTTTGTTTGCTATTAAAAACTTAGAATTCTGTGTGTTTTTAAAAACTGAGAAAGGAATTTTCAGTGGACATTGAGACACCTACAAAAATCTGAATTTATAAACAAGGACAGGAAAGCCTGTCATTTCAAGGAAACCAGCAAGGGGTTTGACCTCCTCATAGCAACTCTTTTAATAACAAGAGAGTCTCTATGTCTGAACATGTGACTTACCTGGCGATCGTAGAGGAACAGGTGAGGTGAGAGTAACTGCCCTGACATCAATGCAGCATTTGACCGAGTATGGCATCAAGGAGCCCTAGCAAAACTGGAGTCAAGGGGAGTCAGGGGAAAACCTCTCCGCTGGTTGGAGTCATACCCAGCACAAAGAAAGATGGTTGTGGTTGTTGGAGGTCAATCATCTCAGTCCCAGGACATCACAGTAGGAGTTTCTCAGGGTAGTGTCCAAGCCCAACCATCTTCAGCTGCTTCATCAATGGGTGAACCGTCCCTCCATTATAAGATCAGAGTAGGGATGTTCATTGATGACTGCACAATGTTCAGCATCATTCATGACTCCTCAGATACTGAAACAGTCTATGTCCATATGCAACAAGACCTAGAAAGCATTCAGGCTTGGGCTGATAAGTAGCAAGTTACATTCACACCACACCATATGTCAAGTGTCAGGCAATGACCATCTCCAATAAAAGGGAATCTAGCCATCTCTCCTTGACATTCAATGGCATTGCCATCACTGAATTCCCCTACTATCAACATCCTGAGGGTTACCATCGACCAGAAACTGAACTGAACCAGCCATATAAGTACTGTGGCTACAAGAACAGGTCAGAGGCTGGGAATTCTGCAGCGAGTAACTGACCACCTGACTCCCCAAAGCCTGTCCACCACAAGTCCGGAGTGTGATGGAATACTCGCCACTTGCCTGGATGGTGCAGTTCCAACAACACTAAAGCAGCTAAACATCATCCAGACAAAGCAGCCTGCTTGATTGGCACCCCATCCACCACCTTCAACATTCACTCCCTCCGCCACCAGTGCACTGTGGCAGCAGTGTGCACAATCTACAAAATGCACTGTAGCAACTCACCAAGACTCCTTCAACAGCACCTTCCAAACCCGTGACCTCTACCACCTAGAAGGACAAGGGTAGCAAATGCATGGAAACACCAGCACCTGCAAGTACCACTCCAAGCCACACATCATCCTAATTTGGAACTATATCGCCGTTCCTTCAATGTTGCTGAGTCAAAATCCTGGAACTCTCTTCCTAACAGCACTGTGGGTGTACCTACACCATGTAGAGTGCAGCAGTTCAAGAAGGCAAGCTCACCACCACCTTCTCAAGGGCAATTCGGAATAGGCAATAAATACTGGCCTGGCCAACGACACTCACATCCTGTGAAAAAATAAGAACAATAGCAGACTAGTCACAAAAGTAAAAGCCCATAGAATCCAAGGCAAAGTGGCAAGTTGGATCCAAAATTGGCTCAGAGGCAGGAAGCAAAGGGTAATGGTTGATGGGTGTTCTTATGACTGACAGGCTGTCTCCAGTGGAGTTCCACAGGGCTCAGTACTCGCTCTCTTGCTTTTTGTGGTATATATCAATGTTTTGGACTTGAATGTAGAGAGTCTGGTTAAGAAGTTTGCAGACAATACAAAAATTGGTCGTGTAATTGATAAAGAAGAAAGTGTAGACTGCAATAGCATATCAATGGACTAGTCAGGAGCATTGGCAAATGAAGTTCAATCTGGCAGAATGTGAAGTAATGGACCTATATCGCCACCGTTCCTTCACTATCGCTGGGTCAAAATCCTGGAACTCTCTTCCTAACAGCACTGCAGGTGTACCTACACCATGTGGACTGCAGCAGTTCAAGAAGGCAGCTCAATACCATTTTCTCAAAGGCAATTAGGGATGGGCAATAAATGCTGGCCTAGCCAGCTAGACTCACATCCTGTGAAAGAATCCTTACCAGGACTGGACCTGATATCCTCGCAGAGAGATTTGCTAGTGCTGTTGGGGAGGGTTTAAACTAGCTTGTCAGGGTGATGGGAACCTGAGGCATAGCTCAAATTGGAAGGAAATAAAGCTGGTAACAGGACGCAGAAAAGTAGCAAGTAACATTGGAAGGCAGGTGAAACAAAGGCGAGTATCAACTAGGCTTAGAATGCAGAATGTCAAGAAGACAAGTTTAAGGGCGGCATTCACAACAAGGTAGATGATTTAACGGCCCAAATAGAGGTAAATGGGTATTATCTAATTGCCATTATGGAAATGTGGCCAAGACTGGGAACTGAATATTCAAGGATATTTGAAATTTAGGAAGGACAGGCAAAAAGGAAAAAGAGGTGGTGTTGCCCTGAAAATAAGGGATGGGATCAGTACATTCGTAAGGGAGGATCTCAGTTCAGAAGAACAAAATGTGGAATCTGTTTGGGTGGAGCTAAGAAACAGCAAGGGGCAGGAAACATTGGTAGGAGTTGTTTATAGGCCACCAAAACAGTAGTGGTAGTGTGGGGCATGGCATTAATCAGGAGATTAGAGAAGCTTGTGGCATGGGTAATACAGTAATCATGGGTGATTTCAATCTGCATATAGACTGGGTAAACTTAATGAGCACTAATGCTGTGGTGGATGAGTTTCTGGAGTGTGTTAGGGATGGTTTTCCAGAGCAGTATGTTGAGGAACCGACTAGTGAACAGGCTATTTTAGATCTAGTATTAAGTAATGAGAAAGGGCTAATTAATAATCTTGTTGCAAAAGAACCTTTAGGGATGAGTGACCATAATATGATAGAATTTTACATTATGTTTGAAAGTGAAGTAGTTCAATCTGAAGCCAGGGTGTTAAATTTGAACAAAGGAAATTATGAAGGTATGAGGGGCAAATTGGCTGAGGTGGATTGGGAAAATACATTAAAAGGTATGACGGTACATTGGCAAAGGATAGTCTGTAAAGAAATATTGCATAGTTTACAGCAACTATACATTCCCTCAAAGCACAAAAACCCCATAAGGAAAGTCAGTCAACCATGGATAACAAAGGAAGTTAAGGATTGTATAAGATTAAAAGAAAAGGCCTATAAATTTGCCTGAAATTGTAGTAAACCAGAGGGTTGGGAGGATTTTAGAATACAGCAAAGGAGGACAAAGAAACTGATAAAGAAAGGGAGAATATAATATGAATGTAAGCTAACAAAAAGTATAAAAGTGGACTGTAAAAGCTTCTACAGGTATGTAAAAAGGAAATAAAAACAAGAAATGCTGGAAATACTCAGCAGGTCTGGCAGCCTCTCTCCAGTATTTTGCTTTTACTATTATGTAAAAAGGAAATGTTTGGCTAAGAAAAATGTGGGCCCATTACAGGCAGAGTCAGGAGAATTTATAATTTTTTATTTAGAGATACAGCACTGAAACAGGCCCTTCGGCCCACCGAGTCTGTGCCGACCATCAAACACCCATTATACTAATCCTAAATCAATCCCATATTCCTACCCCATCCCCACCTTCCCTCAATTCCCCTACCTATACTAGGGGCAATTTATAATGGCCAATTTAACTATCAATCTGCAAGTCGTTGGCTGTGGGAGGAAACCGGAGCACCCAGTGAAAACCCACACGTTTACAGGGAGAACTTGCAAACTCCACACAGGCAGTACCCAGAATTAAACCCGGGTCACTGGAGCTGTGAGACGGTGGTGCTAACCATTGCACCACTGTGGGGAATAGAGAAATGACAGAGAAGCTAAATGATTACTTTGTGTCTGTCTTCACTGAGGAAGCTACAAGAAATCTCCCAAAATTAGGGATCCAAGGGATTAGGGGCATTGAGGAATTGAAGGAAATTTTTATTAGTAAGAAGGTTATATTGGAGACATTAATGGGCTGAAGGTTGATAAGTCCCCAGAACCTGATATTCTACATCCCAGAGTGTTGAAAGAGATAGCTATGGAGATAATGGATGCATTGGTGACCATCTTCCAAAATTCGATCGATTCTGGAGCGGTTCCTGCAGATTGGAAGGTAGCAAATGTCATCCCACTATTTAAGAAGGGAGGGAGAGAGAAAATAGGGAATTAAAGACCTGTTAGCCTTACATCAGTCATTGGGAAAGTGCGAGAATCTATTCTAAAGGATGTGATAAATAGACACTTGGACAATAATGATCTGATTGGGCATTGTCAACATGGATTTATGAATGGGAAATCATGTTTGACAAACCTGTTGGAGTTCTTTGAGGATGTTCCCAACAGAATTGATAAAGGGGAGTTGGTGGACGTGGTATACTTGGATTTTGAGAAGGCTTTTGATAAAGTCTCCCACAGGAGGTTGGTTAGCAAAATTAAAGCACATGTGATAGGTGGTAATATACTGGCATGGATTAAGGATTGGTTAACAGGCAGAAAGCAGAGAGTAGGAATAAACAGGTCATTCTCGCGTTGGCAGGCTGTGACTAGTAGGTACCGCAAGGATCAATGCTTGGGCCCCAGCCGTTCACAATATATATCAAAGATTTGGATCTGGGGACCAAATGTAGTATTTCCATGTTCGCAGATGACACAAAACTAGGTGGGAATGTGTGTTATGAGGAAGATACAAACTGGCTTCATGGGGATTTGGACAGACTTTGTAAATGGGCAAGAATGTGGCAGATGGAATATAATGTGGAAAACTGTGACGTTATCCACCTTGGTAGGATGAACAGATGTGCAGAGTATTTCTGAAATGGTAAGCGATTAGAAAGTGCAGATGTACAAAGGGGTCTGGCTGTCCTTGTCAATAAGTCACTGAAAGCTAACATGCAGGTGCAGCAAGCAATTAGGAAGGCTAATAGTATGTTAGCCTTTATCACAAGAGGATTTGAATACAGGAGTAGTGAAATCTTACTTCAATTGTATAGAACTTTGGTTAGACTGCACTTGGAGTGCAGTTTTGGTCCCCTTACCTTAGGAAGGACATTATTGCCATAGAGGGAGTGCAACAAAGGTTCACCAGACTTGTTCCTGGGATGGCGGGACTGTCCGATGAAGAGAAATTGGGGAAACTGGGCCTGTATTCTCTAGAGTTTCGAAGAATGAGAGGTGATCGCATTGAAACCTACAAAATACTTAAAGGGATAAACAGGGTAGATGCAGGTAATACGTTTCCCCTGGGTGGGGAGTCTAGAAC
Source organism: Heterodontus francisci (assembly GCF_036365525.1). NCBI lineage: Eukaryota > Metazoa > Chordata > Chondrichthyes > Heterodontiformes > Heterodontidae > Heterodontus > Heterodontus francisci. Next base: position 116,619,252 of record NC_090380.1, read on the forward strand.
CAGGAGACACAATCTCAAAATAAGGGGGAAGCCACTTAGGACCGAGATGAGGAGAAATTTCTTTAAAGAACATAGAACATAGAACAATACAGCACAGTACAGGCCCTTCGGCCCACGATGTTGTGCCGAACCTTTAACCTACTCTAAGATCAAACTAACTACCTACCCTTCATTCTACTATCATCCATGTACCTATCCAAGAGTCGCTTAAATGCCCCTAATGTATCTGCTTCTGCACCCACCACTCTCTGTGTAAAGAACCTACCTCTGACATCTCCCTGAAACCTTCCTCCAATCACCTTAAAATTATGCCCCCTGGTGATAACCCTTTCCACCCTGGGAAAAAGTCTCTGGCTATCCACTCTATCTATGCCTCTCATCATCTTGTACCCCTCTATCAAGTCACCTCTCATCCTTCTTCGCTCCAATGAGAAAAGCCCTAGCTCCCTCAATCTTTAATTGTAGGACATGCCCTCCAGTCCAGGCAGCATCCTGGTAAATCTCCTCTGCACCCTCTCTAAAGCTTCCACATCCTCCCTATAATGAGGCGACCAGAACTGAACACAATATTCCAAGTGTGGTCGAACCAGGGCCTTATAGAGCTGCAGTATAACCTCGCGGCTCTTAAACTCAATCCCCCTGTTAATGAAAGCCAACACACCATACGCCTTCTTAACAACCCTATCAACTTGGGTGGCAACTTTGAGCGATCTATGGACATGGACCCCAAGATCCCTCTGTTCCTCCACACTACCAAGAATCCTGTCTTTAAGCCAGTATTCCGCATTCAAATTCGACCTTCCAAAATGAATCACTTCACACTTTTCCAGGTTGAACTCCATCTGCCACTTCTCAGCCCAGCTCTGCATCCTGTCAATGTCCCGTTGCAACCTACAACAGCCTTCCACACTATCCACAACTCCAGCAACCTTCGTGTCATCGGCAAACTTGCTAACCCAGCCTTCCACTTCCTCATCCAAGTCATTTATAAAAATCACAAAGAGCAGAGGTCCCAGAACAGATCCTTGTGGAACACACACTGGTCACCGAGCTCCATGCTGAATACTTTCCATCTACTACCACCCTCTGACTTCTATGGGCCAGCCAATTTTGTATCCAGACAGCCAACTTTCCCTGAATCCCATGCCTCCTTACTTTCTGAATCAGCCTACCATGGGGAACCTTATCAAACGCCTTGCTAAAATCCATATACACCACATCCACTGCTCTTCCTTCATCAATATGTTTTGTCACATCTTCAAAGAATTCAATAAGGCTTGTGAGGCATGACCTGCCCCTTACAAAGCCATGCTGACTGTCTCTAATCAAACCATGCTTTTCCAAATAATCATAAATCCTGTCTCTCAGAATCCTCGCCAATAATTTACCCACTACCGACGTAAGACTGACTTGTCTATAATTCCCAGGGTTATCCCTATTCCCTTTCTTGAACAAGGGAACAATATTTGCCACCCTCCAATCATCCGGTACTACTCCAGTGGACAGTGAAGACGCAAAGATCATCGCCAAAGGCGCAGCAATCTCTTCCCTCGCTTCCCGTAATATCCTTGGGTATATCCCGTCTGGCCCCGGGGACTTATCTGTTCTGAATCTTTGGAATTCTCTACGCTGGAGAGCTGTGGAAGCTTCGTCATTGAGTATGTTTAAAGCAGAGATTGACAGATTTCTAAATACAAATGGCATAAAGGGATATGGGGTTAGTGTAGGAAAAAGACATCGAAGCAGATGATCAGCAATGATCATACTGAATGGCGGGGCAGGCTTGATGGGCTGAAGGGCCTACTCCTGCTCCTCTGTTCTTATGTTCCTAATGCATTTGGGGCAGACTAAAAGGCAAGGGAATACACAATAACTGGTAGGATATCGAGAAGTGTAGAGAAACAGAGGGACCTTGGAGTGCATCTCCACAGATCACTGAAGGTGGCTGGACAGGCAGATGAGTAGTCAAAAAGGTATATGGGACACTTACCTTTATTAGCCTAGGCATAGAATATAAGAGAAGGGAAGTTCTGCTGGAACTGTATAAAACACTGGATAGGCCACAGACGGGGTACTGTGTACATTTCTGGTCACCACTCTGTAGGAAAGATGTGATTGCACTACAGAGGGTACAGAAGAGATTCACAAGGATGTTGCCTGGACTGGAGAATTTTAGTTATGAGGGAAGATTGTACAGGCTAGACTTATTTTCTTTGGAACAGAGAAGGCTGAGGGGAGAGCTAACTAAAATGTATAAAATTATGTGGGGTCTAGATCAAGTGATTATGATGCCCTTCCCCTTAGTTGAGGGATCCATAACCAGAGGATATAGATTAAAGGCAAGAAATAAAGATATAGGAGTTCTAAAGGGGAGTTAAGGGGGATTTTTTCACCCAGAGGGTGGTGGGGATTTGGAACTCACTGCCTGAAAGGGTGGGAGAGGCATAAACTCTCATCACATTTGAAAAGTACTTGGTTATGCAATTGAAGTGCTGTAACCTACAAGGGTACGAACCAAGAGTTGGAAAATGGGATTAAGCTGGATGGCTACTTGTCAGCCAGCATGGGCACGATGGGCCGAATGGCCTCCTTCCATATTGTAAATTAACTTTAAAAAGGGAATGAGATAAATACCTAAAAAAGGAAAAATGTGCTGGGCAATGGAGAAAGAGCAGAGGAGTGGAACTAATTGGAAATCTCAAAGACTGACAAGAGGAGTTGTATCAGAACAATGGGTTATCTCCAAGGATGAGATGCTTCCAGTACAGGCTAGGTACATTCCAACAAGGGTGAAAGGTAAGGGAACTAAAAACAGGGCTTCCTTGGATGAGGTGGGAGATGGAGATTATGATGAAACAAAAAAAGAGGGTATATCATGAATGTCAAGTGAGAACCAGCCTTATAAAATGAGTTGAGAGGCGAGGTGCAGAGAAATAAGACAGGAAAAGAAAGAATATGAGAATAGAAGGGAAGCCAAAAATCTTCTACTGGCATGTTAGTAGTAAGCAGGTAGCAGGAGGTGGAGTGGGGCTATTTGGGACAAAGAGGATAATATATGCTTCGAGGCACAGGGCAATACTTAATGAGTACTTTGAATCAGTGTTCTCTAAGGAAGTGGAATCTGACAAAATATCGGCAGAAGCAGAGAGAGTAGAGGCAATGGATAGGATAAAAATTGAGAGGGGGAGGTACTAAAAAGGCTGGCTAAGCTTAAAGTCACCTGGTCCAGACGGTTTGTATCCCAGGTTTCTAAAGGACGTCGGGGTGGAAATAACAGAACGGCTTGTCATAATCTGCCTGGATATGGGGAGGTGTCAGAGGATTGGAGAGTGGCAAATGTGACACCCTTATTCAAGAAAGGGTGTAAGGACAGTCCTAGCAACTACAGGCCAGTTGGTTTAACATCAGTAAGGTTTTAGAAACAATAATCAGAGAAAATATCAACAGATACTTGGAGAGGGTTGAGTTAATTAAGGATAGCCAGCATAAATTTGTAAAAGGCAGATCATGCTTGACTAATCTAATTGAATTTTTTGATAAAGTAACAGAGAAGGTTGGATAAATGGAATGCGGTGAATGTTGTTCTTATCGATTTTAAGAAAGCATTTGATATGGTACCACATAAAAATCTGGTTAACAAAACTGAGGCTCATGTATAAAAGGCTCAGTGTCTATTGGATTAAAAATTAGCTGAAAGACAGAAAACGACGAGTCATGGTATTTGAATGTTTTTCAGATGGGAGGATGGTAGACAGTGGTGTTCCCCAAGGGTCAGTGCTGAAAGCTTGTTGTGGAAGGATGATGCTGGAGCTTATCTTTACACAGTTTCACATTTATTGTACAGAGTAAAAGGATTACAAACATGTAGCTTCTCACTCAAACCCTCCACCAGTTTCAAAGTCTCCTTATCAGTTCACAATTAAGACCCCAGTTAAGACACTCCACCTGCATATAACTAAACAATTGATATAAAATTAACAAGGAACACTGCTGTTTTTGCTGTATATAATTGACTTGGATCTTGGAATAAAGAGTAGAATCTCAAAATTTGCCGATGACACTAAACTTGGAGGTGCAGCAAACAGTGAGGATGATATGAATCATCAGCAACAGGACATAGATAGGGTAGCAGAATAGGCAGAGAGGTGGCAGATGGAATTTAATACTGACAAGTTTGAGGTGATGCATTTTGGCAGAAGGAATAGAGAGAGGCAATGTATGCTTAATGACATAGTTCTAAAGAGTGTGCAGGAATAGAGGGACCTTGGGTTGCATGTGCATTGATCTTTGAAGGTGGCAGGACATGTGGGTGTTTAGTAAAGTACATGGGATCCTGGGCTTCATAAATAGAGGCATTGAGCACATAAACAGGGAAGTTATGCTGAACCTTTATAAAGCTCTGGTTAGGCCCCAACTGGAGTATTGCGTCCAGTTCTGATCACCACACTGTAGGAAGTATGTGAGGGTCCTTGAGAGGGTGCAGAGGAGATTTACCAGAATGGTTCCAGGGATGAGGGATTTTAGTTACAAGTTTAGTTTGGAAAAGCTGGTGTTGTTCTCCTTCGAACAAAGGAGATTGAGGGGAGATTTAATAGAAGTGTACAAGATTATGACAGGCTTGGATAAGTTAGACAAGGAAAAGCTGTTCCCATTAACTAATAGTGCAAGGATTAGGGGGCACAGATTGAAGGTTTTGGGCAAAAGATGCAGGGGGGATGTGAGGAAGCACTTTCCTGTGCAGCGGGTGGTAATGACCTGGAACTCGTTGCTCACAAGGGTGGTGGAAGCGGAGACAATCAATGACTTCAAAAGGAAATTGAATGGCCATTGAATGAAAAAAACTTGCAGGGGATGGAGCAGGGGAGTGGGACTGACTGAGTAGCTCCATGTGGAGCAGGCATGGTCTCGATGTGCTGAATGGCCTGCTCTGTGTTGTATGATTCTCTGGTGGCATTTGCCTCCTTTTTGGACACAACACACACACAATGAAAGTATGAGGCTAGCATTCCCAATTCCCACACAGGTATCAAAGTTTCTGTTTGCTACACATGAACCAAAACTGGTTCTATATTTCGTTCTTCACTAAGGCCAGCTGTAAAAGGTGGGCTATTTTGGCGACCCTACTGTGGGAAAGTGGAAGATGAAAGATGAGACAAGATTGACACACACGAGAAACAAAACAACAGCAGCTTTACAATTCCTTGAAACAAGCAGTACCTCAGAATGGGTTTTATGTTAAGTGTTCATTCTCTAAATCCACCATTTGCTTAATTTGCTTTTATTTGCTTAATGGGGAAAGGTTAGTTGGTTAATGTAACTGCACTGGCAGCAATGTGGCAGAGAACACAAAGTTTTTATTAATGAAAGAAATCTAATGAAAATTGAGGTTTCAGTGCTGGCTTCGAGTACTTAAATCTTTAGCTTCCATCATGCCAGCCAGACTGACTGGAGTCCAAGATTTATGATCACATTCCAGCAGACCAAAACACTTAGAAAACTGAATTGTTCTTGCTTTTCCAGTTTTCTGTCCTCTTTTTCTGACAGCTTGGACTCATGCTGAGGTACAGTTCCACAGAGGCTGGTAATCTGGCCAAAGAGACGCCATTCTTCAGTGTGAGTCTTGGCGGACTGTCCGAATGCAAGGACATCTCACAGCCAAGTTTAGACCCTGACCTGACCCAATGTTGCTACACGTTGATGCTAGAGGGCGATGAACAGCAGGAAGTCTGGCTTATATTTCTTTTTCCATCTGTAGCTGGCCATTTGCTGTACTGCCTTCTCCCATTCAGCTGTGATCAGCTAACATTGAATGGAGCAGGTCTGTAAATCCTGAATTACAACTCCACATGACTGACTCTCAGGAGAGAAAGCAACCCAAACAAAGGTCAATTGTCAACAGTGAGCTTGAAAGGGTTAACAAATTACTGGCTGGATCTCAACTGGAATACCTTGGGAAGGACGTCATAGGCCTTGGAGAGGGTGCAAAGGAGAATTACTGGAATGGTACCAGGGATGAAGAACTGCAGTTACGAGGAGAAGCTGGGATTGTTCTCCATAGAGTAGTGAGGGATAAGCAGAAATTTAATAGACGTCTTCAAGAATCATGAAGTGTTTTGATAGAGTAAATAAAGAGAAACTGTTTCCACTGGCAGGAGGATGAATAGCCAGAGGACACAGATTTAAGGCGATTGGCAAAAGAACCAGAGAGGAGATTAGAAAGACACTTTTTTTCTTGTAATCATCTGGAACGTGCTGCCTGAAAGGGCGGTGGAAGCAGATTCAATAGTAACTTTCAAAAGGGAATTGGATAAATACTTGTAAAGGAAAAGATTTCAGGGTTGCGGGGAAAGAGCAGGGGAGTGGGACTAATTGAACAGCTCTTTCAAAGAGCCAGCACAGTCATGATGGGCCAAATGGCTTCTACCTGTGCTGTAAAATTATGTGATTATGAGGACAGATTGCATAGACCAGACTTGTGTTCCCTTGAAGATAGTAGATTAAGGGGTGATCTAATTGAGTGAAGGAGTTGATAGGGTAGATAGAGAGAAACCATTTCCTCTGGCTGGGGGAGTCCAGATCAAGGGGGCATAACCTTAAAATTAGAGCCAGGCCGTTCAGGAGCGATATCACTTCCTCAAACAAAGGGTTGTGGAAATCTGGAACTGTTGAGGCTGAGGGATAGGTGGGGGAGGGGGGGTCAGCTGAAAATTTCAGAGATTGGTCGATTTTAGTTCTAACCAAAAGTCATCAACCTGAAATGTTGGCGAGGATTTTCTAGCCCCTTTGAGAATGGCCTTGGTGGCGGTGAGGGAGGAGGGCGCCGAAAAATCGCATGGGGTGATGGCGACATGGACTTCCAATGCCATCACGCCAGGTGCAGATTTTACCAGCGGCGGATGGCAAGTCAGGTGTGAATGGCATGCACTTTTGGAAAAAACAGCAATTAAGAGGTAGTTAAAACAATTAAAGTTGCAATTGAATGATATTTTACAGGCTTGCTTGAATTTCCAGCAAGTGCACGGGGACCACGGGATGTCAGAGCCCTGACAGGTATTACAGGACAGCAACGGGGCAGCAGCTGAGGTTATTGCTGCATTTGGTAACCATGCAGTGAGGCAGTGAGCCTCCAGTGAGCCTTCACAGGGAGGCTGGGGCAACATGGCCAGAGCAATTTGCGTCTCGGAGGGAGAGTTCAGGTGCCAGGGCTTTGGGGTCGAATCTCCTTAGTGCCATCTGGTTACTGGCAGGTGGATGCATTGAGAGGGTGCGTGGTGGGGTGTTTGGAGGAAGCATCTGGCAGCGTGGTCATCAGACCGGCAGTGCCCACCTTCCATGGGCATCGTCCACTCAGGAGGCAGGTCATCCAGCGAGGAGGAGAAACTAAGAGGGAGAGAAGTGCAACCCTGAACAGCAGCAACCTCACAGCCACCTGCAGGGGCAACCTTGGCATGAGGAAGCAGCAGAAGCCCACAGAGAGGACTACAAGCCTGCACCGACATGCAAGGGTGTACAGACAGAGACTGGCCTACCTCCAGATGACAGTGCTCGCAGCTGGACCTCTTGGCCTCTCCCACTGGCAGGGCTGCACTGTTGGCTGAAGGAGGCCTTCGGCTGCGTTCCTGTACTGGCAGTCCTTTAAGATGGTACTAACACATTTGGCGGCATCAGCTGATGAAGTGACAGCCACCTCAGTTATTGCAGGCCCCCCCCCCAACCCCCACCACAGCCCATTGGCCATAAATCAATCAGCTGGCACACAATTTTGGAGAGATCGGGGATTGAAGTAGGAGTGTCAGCATCACCCGCTTCCGCCCCATCTTCCCCACCTCACCCATTCACAGATGCTGCCTAACTTGCTGATTATTTCCAGCATTTTCTGGTTTTATTTTAGATTTCCAGCATCTGCAGTATTTTGCCATTGTATTGATAGATCTTTTGTTAGATAAGAGTATCAAGGGTTACAGAACCAAGGCAGGTAGATGGAGTTAAAATACAGATCAGCCATAATCTAACTGAATGAACAGGCTTGATGGGCTGAATGGCCTTTTTCTATGTTCCCTCCACAGAAGCAGTAAGACCCTTTCACATCAATGTGATGGAATACTCTCCACTTGCCTGGATGGGTGCAGCTGTAACAACACTCAAAAAGCTTGACACCATCCAAGCAGCCTGCTTGATTAGCACCCCATCCACAAACATTCACTCCCTCCACCACCGACGCACAGTGGCAGTAGTGTGTACCATCTACACTGCAGCAATGCCCCAAGGCTCCTTCGACAGCACCTTCCAAACCCGCGACCTCTACCACCTAGAAGGACAAGGGCAGCAGATGTACGGGAACACCACCACCTGCAAGTTGCCCTCCAAGTCACACACCATCCTGACTTGGAACTATATCGCCGTTCCTTCACTGTCGCTGGGTCAAAATCCTGGAACTCCCTTCCTAACAGCACTGTGGGTGTTCCTACCTCACATGCACTGCAGGGGTTCAATTAGGGATGAGCAGTAAACACTGGGCCAGCCAGTGATGCCCATATCCTGTGAATGAATAAAAAATGATAACTTGTGGAGAGTTTTTATTCGAAGGAATAAGGACAGACTTGAGAAATATTTCTCTTGGGGGGGAATAAAAGGCATTACAACACCAAGTATGTTTGTGATTTTGAGGACAATTTTTAATAAATAATGTGGCAAGAAAATTACAAGTTTAGGATTATTTGATCCTGAATATGTAAATTTATGACTACGGAAAAGAACTCTTACATAAAAAATACCAAAACAATGTGGACAGGTTTGCTGATTCCCTTTGCATGATACAGCACCACTTTTGGTAATCATGTTAATTGGTAATCATGTTAACAGGTTCCTTAAAAGTCCACTATTAAACCTTGATCTGATGGCATGTCATGTGAGATTGAAAACTGATTTTTTTTTTAATGTGTGTCAGGTGTAACCTGATCCTTCCCTCAAAAGAAAAATGCTGTACCCTGTTGATTAAATTGTTAAGTGACTTATTTCCAACCAGCACCCAGCTACTGTGTCTCTCTCTGTCTCTCCTCATCTTCTCCCACACCACCCTGGGCAGCAGTCAGTCAGGAGACATGTCTGCAAGTCACATCAACAAAGAAAATATAAGAGTTTTTTTAAAAGCGGGCTCACAGCAGTAAAAGCCCTCATTGAAGTTTACACAGACATCAAGGTCTTGGTCTGCTTGTATGTAAACAGCCACAAATTTTGTCTGGAGTCCTCTCCTGAACAGAAACCTTCTCTTACAAGAGAGACCAAACAGAAGAATTGCTTCTTTCACTCGAGTCTGTGCAAGTACTGAGACTTCCCCACCCCTCCCCGGTTGACACCCCCTCCCCCCCCACAAAATATTCCCATTTCCTCCCTCGTTCCCCCCCACCAAAAAAAACGGTTAAAATTCAAACATTCCTTTTTCTATTATCCCTCTCCTCCATCACACTCAATTCTCCAGAAAGATGTAGGAGGTTAATAAGTACCACTAAAATGGTTTTCCTTTCAAAATTAAAAGTTTAGTGATTGTGCTTTTGAAACCAAGAAAAAAACAAAATTAGAACAGTGCATTACAATGACAAAAAAATTATATATATTATTAAAAAAAAATTCAGCTTTTTGCCAAGTTGGCCATTCTTTGGAGGATGGTGTTTAACACACTACTTATTTACAACAGGACTGATGGGAAGCTGGAGGACGAATGGGGTGTGAAAAAAATCCAGTACATATTTACAATTTAAATCACCCCATTTCAGTTTTCCATGTTGAAGGAACTAATTCTTTACTAATTCTTTTAAACAAACAAAATTGGCCGGAATCGAGTGACGGTAAGTCCAGGCATAAATTACAATCAAAAGCCAAGATTGCCCCTCCCCCACCCCACTCAAAAAGAAAAAAAATTAAGTCAAATTTAAAAACAAAAAAAAAACCTGACGTGGTCAATCAACATGTTGCAAACAATTATAATTTACATGGTCTATCATTGCACCAAACATTATATCTGGCATCAAATATCATCCATGGGCGGGAGTTTTACAAAAACTGTTACAGATCTCTCCAAAGTCCAATCGGAGTTAATCATTTGACATAAGCTTCATTCTTCAGCTTTCAATTTCCTGCAAACGGAAAGGATAATGGGAAATGGGTCAAACATTTAAACCGCACTCATGATTTTTTTTAATCATCCACTTGTCTCCCTCCCCTACTCAGTGTCACTCCAGGTACGGTAGTCAAGTGGTTATAGTATTGAATGATAAAGTTAATTATCTGATTATGAACTCACATCCTAACTATAAGCACAAGGGCACCAGACACATGGGAACAGACTACCTCCAAGTCTCCCTCCAAGTCACACACCATCCCAAATTGGAAACATATCAACTGTTCCTTCATCAAAATCCTGGAACTCCCTTCCTAACAGCACTGTGGGTGTACCTACCCTAAATGGACTGCAGTGGTTCAAGAAGGCAGCTCACCACCACCTTCTCAAGGGCAATTAGGAATGGGCAATAAATGCTGGCCTAGCCAACGATGCCCGCATCCCATGAATGAATTAAACATGATTTGTGATAAAAATGACCATGAAAAATGCAAAAACACAACTAATTCACTAATGTCCTTCAGGGAACCAAATTCAAACAGTATTACATAGAATTCTATAAAATTCATAGCACAGAAACCGTCCATTCAGCCCAATAGGTTTATATCAGTGTTCATGCACCACATGAGCCCCCTCCCACCCCTCTTCATCTCACCCTATCGACATAACTATCTATTCCTTTCTGCCTCATAAACCTATCTAGCTTCCCTGAAATGCATGTATATTATTCACCTCAAGTACTCCATTAGGCAGCGAGTTCCACATTCTCACCGCTCTCTGGGTAAAGAAGTTTCTCCTGAACTCCCTACTGGATTTATTAGTGACTATTTTATATTAATTGTCCCTAATCGGTAAATGAAATGCTGTTCCTCGAGCTTGTATTGATGTTCACTGGAACACTGCAGCAATCCCAGGACAGAGATGTGAGCACGAGAGCAGGGGGGAGTGTTGAAATGGCAAGCAACCGGAAGCTCGGGGTCATGCTTGCAGACTGAGCGGAGGTGTTCCATAAAGCGGTCACCCAGTCTGCGTTTGGTCTCCCCAGTGTAGAGGAGACCACATTGTGAGCAGCGAATACAATATACTAAATTGAAAGAAGTACAAATAAATCGCTGCTTCACCTGAAAGGAGTGTTTGGGGCCTAGGATAGTGAGGAGAGAGGAGGTACAAAGGGATATAGACAGCTTAAGTGAGTGGGCAAAGATCTGGCAAATGTTGTATAATGTGGGAAAATGTGAAATTGTCCATTTTGGCCGGAAGAATAAAAAAGAAGCATATTATCTAAATGGTGAGAGATTGCAGAGCTCTGAGATGCAGAGAGATCTGAGTGTCCTAGTGCATGAATCGCAAAAGTTTAGTATACAGGTACAGCAAGTAATTAGGAAAGTTAATAGAATGTTATCGTTTATTGCGAGGGGAATTGAATACAGAAGTAGGGAGGTTATGCTTCAGCTTTACAGGGCATTGGTGAGACCACATCTGGAGTACTGTGTACAGTACTGGTCGTGAGTCTTTGGAACTCTCTTCCTCAAAAGGCGGTGGAAGCAGAGTCTTTGAATATTTTTAAGGCAGAGGTAGACAGATTCTTGATAAGCAAGGGGGTGGAAGCTTATCAATGGTAGGCGGGAATATGCAGTTGAGGTTACAATCAGATCAGCCATGATCTTATTGAATGGCGGAGCAGGCCCGAGGGGCCGAGTGGTCTACTCCTGCTCCTAATTCAGATGTTCGTATGCTGTCCTGCGTAGTGTATTGTCTTAGTGGCTATGCTGCTGGGTTAACGATCAACAAACATGAGTTCAAATAACACCAAGGCAGATGGGAAATTTAAATTTAATTAAATAAATCTGAAATAAAAAGCTTGTGTCAGTAATGGAGCTACTTACCTTACACATTGGGGTCTCGGCAATCGAAGGCGCAGCCAGTAATGGTGACATGATTAAAATCATGGATGTACAAGAGGCCAGAATGAGAGGAGTGCAGATATCGCAGAGGGCTGTGGGGCTGGAGGAAGTTACAGAGATAGGGAGGGGTGAGGCCATGGAGGGATTGGAAAACATCGTCACCTTCTCAAGGGTAATTAGAGATGAACAATAAATGCTGGACTTCCCTTATTCCTTAGAGCAGAGTAGGTTAAGGGGAGATGCAATAGAGTTGTCCAAAATTTTGAGCGGTTTTGATAAGAGTAAATAAGGAGAAACTGTGGGTCAGTAACCAGAGGATACAGATTTAAGATGATTAGAAAAAGAACTAGAAGTGAAGTGGGGAGATTTTTTTTAAGCTGTGATCTGGAATGTACTGTCTGAAAGCAGATTCAATAGTAAATTTCAAAAGGGGATTGGATAAATATGTGAAGGGGGAAATATTTGTAGGACTATGAGGAAACAGCGGGAGTGGAAGTGGAACTGATTGGAGAGCTGTTGTAAAGAACCAGTACAGACAATGGGCCGAATGCCCTTCTCCTGCACCAAGGGGGTTATATAGAGACTTTCTGGATGGATCAGAAAATAAATGGTCTCCCACATCTATCATGAGACATTGTCAAGTCCCTACGTTCGCAGGTCCCACAACCTCTCACTTCCACACCACCTCCCAGCCACAAACCCCCAACCTCCCTTCCCTTAGCTCCCATGCACCAATAATTCTGGGACATTCACCTCAAAATCATCTTCTTCACACTCGTACGTTCCCATTTCTTGCAGACCAGCATCTGACGGGTTCCTGCGGGATTGGCCTGTGCTGCTGCCCGGCATGACCTGTTCTGCTCTCCTCCGACCTCCAGACCCTCTTGATGACATGGAACTGGAAGAGCTGGGATCCCTGGGATTCTGCGCAGAGGGGAAGGTTGGCCGGCTGTATGGAAGGACGTCCTCTGCTGCACCTGTACGACACATATGGAGGTAAGAGTTGGAATGAGGATACCTGGGTGACTCTTAACAATTTTCCTCTCCCACTGTTCTTCTCTCAGCTCTTGATGGCATTGAATCGAGATGGACAGGTGAACAGATTAAGTCCATTGGTGGATGGTCTTCATATGTCACCCTGGGTGCGAATTTTAACGCCCCCCATCCGCCGCCGTACTCTCGGGGTGGGAAACCATCCTGGTGAGATGCTGGAATTCAGCGACATGAAACTGGCCAAATGCCCGACCAATTTGTCTGTGAATCGGGCTGGATGTGGCAGAAACCTGGGCTGCACAGTGGGCATCCTGTGAGCCCAAGGTAAGTGCGAGGACTGGGAGGGAGCTGGGATAAAAGGGCATTCCAGCAGCCGGGGTATTGAGGGGGTGAGGGGGTGGGGGGGTGCTGGGTGAGGGGGGTCTGTGTAGGTATGGCCTACACACTTCTTCTGGAGCTTGCTCCTCCTGGCCACAAAAAGGGCATTTTGACTGACTTCCCAGGTTTAAGCCATTGGATCAGCCTGTGCCAGAACTACACTCACTTTTGCGTGAAATTGGGTAGGAGTCCTGTTGATGTAATTGGACCCTGATTTGCATAGATGCACGAGGCTCCCACCTGACGCAGGTGAGTTGTAGGGTTGCCAATTCCGGGTCGTTGAACTCTCGGAGGTTTCCCACTTCCAGCTGCCTTGTCCCTACCCTCGTCCTATCAGTCCCACCTACCCTCGCCCTATTGGTCCCACCTACCCTCGCCCTATTGGTCCCACCTACCCTCGCCCTATTGGTCCCAAGGTTATGACCCAGGTTGGAGGAATTCACTGTCTTTCTCTAGTTTCACTTCTCCACTGGTCACAACATATATTTAAATGTTTTACTCAGTTACTAATATGACCAATGACTAATACTTTATATTAGTTTCAGAATAAAAATCCACCAACCAGATTTCTTTAATAAACAACAAAATTGTTGATTTATTATAAAACAAGATTATTCAATATAGATGCAAAGCTTATTAACAAACAGGTTGAAATATGAAATTATAAATATCTACCTTTTAAAATAACCTAGCAAAAATATCCTAACACACACACCGGTTAAAGGAAAAATAAAGAAAATGTAAAAAGTGGCTCTGCAGCGATAAACTTTGAAAAAAAAACTTTGGCCAAGTTATTGTCAATTCTTGAAGAAAAAGGATAAGATATGGAACGTTCCAGATGGCCCTTTGGTCTGGCATCTGGGTACATGTAGACCGCTGTCGCTGGGATCTTTCTGGAGCAGTTCTGTTCAGGAGATGTCGAGGAGTAATCTTGTATGCTTTAAGGGAGAAGTTCTGCATCAGTGGTTTCAGCTATCACACTGCGTTCTCAGAAAATTTTCCAAAGCCGGTGGAAAAGGATGAATTGGGTGCCTTCTCTCTTAGCAGGATACACATCAATTGAGCATTCAAAAAGTCCACGCCCAAATCAGAAAGACAAAATTCCTGACAACCTTATACTCAGACATGTGACTTCTCTGTAAATAACCCCAATAGCCAGCAAGGCTCCTTACGTTTATTTTAGCACTGCATTGTCTCTTGCAGTGTTTAAAAAAAAAAATCCAGCATCCTTTCAGTAACCTTTAAAAAAAATCCAGGCATCTCCTCAGTCTTTCAAATGAACCATTTTCACAGTCTTTTAAATATGAGTCCTCAAATAAAATGTAATAATGGAACCACCTTCATGATGCCAGACATGTACAATCCATGGCCAATCCACTGGGAATCAGGGGGAAAACCCTCCGCTGGTTGGAGTCATACCTAGCACAAAGGAAGATGGTTGTGGTTGTTGGAGGTCAATCATCTGAGCTCCAGGACATCACTGCAGCAGTTCCTCAGAGTAGTGTCCTAGGCCCAACCATCTTCAGCTACTTCATCAATTACCTTCCTTCAATCATAAGGTCAGAAGTGGGGATGTTCGCTGATGATTGCACAATCTTCAACACCATTCATGACTCCTCAGATACTGAAGC